>NW_024425119.1:8737263-8752773 GCF_017311325.1 Ursus maritimus
GGGAGCAAGCGGCCTCGGCTTCTCATTGACACTCAACATTTCCAAAAGTAGAACAACGCTCCTAATATCCTTGAGCAAAAGGAGTGAGACAAGCAGTCTTTCAAGAAAAAAAAAAGGACAGTTTTAAACATGAAAGAACTCAGGGCATTCTGAGTCCTTTCTGAAGAAGGCCCTGAGAAAAACCAAAATCAAGTAAGGAGTAACTGGATTTACTGCAGAGGAGAGTTAACAATGAGCATTATATTGTAACTGGAGGAAAAGGACTTCAAGAAGCATGCAGATTGGAGTAACAGAAGAGAGGGAATCTGATGATGGAGAAATGACAATCAAAAAGTTGGGGGGAGGGGCGCCTGGGTGGCACAGCGGTTAAGCGTCTGCCTTCGGCTCAGGGCGTGATCCCGGCGTGATGGGATCGAGCCCCACATGGGGCTCCTCCGCTGGGAGCCTGCTTCTTCCTCTCCCACTCCCCCTGCTTGTGTTCCCTCTCTCGCTGGCTGTCTCTATCTCTGTCAAATAAATAAATAAAATCTTTAAAAAAAAAAAAGTTGGGGGGAAGAAGGGACATGATAGAATAGTTGGCTCCTATGTAAACTTGAGTTTAGCCCGACAAAGCTGAACACCAGAAGATAACTGACTCAAATTCAAATTAAGAGAAGACTGAACGATGAGGTAAGAGGGGGAAAATGGATTAATCACTGCTCACATTAGGAAAATAGGTACTGAAGAAAGTAAAAGTATTAATGAGGTTTAAGTTTCACGGGTAACCACTAGTAAAATGTGAATTCTCCTAAATTCCTGCAGAACTACACACATACATAACTATAGCTGGCATGATACAACAAGATAAGAATCACCCACTGAAGTATTTTCAGATTGCTTAGACAACAAAACCTTAATCTTTGCTGCATCGAACTCACACAAGAGTAATACAGAAAGAAGGCTGAATAGAAATAGGCAAACACAATTCCATTATAAGTCTCTTAAATTTGATTCGTCATTATATGAGAACATTCTTATTCAAGATTAAGTATTTGAGGATGAAGGATTTTTTTTTTTTAAGATTTTTTATTTATTTATTCAACAGAGATAGAGACAGCCAGTGAGAGAGGGAACACAAGCAGGGGGAGTGGGAGAGGAAGAAGCAGGCTCATAGCGGAGGAGCCTGATGTGGGGCTCGATCCCACAACGCCGGGATCACGCCCTGAGCTGAAGGCAGACGTTTAACCGCTGTGCCACCCAGGCGCCCCGAGGATGAAGGATTCTAACATCTTAAGTTTACTTCCAAATACCTCTCAGTAAAAAGTGTTAAACGTGGCTAATATCCAGGTGAGATATATACATCAACTTATTGGTCCAATCTTGGGTTATTTTGTTTGGAATTTTTTAAGGTTAAAATAGAAAATGTGTAGGCACTGGGGCGCCTGGGTGGCACAGCGGTTAAGTGTCTGCCGTCAGCTCAGGGCATGATCCCGGCGTTACGGGATCGAGCCCCACATCAGGCTCCTCTGCTATGAGCCTGCTTCTTCCTCTCCCACTCCCCCTGCTTGTGTTCCCTCTCTCGCTGGCTGTCTCTATCTCTGTCGAATAAATAAATAAAATCTTTTAAAAAAAAAGAAAATGTGCAGGCACTTGGCGGGCTCAGTCAGTAGAACGAGACTCTTGACCTGAGGTTCTGAGTCAGAGCTCCATGTTGGATGTTGATTAAAAAAAAATTTTTTTTAGGGGCACCTGGGTGGCCAGTCGGTTAAGCGTCTGCCTTCAGCTCAGGTCATGATCCCAGGGCCCTGGGATAGAGCCCCATGTCGGGCTTTCTGCTCAGCGGGGAGCCTGCTTCTCCCTCTCCCTGCCACTCTGCCTACTTGTGCTGTCAAATAAATAAAATCTTAAAAATTTTTTTTTAGATTCTATTTGACAGAGAGCTAGCTAGAGAGCACAAGCAGAGGGAGAGGGAGAAGCCAACTCCCAGCCGAGCAGGGAGCCCAACGCCAGGCAGGGCTCCATCCCAGGACTTCAGGATCATGACCTGAGCAGAAGGCAGACGCTTAACGGAGCCATCCAGGCGCTCCTAAAAAAGAAGATATTGAAAATAAAAACGTGTAAAAAAAAAAAAAACGGCAACAGAAATAGAAACTGACAGCTCCTTTGCTGCAATCAGTGAGGAAATCCAACATCAGTCCCTCAGAAAGGACCTCGAGAGGAAAGGCGTTAAGAGCTATATAATAGTGTTTAAAGTGCGGAAAGTGACTTCCATCTCACATCAACCACTTTTGTGTGGTCTTGAATAGGTTTTCCATGAAAGATACTAACACATGCTGCCTAATTTTGTTGCAAGTTCCACACAGCTTCAAGCTTGCCCGCACGTTTCACGTTGGTAGATTAGGACGGCCAGGCTAGTTCTCAGTAGAACACCCTCGAAGACCTACTTCGGTAGTGAGCAGAGGCTAACGCAACAGCCCTCCCTCACACCACTGCTGCACTTGGATTTGTCACAACCAGTGCTCCCAAGTTCATGCTGTTTCTGCCTCCGCCCCACTCTGAAGACCAACAGATTACCGATCATACCTATGCACTTAGCGCGGGGTTTAGTGCTTCACCCGGGTCTCCAGTTGCATCTCTTCAGTACCGTTCTTGTAAGTGAACAGAACACTTTGAGCACAAGCTCCTCCTCTATCTCCCAGTTTTTGAGAGCTCTTCCAGAAGGTGGTTATGTCCAAGTACCTGTCTTTTCTTAAAAAAAGATTTACTCGAAAGAGAGATCACGAGCAGGGGGGAGGGTAGGGGGAGAAGCAAGACACCCCATAGAGCAGGGAGACCGATGCGGGACTCGGTGCCAGGACCCTGGGATTATGACCTGAGCCAAAGGCAGGGACACTTAACCAACGGAGCCACTGAGGCACCCCAGTATCTGTGTCCTTGCTTTCTATCCTTACCCCGATGTAGCAAGTTCCTTTCCAGTAGGACAGCATCACACATTAGAGAAGTTTACATTCTACCAATGTCATAAGGGTAAGAACTCTTTTCCACTGAATACACACACACACACACACAAAAACAAGTTAAAAAAAAATCAACACAAGACTCTTTAATAAGAGATATTCAAGTAAGTCAATTTTATTAAGAACCTCTACACACACATTTCCTACTGAAAACTGAAATAGCACATCAAAAAAATTTTATTAGAATTTTTGAAAACCAGAAAATCTACTGTACACACTTGCCCTAATTATGCTGTAACCAAACCACCCCAAGTTTTCTGCATATTCCTTCTGCACAAGTTACTCGGCTTCCAATTTTTGATGTTAGGTCTTATCTTAATGACCACAGGCTTCTCAAACACGCAGGAACACTCAAAACCTAGGAGTGCTTCCTTAGGTCAAATCAAAAGGCGAAGTATACTCAAGTCATTCAAATACAAACTACAGGATTCCTCACAAAAAACTGGTATCAAGGTAGAAAAAGATACAAAAAAGAAAAACCTTACAATACCGTACATTATCAAAATATTATACGGTTTGCCCTAACAGCAGCTTTCCCCAAGCTGCTGCAAAATGATCCTAAAATCACTACAAAAGGTTGTTTACAGTCGCTCCACGTCGTAATTACTCCCCATGCTCACATCCTCAGAAAAATCTTTATGATACAGGCAATAATGACAGCGACATCTAAATCTTTCCACTCTTGATTCACCCTGAAAAAGGTAAAGAAATGGATTCACTGCATTAATTTAAATAAAATGAACCGCACCATGAGGAGACTCAACCACCCTCAAATCTAGGCTTGGTTATTACGACCTTTTAAGTTGGCGCTGGTGGAGCACAGAGACCAACTCAGGGCTTGAACTCAGCACCGAGATCAAGATGTGCCCTGACATCAAGAGTCGGATGCTTCACCAACTGAGCCACCCAGGCACCTCTAGAATAGCCTTTGAAATACACATTTTTGGGGGAAAGGAGACAGGATTGAATGTATGGGTACCAAAGAATGCCAGATTGTGAGTTATTTTGTGATGGTAACATTTCATTGTCAACCAGTAAAGATATATCCTACTGTCATTCTGAGTGCCTTAAATGTAACTTCTGGACCCAGTACTGGGGTCATATGCTTACTACAGAGTATTGTCATGACCATGTTTTTGACAGCCCTTGAACAAGTACAAATATACCATCAAGAGTTAACCCTAATGTGAACAACAGACTTGAGGTGATGAGGTGTCAGTGCAAGTTCATGGACCGTTCATAGTGGCAGACACTGTGTTCACGAGGTATATGGGAACGCTCAACCTTCTGCTCAATTCTGCCATTAATCTAAACCTGCTCTTAAAAAAAAAATGGGGGGGGGGGGACTAAAAGGAATTACAAACATGAACTGATTTCTCCAGGAGTTCCCAGAGATTCAAAGTGTCACTCAATTCCCCTTTCCTCCTCAAAAACAAAAGCCAAAAAATAGGGTCGCCTGGATGGCTCAGTCATTAAGCGTCTGCCTTCGGCTCAGGGTGTGATCCCCGGGGTGTTCTGGGATCGAGCCCCACATCGGGCTCCTCCGCTGGGAGCCTGCTTCTTCCTCTCCCACTCCCCCTGCCTGTGTTCCCTCTCTCGCTGGCTGTCTCTTTCTCTGTCAAATGAATAAATAAAATCTTTAAAACAAAAAAAACCAAAAAATAGAAACCAGACAGCCACCCACATGTATAGTTTGAGAAAATCTTATTTTACCTCCTCAGTTTCCTTCTGCTGTAGATCTTTTTGAAGCTTTATGGGAAGAAAAAAACATTACTTATTGAAAGGTATCAGAAAGGTTGGATTACTACCATCATACATCTACCGTAAAAGTCGGAGACTCTTCAAACACAAGTGTTATTCACATCTTGTGCTCATCAGTATAGTCGAGTGAGTGGGGCTCATCATTCTTAATGGCTGCTGGGCACCCCGGTGGGGCAGTGCTGTCTGCCCAGATCCCATGAACCTACCTGGGACCCCGGGCTGAGGTAGCGCTGGTACTGAATCATTCGAATCATCTTTGCCATCCTCTCTTTCCGAGCAATTAATAAAGTCCTTACTCCAGTCCTCCTCCTGCTGCTGCTGAGGATACACTCAACCAGCCCTTGAGGTTTCTTCTCCCTGTCCTGCTGTTGGGATGGATATTCTGGTAGAGGGGAAGGGAGTTTGGTACTGGAGTCAAGAGTCAATTTACCAAGGTTCTTCGTTAATATTTCAGAGATAGTTTGAGAGTCACCTGTAAGAAAGAGAAAGTTAAGATCCATTAGAATGCATTGCATTAGCCAGAAGTCACTTGTCTCACGCTTGAAGTAGGTCTGCTCTTACACAGGTCAACAATGGACAAAGGGAGGTTCTTCAGGATGGAAGATCCCACCCAGCACATTACCTACTGTGCTAGTCTAACATGCTGCACATGGTGAGAGCACGTTTGAGAACATGCTTAAGAATCCACTATGATGGGGCGCCTGGGTAGCGCAGTCGTTAAGCGTCTGCCTTCGGCTCAGGGCGTGATCCCGGCGTTCCAGGATCGAGTCCCACATCAGGCTCCTCCGCTGGGAGCCTGCTTCTTTCTCTCCCACTCCCCTGCTGTGTTCCCTCTCTCTCTGGCTGTCTCTCTGTCACATAAATAAATAAAATCTTAAAAAAAAAAAAAAAAAAGAATCCACTATGATGGGGCACCTGGGTGCCTCAGGCAATTAAGCGACTGCTTTTGGCTCAGGTCAGGATCCCGGGGAGCTGGAATCGAGTCCCTCATCTGGATCCCTACTCAGTGGAGAGCCTGCTTCTCCCTCTCCCTCTGCCTGTTGCTCTCCCTGCTTGTGCTCTGTCAAATGAGTAAAATCCTAAAAAGAATCCACTATGATGGGGGGCACCTGGGTGGCTCAGTCAGTTAAGGAGCCAAATGGATCGCAGCTCAGGTCTTTATCTCATGATCCCTGGGTCCAGAGACGGAGCCCCCGGTCAGGCTCTGCACTCAGCGGGCTCAGAGTGGAGTCTGTTCCTCTCCCTCTATTCCTCCTCCCTCTCGTGTGCTCTAAAAATAAATAAAACCTTAAAAAAAAATCCACTATGATGGGAATCGTTCTTAAAAATTTTTCCCCACTCTTCCTGTTATTGGTACTTCAGAAGGTTAGATGCCCTCCCCCCACCCCCGGGGTCAAAAGGTACCTAAATATGATTCCAACTGGAAAAACACGCGAGAGAAATCACTATTTGCAGTTTTCCCATTTCCAGTCGTGTTAATTTGTAACAGAAGGATGGGAAGAGATACACAAAGCATTAATGCAAATCAAAAATCAGTAAACAAGTTTCAGCAGTTCAACTTGATAATTATAAACCTCTTAAACGGGCCTATGAAATAGACCAAGAACACCCACCTACAACGGTCTTTCCTCAAACAGAACTAAGATGCTAACTGGCTGTTACCCTCTTCACTTGCACCAGCCTTCTCATGGTATGAAATCTCTCTCCACTCAAACCCCAAAATCAGCCATTCACTTGCCTCTTCGATTCAAACCCTTATGCATACCCCATACGCGATCGTAACTCTTTTAAGGCAGTTAACATTAATTTTCCCTGTGTGTGAAAGCATTTAGTAGAAGAGTCAGGATCCATTTGATGTCTAGGGGCTTGTGCACCTGTAAATAAAGATCCCCAGTTAGGAATCATCAGGTACTAAGGCAGATTCAAGGAAAAGCAGAGATCGGATTATACGGATATCCTCTCTTCATTCATTTCCCCCTGTGTATATCCAGCCTGGTTCTTTTCTCAAAGATGTGGGGGGAGGCAGGTCTGGACTGGGGAGGGGCAGGCAGAGAGCGATGCAGGGGAGGGGACGCTGACGTAATATAAAATAGCGGCTAGCTTCCCACCCAGCTTTTTAGCTGCCCAGTGAGGACTGGCTCAACGTCACCCAGCACCATCCAGCCCCACCCATTAGTCATGGTAGTAAATTTTCAAATCCATTGAGTGGTTCTCCGTGGCCAAGCCTGGGATTGGGTAAAGCTCCAAGAACTGAGTTCCGCTACAGGAAGAAGCCGGGAGAGGACCCAACCGACAGAATTTCTGGAACACAGTTCCTAAGAAAGCCCTCCAGAGTTGGTCCTACTAATTTACATTACAGAGCACATCCACTGGCTTTAAGTGTTCCCCTTCCTTCAATTTCCTCTGAATAACCATTTCCCTGTTTAACATTCCTAAAGGGTAAATTTAGCTGGAAAACCAATCCAGAAAAAGTTGGAAAGATTAAGAAAGACTTTAGGTTCAATTGGAGTTTAGGTTTCTCGTATTTTGTTCCTTTTTACCATTCCTGACATGTATTGCTGACAGGCAGGCATTTTGAGCCACGACCTAGGATAACTCCGATTACTCTTCCCCAGAACCGGGCCTGAAAACATTTTCAGTGTTCTTGAACACAGTTAAGTAAACAATGCAGTTCTCAACACCCCTTCCCCAATTTCCCCTTGCCCTCCATGTTTCTTCGTGGGGAGACCTACACAACCTTGGCCCTCCTGTCTGGAAGTGATTTCCTTCCCTGCATTCTTCCTTAAAAGACTGAAGTCAGTTTAAGAAGGAGGGCAACCTCTTTGCTCCTGAACCCCCTGTCATCAGAAAGGGTATCATGTGGCTTACCTGAGGCTTCCTGAGAATTCTCTTCGCTGGACATCTGAGATGATCCTGGCGCCCAGGTTGGGTAAAGCTGCTTTGGCGAATCCATTGGCCGCCTAGTCACAGACCGAAGCTCCTCCTAGATCTTTGGGTTCCAGGGGGAGGTGGTGCTCAAGACTCGACTTGCTACGATGTAGACTGGAAAGAACTTTACAGCTCAGAAAGAGCGAGAAGAACCTAAACTCCAATAAACCACGGGGTGGCAAGAGAAAGAACAAAACTCAAAGTTGTGGTCCGGTTTCCTCTTAAAACTACAGAAAAGCCAATCAGCCAGCCTATTTTAATGTAAACGCTAATGGTTAGAGGGATAAGATGAGTGGGCGTAGTCCTATTAGTGGGCTAATAGGGTTGGGCTTCGTCTGCTCCTCATTAAAACAATCATACTTTCGGTCACGTAGCCTGGAAGATTCTGAAAGAACCTCTGTGGTTGTGTCTCCCCAAGGTTGCTTTGAAAAATCAGTTTTTTCCAAACTACTTCTGGAAATGGCTACTGGTTTGTGAACTGGGCTCTATAAAGTGTTCTAATGCAGAGAGATGAAAGGTGGTTCCCCTCCAACTGCTAATTCCCAATTAAATTAACTGAGAAAGTTTCCTTAAAAGTTTTCCTTGCCTGACATCTTAAACCTGTGGGTGCTAGTAAGGAAACAGAGAGGAGAAATAAAGTGTCTCTTATAAACACTTCAATAGCTTGATATTTTATGGATGTGTACTTGGGATCTGTAATTTCAGTTTGTTTTCTAGACTGTTGAATTGCATTTAACATTTGTGAGCAGCTGAAATTAACCAAATTTATAAAGTCCCACCCCCACCCTAATACTTCTACTGAACTCTGGCAACGAGCACCAACATTAACTCCTGATTTTCGGCAGGAGGTGGAGAACAAGTCCCTCCGCCCCCAAAAATACATGCTTTCCCCATCTCCTAGTTCATGTGCAGCTTCCCCTATACCCGCTTTAGCTGGAAATCATGAGAAAAATACTCAAACGCAATCTCACTTGTTCTTACTAAGAAGCAAAGTCGAAGCTCTGATCAAGAAATATTTTTGCGGGAGAGGAGGAACAGCCATAAACACACGTTACATTACAATACTTTATTCAAGTCGTTCTCAAAAAATAACGGCCTCCGGACAGGCAGCGTCGACAGCCCCCGGTGACTTGTTGGCTATGATTAGAAAGCGCTGAGCTGCAACCCAGATCCGCTGAATTAAAGACGCGCTCAGCGGCGAGCAGGCCAGCTGCGTGCTCCAGCTTAGGAAGCGTGACTTTATGGCCCTCTTAACTCTTCACTGCTGCTCTGTTCTCAGCGGTTCCCGCTTTGCCCTGGAGACGTGTCCCACAGCAGTCTCTCGGAGTTCCGCGGGAGACGCGAGGGCAAACGTCAGAGGGCAGGAGGTATAAGAGTAAGAGGTCAGACAGTGAAAAGGGCTGGCAGAGACCCTCACTCAAAAAATCCCGGTTTCGAGAGAGACATTGCTACAGGGAGGTGTGGGATGTGCATGACGCAGGTGCAGTTTGCTTCAACACGACAGCCGCTGAGCCAACAGAAGGTTAAAAGTACCAGAGACAGGGTAGTGGGGGAAGCACACGCTCTAAATATGCTTTAAAAGATCCGATTTTTAAAATCTTTAGAAGTTATAATAACTTTCTAGTTAAGATGTTTTTTTTCTTTGTTATAGTATGAAAGAGGTAAAAAGCCAAACAGAATGAAGCAACTTGAAAAAACAAAAAACCCAGACTATAAAAGAACACATCAAGAAAACGATTTCTAATTTTTCCAAAGATAAGAAATCATGTGTAATATTTTTGAAATAAACAGGATGCCCCCTTTAAAGAAGGAAAAGAGAAAAAAAAAAGTACCTGGAAATCAGACATTTGATGTTAGGAACAACAACAACAAAAAAAGCGGGGGGGGGGGGTTGAAGATGAAAATCAAAGATAATCCCTTAATAAGTAAAGCAGAACCAGAAACAGATGTAAAATAGAGAAAATATAAGATGAGAATTTAAGATCAGGAATATAATGGCTTCAGATTCCTCAACAACGCTGAATGCTAGAGGATAGTGGAGAGCTGCCTTCCAAATTCTGAAGGAAAATGCTTTCCAACCTAGAATTCTGTATTTAGTCAAGCTATTGAGCAAGTGTGAAACATTCCCAGACACTCAGTTTCTCAAAAATGTCACCACCAGGATAGATTCCTTTGTCTTGTGGGAAATTAACTCGATACAAGAATACTACCAGGCGAGTACTCCTAAGGTCATGAAACAGAAAGGCTCACAGACCATATTAAAAAGCTCTTATCTCTCAGTTTTTTCAGTAAATTTAAGGTGCACAGCAAAAAGCAAAGCAAAAGGGATGGGGTAAACAGACAGATTCAGAATGTTAAAAACAACAGGTCCAAAACGGAGTCGCTCCTGCTAAGCTCCATGTCACCAAATTGATATTTCATGTAATTACAGTTTTGGCTTTCCCAGAAGTGAAATCCAAAACCAGTCCATCAGGAGTCTCTTGATCAGTGAGTGCTATTGGGTAATCTGCCAGCAGACCCCTGCCAGTCCCTGAAGGAAAGTACCCATACAATAACCAATCTGCTTTTTTGCCCAGTACAGCTTCCTTACTCCTGCTCCCTTCTGCATCTAAAATCTCCTTCCTTGTATAGCTCTTTAGAATTCATTTCTATCTGCTGGATTGGATGCTGCCCAATTCATGAATCATTAAATAAAGCCAATAAGAGCTTTAAAATTTTCTCCGTTGAATTTTGTTTTCTGGGACTAGAATAGTCTAGATGGATCTTAATTCCCAAGTTAAGGACTCTGCAGTTGTTAGACTTCAATACACTACCCTAAAATATGACATCTTGGCATATTGAATATTTTAAGCTGAGAGGTGCCCTTCCCATACCTGCAGGAAAGCAACATCATCTCCAAGACAGAGGGACACTGATAAGAACCCAAATGAAGGGGTGCCCAGGTGGCACAGTTGGTTAAGCATCCAACTCTTGGTTTTGGCTCAGGTCATGATCTCAAGACCCTGAGATCAAGCCCCACATCAGGCTCCCCACTGCGGAGTCTACTTGAGATTCTCTCTCTCCCTCTGTCCCCTCACCCCACCCCCTCTGCACTCTCTCTCTCTTAAATATTATTTTTTAAAAGAACCCAAATGAACAGACCTTGCTATGTTTCCCCTTTCACTACAATTACCTCATACTCCTTAACCCATGATATTCTTCCATGACTGTCTAGTCTTCATCAAACCTAGCATAGAAAGGCTCAGGTTTAATCATTTGTCCAGGTCTTCATTTCCTTATAAAGGTTCCTGTAAGTCAAATATGCTTTTCTCCTGCTAATCTGCCTTTGTCAGTTTTTTTGTCAATTTTTAGACCCAGCCAGGGTCCTTAACAGGGTCAAGAAAGCTTCTTCTTTCCCTACATACTGTTTGTGTGTTTTGTCTCTCCACTGCTTCATCCTTCCCCATTGATGGGGTTGTCATGAGAACCAGAGCAGAGGTTGAGGAAAGAGCCCCTAAACCAAAAGTACCAGGTACCAACAACACACACTCATTCTGCCAGTGAAATAGGCCGGGCCATAGCTGTAGCCCGCCAATTAGCCTGGTGAACAATCATGAATTTTGTTTGCATTTCGAGGACAGAGCATATGGGGGGCCCATGATGAGATAATAGCGGGTATCGCTAATGGGTGACTGATTTAGGAGTGACATAGTGGTCAGTCCACAGGTGATATGATCATGACTTGTCCATCATTTTCTTTCTGTAAGTAGTAACTGTTTTTTGGTTACTATTTTACTTATTGAGTATTTTTTCTAACTACAGTATATTTAAACACACACAATGAATTCTGCCTATATCTCACGTGCTAGTTATTTGCTGAGTAACCACACTTAATGATGGGTTTCACCTCTGTCTCATAAGCTACTAGCTCGCTGTCCAATGCTTAACCTTAAGAGTATCATCCATCCCACTTCTTTTTTCCCTCTATTGCATAATTGAATACTCTTTTTTTTTTTTTAAAGATTTTATTTATTTATTTGACAGAGAGAGAGACAGCCAGCGAGAGAGGGAACACAAGCAGGGGGAGTGGGAGAGGAAGAAGCAGGCTCATAGTGGAGGAGCCTGACACGGGGCTCGATCCTGCAACGCCGGGATCACGCCTTGAGCCGAAGGCAGACGCCCAACTGCGGTGCCACCCAGGCGCCCCAGAATTGAATACTCTTAAATAACATTTCAAATGCACGTTATACCTTTTACTAGGAATGCTGATCTAACTAAAACAGAAAATAACCACATTAGAAGGGGGAGGAGATTGGAAATATGTGAGTGTGGTAGGGGAGAAAAAAAAGCCAAATCTGTGTTGGAAATCAATAATAATGTCCAACACCCCCCCCCAAAAAAAAAAAGGCAAGGAAAGAAAGAAAGAAAACAAATTTAAAATCAAGAAGTATCATAAACTTGCTATTTTGAAATACAGAGACAAAGACCAAAAAAAATTGGCCAAAACAGTTTAAAGTGGGCGCTTCTGGGAAACAAAATGCAGAAGGCAGCTGAAAACAGTCTTCACAAATCTCCAACTGTGGGCTACTTTACCGAAAATGCACATGGAACTTTTTAAAAAATAGAAAATAGGAGTTATTCAGAAAAGAGAAGTGAACATGTTTCACACTTAGGGGGTTAGGAGAGGTGGAGTTCTTAGTATGAAAGGTTTGAGGAGATAGAGTTTCAAAATGTGGAAAAGAACAATATAATTACAAAGAAAAGGTTGCCAGATTTTATACATAAAATCAAGAACCAAGCTAGATTTAAAGGACAAATAATATGGGGGCGCCTGGGTGGCACAGCGGTTAAGCATCTGCCTTCGGCTCAGGGCGTGATCTCAGCGTTATGGGATCGAGCCCCACGTCAGGCTCCTCCGCTATGAGCCTGCTTCTTCCTCTCCCACTCCCCCTGCTTGTGTTCCCTCTCTCGCTGGCTGTCTCTCTCTCTGTCAAATAAATAAATAAAATCTTTAAAAAAAAAAGGACAAATAATATAGTGAAGGAAAGAAAGAAGGAAAGAAAGAAGGAAAGAAAGAAAAAGAAATTGCCGCATGTATATGTCTGATAAAGAACACAATAATACTAATGAATAAAAATCCATTAGGGGGCGCCCAGCTGGCTCAGTCAAAGGAGCCTTGCAACTCTTGATCTCATGAGTTCAAGCCCCATGTTGGGTGTAGAGATTACTTAAATAAACAAAACCTAAAAAAAAAAAATCCATTAGATGAATTTCAAAAAAAGCAAAGATTTCTCATCTGAGGAAATATGAGTAAAGTAACATGTAAAACAGTTCACTTCTATTTGAGTTTTAAAACCCTAATTAAGATAGCTTTTAAACTATTGCATGGCAATTTTAGAATAGAAAAACTAGGAAAGATGTATTGTGAGATTAGCATTTCCTATAGCTGGTAGCTGTGAACCAAATCTTTTAAATATAGTCTGACAATAGATATTAAGAGCTTTAAAATAGATACATATAAAACATGAGATTTGAGATCAGGTAAACTGTTAAATTTGTGTTATCTCTAGTGCATAACCCATTACAGAACCATGGACATGAAACACTTGTTGAGTGAATCAACACATAAGACCAACATCTCTACTTAGACTATTATTAAAAACTAAAATTCAACTGAGTAAATTTTAAAGGTCTGTATTGGCTTTATTCTATGATCCATAAATGGGATAGCATCCCATCCAGTGGACAGAACGGAACTCCCAGGAGCTGTACAAAATGAAGGGGGAAGGGAGCAGGAACAAGGGCGTTACACCAGGTGATAAAAGCTGGTTGGTTATGGCAAGGTCACTTTCCTTTAAGAGATGGTGGGATTCCATCAGGCCAACTACCTAACTGGGGCTGATCAGGCAATTCCTGACGGACTGGTTTAAGATGTCCTCTCAGGGAGAGCTGAAACTGTAATTAAGTCTCAATTTGTTGAAGTGTGGCTTAACATAAGTGACTCCATTTTGGGTCTCCATTTATCTTGGGTTTAACACAATCAAAATCAAAAGATTCCCAGGGAATCTCAGATACATAACCATGTGGTGAACCAATGCAGACTATTTTTGTTTTCTATTTTTGAAAGTTAGAAGTATGATTATCTTTTCTTAGTAAGTGCTAATAGCTAGGATGATAAAATAGAGCTGGGGGAAGAGGGCGTACTAGGAAGAAGGAAAGGAGGTAAAGGAGAGCAGCTGGGAAGCTGTCCCAACTCATAGAAGGGTCTGAATTCTCTCAAATGTTGGGGTTCTTTTCCAGACATCAAGAACTGTTGATGTTTTGGGGCGCCTGGGTGGCTCAGTCTGTTAAGTGTCTGCCTGTGGTTCAGGTCATGATCCTGGGGTGTTGGGATTGAGCCCCACTAGCCCCACATCGGGCTGTCTGCTCAGTGGGGAGTCTACTTTTCCCTCTCCCCCTGCCTGCCACTCCCCCTGGTTATACTTGCGCTCTCTCTCTCTCTCTCTGTCAAATAAATAAATAAAATAAAAATCTTAAAAAAAACCTTGATGTTTTAAAGGAATTGTGTTAATTAAATGGAAGAGAAGGAGAAACCATCGAACAATTTGTTCATACAGGTTACAATTCCATTTATATGTTATTTTTATTTTATTTTTTATTTTTAAGATTTTATTTATTCATTTGACAGAGATAGAGACAGCCAGCGAGAGAGGGAACACAAGCAGGGGGAGAGGGAGAGGAAGAAGTAGGCCTACAGCGGAGGAGCCTGATGTGGGGCTCGATCCCACAACGCCGGGATCACGCCCTGAGCCGAAGGCAGACGCTCAACCGCTGTGCCACCCAGGCGCCCCTATATGTTATTTTTAAAGTAAATTAACATCACAATTGCAAAATATATGTCTAACTAATATCAGCTTCTCGGGCTCTGCCTGATTTACTCTCTCGGTGGGAGGGATGTTACTGATGTAGTAATTTTTAAAAACATTTTTGTTGAGATATAATTGACATACAACTCCATGTAAGGTTAATGTAAACAATGTGTTCATTCGATACGTTGGTATATTGCAATACGATTACCACCCTGGGGTTAGCGACCACCTCTGGCACATCACATAATTAATTATCTCGTGAGGAGAGAAATTAAGATCTAGTCCTTCAGCAACCTTGACGTTTGTATCACAGTATTGTTGACTATAATCACTATTTTGTACATCAGAGTTCCAGAACTTCTTTATGTACGAGTTGCCCATGATTTACTCTTCTGGTAACTTAGTGCTTTGCTACTTGTTTCTTCTGGTTGTTCTCCACTACCCTCAGTAGAAGACAAAGTAGGAAAGGCACAGGAGGTGGAAAAGTGTTTGACAAGAAAAGCCTTGAGAAAACCGTGCCAGTTGGCTTCAACTTTTTCTGTGTGTTGGGGACGACTGCCATTTTTCTTCCTTTTATCCCATAATACTTAGGCCCAGCTTGCAGAGCGAGGAGATTTTTAGGCAATCTCTAAGAGATAGAGCTAGAAAAGATAGGCTCTTTAAATTATCCAAAAGAACTGTAGACTTGGTCTTTTTTGTGAGAGAATGGAATTGGAAGCATATCAGTTCTAATTCAATCTCAGTACCCACCCACCTAATTCTTTCAGTCAATGGTTCATTTATTTTTCAATGGACTGGCAGATAGGTTTACTTGATAGGCTAAAAGGAGGTAAGAATTGAATCTCTAGGCCAGGCCCACCTACCATTTTACTGGAATTCTGCTGTAATTGAGCTGAAGTTCTTTTCAGATCAACTCGAAATGAAGTGTCACCTTTCTGTTCAGACCTCTGGGAGGAGGTCAGACCCAGATCTCTTCC
>NW_024425119.1:8752790-8753957 GCF_017311325.1 Ursus maritimus
CAAGCTGTGACTAGAGCTCCAGGGACCCACCACAGAAGTTTACCTTGAACTGGAGTATTCACAGATGGGCAGGGAAGAAAATTAACGGGAAGATACAGATAAGGCAGATAAACCCCTTTTTGACAAGACATAGATAAGCCAGATAACCTCCCCGCCCCCCTTTTTAAAGATTTTTATTCATTTATTTGAGAGAGGAGAGCACTAGCAGGGGAGAGAGGCAGAAGGAGAAGGGAGAAGCAGGGTCCCCGATGAGCGGGGAGCCCAATTCGGGACTCAGTCCCAGGACCCTGGGAATCATGACCTGAACTGAAGGCAGACACTTAACCGACCAAGCCTCCCAGGTTCCACATGATAACCCCCTTTTTAACGATGGGAAATTTCAGATTCTTTGTATTAATTTCCATTCCTTGAAGGAGGAATAAAAGTACACCTCCTCAAGGAGAAGCAGGAATGTAAGTCCTTCTAGTAGCAAAACAGGGGGCAAAAGGAAAATCTGTTAAATCTGTTTAACATTGTTAAACTATGTTAACTATGCATTTTTGTTTTGTTTTGTTTTAAGATTTATTTATTTGACAGAAACAGCAAGAGAGGGAACACAAGCTAGGGGAGTGTGAGAGGGAGAAGCAGGCTTCCTGCCTAGCAGGAAGCCCGATGAGGGGCTCAATCCCAGGACCCTGGGATCACGCCCTGAGCCTAAGGCAGATGCTTAATGACTGAGCCACCCAGACGCCCCTAACTATGCATTGTTAAGAACAAGACAACAGGTCCAAAATGGAGTCACTTGAGCTAAGCCCCGCCTCACCAAACCAAGATATTAATTACAATGTTGGCTCTGCCTGGAAATGGAATCTCGAACCAGTCAATCAGGGATCACCTGATCAGCACTAGTTAGAGAATCTGATAGGCCCTTGCTATCCCCTACAGGTAAGTAACCTCGACATAACCAAACTGCTTTTTGCCTAAGTATAATGACCTGTTCCTGCTCCCTTCTGCCTTAAAAATCTTTCATTTTGTACAGCCCCTTGGAGCCTCTTTCTATCTGCTGGATTGGATGCTTCCCCATTTGAACTGAGTTTTGCTCAAATAAACTCTTACAATTTTTAATATGCCTAAATTCTTCTTTCTTTCTTTCTTTCTTTCTTTCTTTCTTTCTTTCTTTCTTTCTTT
>NW_024425119.1:8753967-8755140 GCF_017311325.1 Ursus maritimus
TAGGTGGAACTTCAAGCTGTGACTAGAGCTCCAGGGACCCACCACAGAAGTTTACCTTGAACTGGAGTATTCACAGATGGGCAGGGAAGAAAATTAACGGGAAGATACAGATAAGGCAGATAAACCCCTTTTTGACAAGACATAGATAAGCCAGATAACCTCCCCGCCCCCCTTTTTAAAGATTTTTATTCATTTATTTGAGAGAGGAGAGCACTAGCAGGGGAGAGAGGCAGAAGGAGAAGGGAGAAGCAGGGTCCCCGATGAGCGGGGAGCCCAATTCGGGACTCAGTCCCAGGACCCTGGGAATCATGACCTGAACTGAAGGCAGACACTTAACCGACCAAGCCTCCCAGGTTCCACATGATAACCCCCTTTTTAACGATGGGAAATTTCAGATTCTTTGTATTAATTTCCATTCCTTGAAGGAGGAATAAAAGTACACCTCCTCAAGGAGAAGCAGGAATGTAAGTCCTTCTAGTAGCAAAACAGGGGGCAAAAGGAAAATCTGTTAAATCTGTTTAACATTGTTAAACTATGTTAACTATGCATTTTTGTTTTGTTTTGTTTTAAGATTTATTTATTTGACAGAAACAGCAAGAGAGGGAACACAAGCTAGGGGAGTGTGAGAGGGAGAAGCAGGCTTCCTGCCTAGCAGGAAGCCCGATGAGGGGCTCAATCCCAGGACCCTGGGATCACGCCCTGAGCCTAAGGCAGATGCTTAATGACTGAGCCACCCAGACGCCCCTAACTATGCATTGTTAAGAACAAGACAACAGGTCCAAAATGGAGTCACTTGAGCTAAGCCCCGCCTCACCAAACCAAGATATTAATTACAATGTTGGCTCTGCCTGGAAATGGAATCTCGAACCAGTCAATCAGGGATCACCTGATCAGCACTAGTTAGAGAATCTGATAGGCCCTTGCTATCCCCTACAGGTAAGTAACCTCGACATAACCAAACTGCTTTTTGCCTAAGTATAATGACCTGTTCCTGCTCCCTTCTGCCTTAAAAATCTTTCATTTTGTACAGCCCCTTGGAGCCTCTTTCTATCTGCTGGATTGGATGCTTCCCCATTTGAACTGAGTTTTGCTCAAATAAACTCTTACAATTTTTAATATGCCTAAATTCTTCTTTCTTTCTTTCTTTCTTTCTTTCTTTCTTTCTTTCTTTCT
>NW_024425119.1:8755153-8756980 GCF_017311325.1 Ursus maritimus
TTTCTTTCTTTCTTTCTTTCTTTCTTTCTTTCTTTCTTTCTTTCTTTCTTTCTTTCCTATATCAGTTGATATAATTTTATTCCGATTTGAGCTCCACTGGAGTCAGGGATGAGGTATCCTCTTTTCATTCCAAGAATGAAGTCTTTAGGTAACATCACAGGTTTACCTTAGCTAACTAGTCATCACAAGAAGGTAGGGTCCATAATTTCTCAAATTCACAGGCTTCTGTTTCCTGGAGGCATCTAATGAATCACCATGTTGCCAAAGTTCACACAGAGCCAACCATCAGGGTCCTTCCCTTCTCTTGCTACGAGGCCCACTTTCATATTTCAGGCATTTGTACGTTTTCACAGTGTAGTAGGGCCATGGCAGCTAAGTGGTGGACGTTCCACTCCCCATCACGGAGTAATCTGTATATTTCATTCCCGTTGGACCCTTCATCTCACAGATGTCTCTTGCATTTTCTAGCCTCAAAAGCGAAACCAGCATGCCGATGTCAAACTTAGGGCCAGAACGATGTGCGAAGCCGGATTCCAAGCGACCCACGCCGGCCACTCCTCCGCGGGCTCAGTCGGGCCGCCTGCCCCTCCACCAGCTAAGCCTGGCCTCCCGCTGCAGTGCAAGGCGCGCGGGTCCAGGAGTCAGGCAGGTGGGGCCCAGCGCTGGTCCCACCTGCAGCCAACCCCGCAGCCCGCAGCCCCCCAACCGGGTGCAGCACCCTCCCCTCCCCTGCGCCACAGCAGCGTCCCCACCCGCCGTCCCACACTGCCTGCCTAAGCTTATCTTTTAACAATACAGAACCGTCCAGTCCCCAGACTCATTTCTGGAAAGGGGAATGATTTACTGGAGGTGGGAGGAGGGGGAAGGCGCTTAAGATCTGACGAACGGAATTTAAAATTCTAATCTGCCTGAGGGGTTTAAAGTGATGAAGTCGGAATCTTGGCTGTACTTTCTCTCTTATCCCTGGAGCCCACCTTTCCCTCTTTCCCTTCCCTTCTCTAGCTCAGAAATTTTTCCCTCCAACTATGCCAGGTTGGTTTCAGGTCTTGCAATAGGGCCGCAGGCAAAATAACAGGTTTTCCCTGAGTGCAAACATTCTGGTGGATCGAGACAGCAAACCATAGATCCAAAATATAGGGTGGGTTGTGAAACGTATTCCAAAGAGAGGTAAAGCCTGGCCAAAGAGGGGAAAGTTGTTGTTTTGGAAAATCTCCCAAACACACAGTTAATGAATTACTTGCGCTCCCTGCACTGCTCCAGCTCGCGTCTGGCGGGGCGGGTCTCCCCCTGCACTCCCCTTCACCCTCCGCCCCTGCCTGGGTCCCTCTGCCCGGCGGGCTTCACATCCCCAGCCCCACCAGTGTGTCCCCTTTGCTCTCGCTCAGGTTCTCCACTGAGCCTCGAGTCGATAAGGATGTTTCCACAGGTGTCCAAGGCCATCTGCCCTGAAGTCTGTCTGGCCTTGAGGCCTGACACGCGGGGTGGGGGCAAGCGGCCGGGTGCCCGGCGCCTGCGCCCACCTGGGGACCGAGGGCTCCGCAGCCCAGACGACCCGCGCTTTGCCTCTTCTCTCCCAGCACAGAATGCTGTTGCCTTCCTTTCCGCGGACCCACCTTAGTTCTTGAAATTCCACAAGTTAGAATCAATACTCCCAGCGATTGAATCCTGGGTCTATGATAAATTATTGAACAGCTTAGTGGAAAACATTTAACGACTTTCCAATATGAGAGTCCGCTGAAGAGCAGCCTGCTGGCCAGGGTTCTGATGGAAAGAGCTCAGTGCGCATGCCGGGCGGTACATTTCCCAACATTTTGTGGTTTGAATGAA
>NW_024425119.1:8756990-8797141 GCF_017311325.1 Ursus maritimus
TCTTTCTTTCTTTCTTTCTTTCTTTCTTTCTTTCTTTCTTTCTTTCTTTCCTATATCAGTTGATATAATTTTATTCCGATTTGAGCTCCACTGGAGTCAGGGATGAGGTATCCTCTTTTCATTCCAAGAATGAAGTCTTTAGGTAACATCACAGGTTTACCTTAGCTAACTAGTCATCACAAGAAGGTAGGGTCCATAATTTCTCAAATTCACAGGCTTCTGTTTCCTGGAGGCATCTAATGAATCACCATGTTGCCAAAGTTCACACAGAGCCAACCATCAGGGTCCTTCCCTTCTCTTGCTACGAGGCCCACTTTCATATTTCAGGCATTTGTACGTTTTCACAGTGTAGTAGGGCCATGGCAGCTAAGTGGTGGACGTTCCACTCCCCATCACGGAGTAATCTGTATATTTCATTCCCGTTGGACCCTTCATCTCACAGATGTCTCTTGCATTTTCTAGCCTCAAAAGCGAAACCAGCATGCCGATGTCAAACTTAGGGCCAGAACGATGTGCGAAGCCGGATTCCAAGCGACCCACGCCGGCCACTCCTCCGCGGGCTCAGTCGGGCCGCCTGCCCCTCCACCAGCTAAGCCTGGCCTCCCGCTGCAGTGCAAGGCGCGCGGGTCCAGGAGTCAGGCAGGTGGGGCCCAGCGCTGGTCCCACCTGCAGCCAACCCCGCAGCCCGCAGCCCCCCAACCGGGTGCAGCACCCTCCCCTCCCCTGCGCCACAGCAGCGTCCCCACCCGCCGTCCCACACTGCCTGCCTAAGCTTATCTTTTAACAATACAGAACCGTCCAGTCCCCAGACTCATTTCTGGAAAGGGGAATGATTTACTGGAGGTGGGAGGAGGGGGAAGGCGCTTAAGATCTGACGAACGGAATTTAAAATTCTAATCTGCCTGAGGGGTTTAAAGTGATGAAGTCGGAATCTTGGCTGTACTTTCTCTCTTATCCCTGGAGCCCACCTTTCCCTCTTTCCCTTCCCTTCTCTAGCTCAGAAATTTTTCCCTCCAACTATGCCAGGTTGGTTTCAGGTCTTGCAATAGGGCCGCAGGCAAAATAACAGGTTTTCCCTGAGTGCAAACATTCTGGTGGATCGAGACAGCAAACCATAGATCCAAAATATAGGGTGGGTTGTGAAACGTATTCCAAAGAGAGGTAAAGCCTGGCCAAAGAGGGGAAAGTTGTTGTTTTGGAAAATCTCCCAAACACACAGTTAATGAATTACTTGCGCTCCCTGCACTGCTCCAGCTCGCGTCTGGCGGGGCGGGTCTCCCCCTGCACTCCCCTTCACCCTCCGCCCCTGCCTGGGTCCCTCTGCCCGGCGGGCTTCACATCCCCAGCCCCACCAGTGTGTCCCCTTTGCTCTCGCTCAGGTTCTCCACTGAGCCTCGAGTCGATAAGGATGTTTCCACAGG
Source organism: Ursus maritimus (assembly GCF_017311325.1). Taxonomy (NCBI): domain Eukaryota; kingdom Metazoa; phylum Chordata; class Mammalia; order Carnivora; family Ursidae; genus Ursus; species Ursus maritimus. The sequence continues at coordinate 8,758,412 of NW_024425119.1, forward strand.
TGTCCAAGGCCATCTGCCCTGAAGTCTGTCTGGCCTTGAGGCCTGACACGCGGGGTGGGGGCAAGCGGCCGGGTGCCCGGCGCCTGCGCCCACCTGGGGACCGAGGGCTCCGCAGCCCAGACGACCCGCGCTTTGCCTCTTCTCTCCCAGCACAGAATGCTGTTGCCTTCCTTTCCGCGGACCCACCTTAGTTCTTGAAATTCCACAAGTTAGAATCAATACTCCCAGCGATTGAATCCTGGGTCTATGATAAATTATTGAACAGCTTAGTGGAAAACATTTAACGACTTTCCAATATGAGAGTCCGCTGAAGAGCAGCCTGCTGGCCAGGGTTCTGATGGAAAGAGCTCAGTGCGCATGCCGGGCGGTACATTTCCCAACATTTTGTGGTTTGAATGAAGATACTGGAGCCATGAAGGTACTGGTTAACTAGTCAATTAGGCCTATCAGAAGAGAGGAGCAAATACTGTCAGCTTTCCCAAGTTTGCTTAAAGACGAGATTTCCGGAAAGACAAATAGGTAATGCTGGTGAGGCACAGTCCTAGTGGAACGTTCTATTTCAGCTTTGGAAACCCAGCCCGAGATCAAAGGAATGCCTTGTGTCTCTGTCCCTATTGTTTCATTGCCTTTCCTCCTTGACTTCTCTTTTTGAGAAAAGGAACACAGACACAGAGGCTTGTTGTCTCTCCTTTGTTTGTCTATCCCTGAAGAGGGTCCAGTGCAGTCCATTGTTCGCTTGTTAAAGAGGGTGTCTGACTGCGGGTTGGGGGGGAGGGGCAGGGGACTTCCAGGGGAGGCACTTCACCCCAATATATTTTATTTACTTTGTCTCCTTTCACTAGCCTCAGGCTCAGAAATGCTGGCACAGGGCCTCAGTTCTGGTACCAAGCCCCTACCACCTCTTCCAGAAGGACAAGGGCAGGAAGATTGGACACCAATCCATTTCAACTTCCCCATATTACAGTTTCCATGATCCTGTTGTCTTTTCCCTCCAGCTCTGTTGGTTCCATCTCATTATCCTCATTTTATAAGCCAGCCGTATAGTTTGAAAGCTTTTCTGATTTCAATTTTTTTTTAAAGATTTTATTTATTTATTTGACAGAGAGAGACAGCCAGCGAGAGAGGGAACACAAGCAGGGGGCGTGGGAGAGGAAGAAGCAGGCTCCCAGCGGAGGAGCCTGATGTGGGGCTTGATCCCAGGACCCCGGGATCACGCCCTGAGCCGAAGGCAGACGCTTAACGACTGAGCCACCCAGGCGCCCCTCAATTTGTTTTTATTCCATTTTATTTGTTCACCCCAAGAAGAAACATCAGGACCCATGGGATGCAAGTGTTGTAGAATTCTAATGTCAGTAAATTGAGATGAAATATTAATAATATGAAACAAAAGATTGGAACAGGGAGGTGAAAGTAGAGCTTGGAGGTATTGCATTGCAAATACTTGGGGGCATTAATGAGGACTCTAAGTCAGCTTAAAAACCTGGCCAGAGACCAGAGCAGTGCCATCCATGCGATGTTCTGCCTCAGTGTCGGGTTTTTAAGAAAATGTAGGGACCAAGCATTGTTTTTCCTCTGATCTTCTACCCTTAAAGAAACTCCAGTGCATACAACTCAAGAATGAAAAGTCATTTCAAAATTAAGGCTTTTATGTGTATATACAGGTATTAGTGTAAGCACATATATTTTTTGCTCTGTCCACAAGAGGGCCTGCAGAAATGACCCCAGGAGCAATGAGCATGCCTCATGCCCGGATCGATTCTTTCTCCCTTTCTTTCTTTCTTTCTTTCTTTCTTTCTTTCTTTCTTTCTTTCTTTCTTTCTTTCTTTCCTCCTTTCTTTCTTTCTTTCTTTCTTTCTTTCTTTCTTTCTTTCTTCTTTCTTTCTTTTGAATTTATTTATTTATTTGACAGAGAGAGAGAGCACAAACAGGGGGAGTGGCAGGCAGAGGGAGAGGGAGAAGCTGGCTTCCTGCTAAGTAGGGAGTCTGATGCGGGGCTCGATCCCAGGACCCCAGGATCATGACCCCAGCCAAAGGCAGATGCTCAACTGACTGAGCCACCCAGGTGCCCCAGGTTCTTGGTTTCTAATACCATTTTGTCTTGAAAAGGAACCAAGGCTCCTCAAGGATATGGTTATTTCTAGCATTGGGGCAGAAAGTATATAAAATAAATCCTGAGCACTTTGTAGTGCCAGAAAATAAAGAAGTATTAAAAAAAAGATGAAGAAGAAAGAAAAAGAAAGAAAGAAAGAAAGAAAAAGAAAGAAAGAAAGAAAGAAAGAAAGAAAGAAAGAAAGAAAGAAAGAAAGAAAGAAAGAAAGAAAGAAAGAAAGAAAGAAAGAAAGAAAGAAAGAGGCACCTGGGTGGCTCAGTCAGTTAGGCATCTTGACTTGACTCAGGTCATGATCTCAGGGTCATGAGATCAAGCCCTGCATCAGATTCCCCTGGGCATGGAGTCTGCTTAAGATTCTCTCCCTCTCGGGAAAAAAAAAAAAAAAAAAGATTCTCTCCCTCTCCCTCTGCCCCCTGCCCCACTCACATGCTCTATCTCTCTAAAATTAATAAATAAATCTTTAAAGTAAAAAGAAAAAAGAAAAACACACCCATGTGTTACCGACTGAGCCAGCCTGGCACCCCTGTTTGTATTAGAATTCCTAATGTTTTGAGTAGTTGCATAGACTTTGAGTGCTTTTGTCCCTTTACCCTATATTCTCCATCTTGACTGTATGCGTGTGTGTTTCTTGTTATGTGCATATGCACACACATAATTTTGCAGGATATGAGGTTTTTCTGAAGTCACATGTGGCAGACTGAAAAATGGCCCTCAAAAGATGTCCACATTCTGTTCCCTGGAACCTGTGAATTTGTGCCCTTCCATGGCAAAAGAGACTTTGCAGATGTGATTAAGTTAAGATTCTGGACATCAGGGATGCCTGGGTGGCTCAGTCATTAAGGATCTCCCTTAGGCTCAGGTCATGATCCCAGCATTCTGGGATCGATCCCCACATTGGGCTCCCTGCTCAGGGGGAAGCCTGCTTCTCCCTCTCCCACTCCCCCTGCTTATAGTCCCTCTCTCGCTGCCTCTCTCTCTGTCAAATAAATAAATAAGATCTTAAAAAAAAAAAAAAAAGGATTCTGGACATCAGGAGATGATCCTGGATAATCCAGGTGGGCCCAAGGTAATAATAAAGGTCTTTATAAGAGGGAAGCTGGAGGGTCACACGGAGAAAACCATGTGACAACAGAAGCAGAAGGAGAAAAGGCAAAGCAGTTGGGGAGCCATAACCAAGGAAAGAGGACAAACTGTCTAAGCCCCTCTCTTCCTGAAGGCAGTGCCCCTCACCCCGCCCCACCCCTGCCTTGGGTCTTCAACTCTGGTTCCTTCCCATGAATATGTTTGAACATGTGTAAGACCCTTCCTACAAAAAATACCTTCTTCTTTCATTCATTCTTTCTTTCTCTTTCTTTCTCTCTTTCTCCTTCCTTTCTTTCTTTTCCCTTCCTTTCTTCCAACCTCCTTCCTTCCTTCCCTCCTTCCTTTCTTCCTTTCTTCCTTTCTTCAAGATTTTATTTTTAAGTGATCTCTACACCCAACATGGGGCTCAAACTCACAACCCCAAGATCAAGAGCTGCATACTCCACTGACTGAGCCATCCAGGTGCCCCCCAAATACCTCTTTCTTTCCTTCTCTCCTTCTTCCACTTCCTCTCTTATCTGCCATTCAAGGCTGATTTCCAAGTATCTGCCCTTTCCTTTCCTTTTCTGCTCTTTCGTCCCTCAATCTGGGGTGCACCTGCTCCCTTGAACGACTTTCTCTAGCTGCTCTGTTCATGTTTATCCAAGTCCTCTAAACACCTAGTAGACACTGTTCAGGCCTTATTCTCAGAAATATTTGACCCATTCAAAAAGTCTTTCTTAAAACATCAGTTGACTTACACGACACCACATTCTTCAGGATTTCCTTTTACCCAGAAGGAAAGACAGTTTTGCCTTGTATTTCATTCTGTTAAAAGATAAACTGAGGCAAAAGCACCTGGCTGGCTTAGTTGGTAGAGCATATGACACTTGATTTCAGGGTCATGAGTTCAAACCCCACATTGGGCGTGGAGCCTACTTAAAAAGAATTTAAAAAGGAAAGATAAACTGAGGCATATTGGAAATTTTAAGAGTTTATTGGAGCAAAAATTGCTTTCAATCAGACACCACCAAAACGGAAGTGGTTAGGAACACTGCAAGGACAGGAGCCGGGGGAAAGACATACAGAGAAAGTTCAGAAGAGAAGAAAGAACATTATTTGGTTCATTGGCTATCACTCAAAGCCTAGTTGGCCGTGCTGGTTGTCCCTCGAATTGTGATTTTGTACCCTTGAGGCATTTACGAGCTTAGATTTTGGTGTACTTACGTAGGCTCCATGGCATTAGGCCACATCAGTCTAGTGGCCTCCTTGTCTAATTAACTGAACAGTTCTCTCTGTGGATTCTGCCCTGTGTCCATTATTTTTCTCATGCTACATCAAATGTCCTCAAAGATTTCATTAATGTGCTTAAGAAGTTAAAGAACTCCCTCAAAATGCAGTCAGAATTATGAGTAGGTGTATTCTCTGGAAAGCAGATAGATTACTTTTATAATATTTTCCTAAGTGTCCATGATTCATAAAAGTTAACAATCCACTGCTCTGAGTAAGCTTCCTGGGCAATCCAATGACTCCAAAATCCACGTGTGCAATCAGACCCTCCTTCTCAGCTCCACATTGGCATATGCCACTGTCCACTGAACATCTCTCTTTGGACATTAAGGACCCAGCTTACTTTTACCCCCAAACCTGCTCTACTTCCTCTGTTTTCTACTTCAGTGATTGGCACCTCATCCATCCAATTGCCCAGGTCCAAAACCTCATTACCATATAGGATTCTTCCTTTTCTTCAGCCTAGTTACTCAATCACCAATTCTGGTTAATTCTACGTATTCATGTCTCTCTCTTCAATCCTCGCTGCTACAGCCCGTCTGAATCCCGTATTTCCAGTCTGAATCCCTGAGCCAGTCCCCTGGGTGACTTCCTTGTGTTATTCAGTTCTCTACAGTCCATTTCTTTTCCCATTGAGAGTATGTTTTGCTGAAAGGTTGTTGGGGAAATCCAGCCTGTGCCCTGCTATGGGGCTCTATTTAGTCCAGAAGAAGGTTGTCTAAACCATTTTCTAGAGAGGAAATCTTTAAAAGAAATGTGTACTGGGGCTCCTGGGTGGCTCAGTCGGTTAAGCACCTGCCTTCGGCTCAGGTCATGATTCCAGGGTCTTGGGACTGAGCCCCCCATCAAACTCCCTGCTCAATGGGGTCTGCTTCTCCCTCTCCCTCTGACCCTCCACTTGCTTGTGCTCTCTCTCTCTCTCTCTCAAATAAATAAAATCTTAAAAAGTAGGGTGGAGGACTATCCTACCCTAAGCGTGTGGGGTGGGTCGTGTGGGGGGGTGTGTCTTTATGTTGATCACCTGTGACCAACAAAGAATAACCAGCCCCTAAAAAGGAAGGAAGCATTGAAGGTGTTAATAATAGAGACAGTTGAAAGGACTTAAGTTCCCTGGTTAGCTTTCTGTAAAGGACCAACCTTAAAGGCCCTCATGGGCAACCCTGTCGGGACCCCTCTCCCTCTTGAGAGCTTTTCCTGTATCTTCACTTAATAAACTTCTATTGCTTTACTCACGAAAAGTAAAGAATAAAATAAAATCTTAAAAAATATATATGTACTAAAGTTAATGGGTGCTATCAAGCAGATCCTGGCCTCATGAGAACCAGGGTGATGTCAGGCCCACTTTAAACTCTTCAAAGCCCCATGTCCGCAGATAGCAGTCCACATTTTCCCTGTGGTTTACAAGGCGTTTCATGTTCTAACCCCTCTTTTACTTTACCATCTTATTACTTCTCCCAGGGCTTGGCTTATGCTGGTCTCCATTCTCAACCCCATCCCGAGTCCAACCCCCGGGCCGGGACACATGCGCACTTCTCCCTCCTGTCCCGCTGGTCCCCCAGATCCCATGATGCTAAGGGTAAATACTTTTTAAGGGGTCAGGCTGAGCACTTTACTTTTATTATGTCAGTTAATCCTAACCATGTCCCTGTAGGATAAAGACCTTTATTTTTTTCTTTCTTCAGATAAGGAAACGAAGGCATAGAGGTTAAGTAACTTGCACAAAGTCACACGGGAAATAATGCTGGCGCCCTGGAAGGATCCAGGCAGTCTGCCTTCAGAGTACATGTTCTTTTTTTTCTTTTAAAGATTTTATTATTTTTTTTTATTTATTAGACAGAGATAGAGACAGCCAGTGAGAGAGGGAACACAAGCAGGGGGAGTGGGAGAGGAAGAAGCAGGCTCATAGCGGAGGAGCCTGATGTGGGGCCCCATCCTGTAACGCTGGGATCACGCCCTGAGCCGAAGGCAGACGCTGTGCCACCCAGGCGCCCCCAGAGTACATGTTCTTAGCCACTCCTCCAGGCTTTACTGAAATGTCATTTCTTCCAGGAAGCAGCCCCGACTCCTTATTTCTAGGTAAGGAAGGTCCTTTTCACAATGCTGCCTCAGCTGATGTACTCACCCTTTCCCCTCATCGCTGTTGGTTCCCTACCTGTTCCCTCACCAGAATGTAAACTCCAGGAAAGAAAGGAGCCCTTCAAGAATGTCATTAGTAAGGTGGCATTCACACCATCTTGCCAAGGACACACATTAAGAAATTGACCCAATATAGGGGTGCCTGGCTGGCTCAGTTGGTAGAGCACGAGACTGTTGATTTTGGGGTTGTACATTTGAGCCCCACATTGGGTGCAGAGATAACTTAAAAACAAAATCTTCCAAAAAAAAAAAAAAAAAGAAGAATATGTGCAGTATAAAATTTAAAAAATAAAATAAAAAATGTAAAGCCCCCCAAAAAAGAGAAAAGAAATATATACCCGGTAACATATTCAGATAAATATTAAAGCAAAAAATTTCAGGAAAAGACCATTAGCCATTGAACAATGCGCTTTGATATTATCTACATTCTTTTTTTTTTCAATGCTGACACACAAAATTTACTTCACCATTCATTAATGACTCAAAGATTGAAAACGCCTCCCTAGCGCGTTGCCCAGAGCAAAGCTAGGACATCATAATATCTGTTTAATCATTCCTTTGTTCATCGTTAAATCAATGGCCATGTATATTTCATACTCATATATACTAAGTCATAAGTATTCGAAGAATGAGTACATTCATTTTCAAGGTTGTTTTGGTTTTTGTTCTTTCTTCCTCTCCCTTAAAATTTGTAAATTCTGCCACTACTTTTGAAACAAAAATAAACTTGGAGCTCCTGAGTCTCAACAGGTTAAAAATGTTAATCCTAAGAGTAAAGGTCAAGAGCAACATCTTTCTATTATCTTCTGACCCTCTGAAACAAGAATACTTTGAAAAAATTTGTTATCTAAGAATGCAAGGCTTACAAAACATTGTTATCCAAGGCAATAAGAATGACCCCACCAACCCTTATCAACTGCAAATTTATACCCTTGGAGGAAAGGAGGACTATTTTTTGTTTTCTTTGCTCTAGGCCCAGACATTCAGGGTAATGTTTTAGATACACAATTTAGACATAGCATTAATATTTTATTTTCCTTGCCTTGGAGAAACCAAAAAGATCCAGAAGAGAAATTGTTCACAACCATTTATTTAAATTTTAAATTGCCATTCAAGCAATTTCTTAATCATAATGTACAAAATATTAAATATAAAGTTTTATAATATCATTTATCTCTCACCTAATTTTAATTTACAAAGGTATTCAACTCTGTGTTAAATATTTATTTTATTTTATAATTATATTTATCCTATGTGAAATATATAATTGACTATTGCTATGTGTTTATATTTACTTTTATTCCAGATTAGTTTTTACAAATACTTTGAGGTAGGCTATTCTAATTACGAAAATCTTCTGAGTATATAAATTTATGGATTTAAGGTAGCAATTTCATTGATAAGATTAAATAGTCTTAAATTTTAAAATCCATTTTAATTATGAAAGGAAAGATTGGTAATACCAAGTATCCTAAGTCAGTGGTTCTCAGACCTTATGACTTAAAAAACCAGTATGACTTAAAAAAACCCATTTCTTTACACACAAAAAAATTCCAACTATTTTTTTCCCCAGTAAGACCATTAATGAAAAAAATACCACCGTTTATTCTCAGTATCACTTTATAAAATAACAAAAGAGAAACACCTTCTCAGATTAAGTTATAGGCTACACCTAGAAAAGAAACCTAGTACTACATATGAACATATGCATATATGTGCCTATACATAAGTGTGCCCGACCCAATCTTTTCCTGTTGGTTATTATTATTATTTTTTAATGATTTCATTTATCCATTTGTCAGAGAGAGAGAGACAGAGCACAAGCAAGGGGAGCGGCAGGCAGAGGGAGAATCAGGTTGTCTACCGAGCAAGGAGCCCGACTCAGGACTCAGTCCTAGGACACTGGGATCATGACCTGAGCCGAAGGCAGACACCACCCGCCTGAGCCACGCAGGCTGCTGGAGATTCGGGAGAAGGACGAGGCACAGACAGGTTAGCTTGTGAAAGAGAGTGTGGGTGCAGGGGATGACCGCCAGGCGTGCCACCGCCAAGACTGCGATCGCCCCGAACAGCGGCAACCTCGCGTATTTATTGGCAATAAACAATCAAAGACAATCAAGGGGATGATCCGTATTACCTCCTAGTGAATAGTAGTACAGCACAGGGAAGGTCACGGGAGTAGATGACGTAACGTTCAGCACGTGAGGCCTATTCTTAAACATGTTTCTATGGACCCCGTGGGCTATTGTCAAGAGCAATCAGGTTTCAGTTGGGGCAGCGTTCTGCCCTTTAGCAGACCAGGCGTTCCTGGCCGCTCGTTATCTGAGGGCAGCGTTCCACCCTGAGCGAGCTGGACGTTCCGGCCGCTGGGCAAGCCAGGCGTGGCCGACTGTGCTCTGCCGGTTCCGCTAAAGCCCGCAAGGTCACAAACATGTTTTCCTGTTATATCCTTAGCATAAGCTCTCGGCCAGGGGCTGCTGCAGCAGGCGTCCCTTCCTGTTGGTTATTGATTAGAAATTTGGTCATTTTACAAAAGCTTATAGTATGCACATTCTTTGACCCAGCAATTCCATTTCTAGAAAATCGTTCTTTAGAAGTACGTGAATAAGTGCCTGGAGGTATTTCTATTTATTTATTCAACAAATAATATTTACTTACGTGATTATATTTATTGTGTACTGACTGTCTTGCTGCACTAGAATCTAAGTTGTTTGAAGTCAGGGATTTTTTTTTTTAAGATTTTATTTATTTATTTGACAGAGAGAGACAGTCAGCGAGAGAGGGAATACAAGCAGGGAGAGTGGGAGAGGAAGAAGCAGGCTCCCAGGGGAGGAGCCCTATGTGGGACTCGATCCCAGAACGCTGGGATCACGCCCTGAGCCGAAGGCAGACGCTTAACGACTGCTCCACCCAGGCGCCCCTGAAGTCAGGGATTTTTATCTGTTTACGTCACTTGTACATCCCAAATGTGTAAGACAATGCCTGGCACAAATATCCATTGAACAGGTGAATGAAATTGTTAATATGTTAAAAAATGCATGCTGTGAACAGGGTAAAGGAGATTGCAAGTGTGGGAGAAGAGCACAAGCGGGAAAGTAAAATGGAATGGTAAGAATACGCTTTAAGGAGAGGGGGAAGAATGTGTACAGATTTGGAGGTGAGAAAGTCAGCCAGGGGGACTTCTAGTGAGAGTCTTCCTGGCAGTGGGAGCAGCGAGTACATAAAGAATTTGGAGTAGCACCAGCGGAGGAGGGGGGAGATCACACACACACACACACACACACACACACACAGAGTAATGCAAAACCACTGTTCTGGAGCCAAATGAATAAGGGGCAAAATTAGCAGATGAGGCAACTGTAGACACCGACTTTTCCTCCGAGTGAAACAGAGCCAGTGGAGGGTTTCTGAGCAGATGAATGAATGAGTTAACTGACGTTTTTAAAGAATTTGGCTGATGTGGGGTGCCTGCGTGGCTCAGTTGGTTGAGTGTCCGACTCTTGATTTCATCTCAGGTCATAATCTCAGGTTCATGGGATCCAGCCCTGTGTTGGGCTCTGCACTCAGCGGGGAGTCTGCTTGAGATTCTCTCTCTCCCTCTCCTTCTGCCCCTCCCTGGTCTCGTGTACATGCATTCTCTCTCTCTCTCAAATAAAGGCAGAGATCAATTTAGAGGTTACAGTATAATTTAGAGAAGAAATAGTAGTGTCTCAGAGTGGCTGCAGTGGAGTACAGATTCTGAAAATATTTTTAGATAGAGGTAGTTGAATTTCCTGATGAACTGAATATGTGGAATGAGAGAACAGAGTCCAGGAGAATTCCAAGGCTTTGTTCTGAACACCTGAAAGGGCAGGGTTGGAATTAGCTAAGGTAGAAAAGCTTGCAGGTGGTGATGCAGAGGGTAGAGTATGGATATTGGAAAGTCCACTTTGAATAGTAGAAACTTTTACAATGATTTTTAGACACCCAAGAGAAGGTGAGTAGATACTTAGTAAAATGGTTCTGGAATACAGAGAAGGTCTGAGCATACAGAAAGGCATCAGCATATATATGGTATTTGAAGCCACAGACTAGATGAGATCACCAAGATGGTGAATGTAATTATGAAAGAAAAGAGACCTGAGACCCAAGATCTGGAACACTCCAACTCTAACAGACCAGTGGAGAGAGGAAGTGGAAAGGAACCTGGGAATGAGCGACTAGTGAGATAGGTGGTAAACCAACAAAGAGCACTCTTCTGGAACCCAAGTAAGGGTAGGAAGTGGCAGGGAGTGATCAACTGGGTCAAAAGCTGCTGAGGGGGGGCGCCTGGGTGGCATAGCGGTTAAGCGTCTGTCTTCGACTCAGGGCGTGATCCCGGCGTTATGGGATCAAGCCCCACATCAGGCTCTTCTGCTATGAGCCTGCTTCTTCCTCTCCCACTCCCCCTGCTTGTGTTCCCTCTCTCGCTGGCTGTCTCTATCTCTGTCAAATAAATAAATAAAATCTTAAAAAAAAAAAAAGCTGCCGAGGGATAAAGTCAGATGAAGGTCAACAAGTTGGTATTAGGGATGCCTGGGTGGCTTAGTCAGTTAAGCGTCTGCCTTGGGCTCAGTTCATGATCCCAGAGTCCTGGGATCAAGCCCCACATTGGGCTCCCTGCTCAGCAGGGAGTCTGCTTCTCTCTCTCTCTCTCCCTCTGCCCCTCCCACTGCTCATTCTCTCTTCTTCTCAAATAAATCAATAAAATCTTAAAACAACAACAAAAAAACAAAACAAAACAAAAGGATTGTATTAGATTTGTTAATATGAATGTTATTAGCGACCTGGACAAGAGCAGTGTTGTAGAATGAAAGAATAAGACAGAGGACACCTGGGGTGCACGGGTGGCTCAGTCGGTTAAGCATCTGTCTTCAGTTCATCTGTCTTCAGTTCAGGTCATGATCCCAGGGTCCTGGGATCAAGCCCTATGTCAGGCTGCCATTCAGTGGGGAGTCTGTTTCTCTCTCTTCCTCTGCCCCCCCTCTGCTTGTGCTCTCTCTCTTTCTCTAATAAATAAATAAATAAATAAAATCATTAAAAAAAAAAGGACAGAGGACACCACCTAGCTGGCTTAGTCGGTGAGCATGCAACTTTTGATCTAGGGTCGTGATTTTAAGCCCCATGTCGGCTGTGGAAATTACTAAAAAAAAAAAATTTGACTTCAAAAAATAAAATCTAAAAAAAAAAAAAAGAATAAGACAGCAAATATAATGAATTATTTCAAGAAGTTTTTGGCAAAAGGGAACAGGGAATGGACCAGTAGGTAATGTGAGAAGTGGGGTTAAAAGATTTAAAAAAATTTTTTTTGAATATTATATTTATTTAATTGGATAGAGAGTGAAAGCGAGAGCGATCACAGAGGCAGAGGGAGAAGCAGACTCCTCGATGAGCAGGGACCCCCCTCCCAACTCGGGGCTCAATCTCAGAACCCTGGGATCACAACTTGAGCTAAAGGTAGATACCCAACCGATTGAGCCACCCAGACGCCCCCCCCAATTTTTTTAACGATTTTATGTATTTATTTGAGAGAGAGAGTGCAGAGTGAGAGAGAAAGAACACGAGTGGGGATGGGGGAGGGCAGAAGGAGGAGAAGCAGGCTCCCCACTGAGCAGGGAACCTGATGCAGGACTCGATCCCAGGACCCTGGGATCATGACCTGAGCCGAAGGCAGATGTTTAACCAGTTGAGCCACCCAGGCGCCCCTCCCTCAAAAAAATTTTTTTTTTAGTTTTTTAAGATGGGAAAAATGATAGCATGTTTGTATACCACTAGGACGGATGCAGTAAACATGGGAAAATGGGTGAGGTGAAGAGAGAACTGCTGAGTGATGAATCGGGGTAAGCAAGAGGGATGCAGTCAGTGCACAAGCCAAGAGACTGGCCTCGGATGGTCCCGCACAGGACGAGGAGCGCACAGGGTGTGGGTGCATGTGTGGGTGAGGAGGTCCACGTGGTTTTGAGAGGCTTTGCAAGTTCTCTTGCTTGCTTCAGTTCTAAGGGAAGTAAGGAGCAAGCTCAGAGTGTGGATGACAGAGCGGATAGCAGTTTTAGGAAAGACAGAAACATGTTAGGAGACTGGGAAAAGACCTAACCCGGGAAATACAGTATGGCTCCCCACTGAGGTCTGTGCTCATGAACAGAGTTGTTTGTAACATGAAACATTATTGAACTGAATAGGAAGTTGCCATTAAAGAAAATGAAGTTGGGGCGCCTGGGGGGGCTCAGTCAGTTAAGCGTCTGCCTTCGGCTCAGGTCATGATCCCAGGGTCCTGGGATGGAGTCTTTCGTTGGGCTCCTTGCTCAGCAGGGAGCCTGCTTCTCCCTCTGCCTGCTGCTCCCTCTTCTTGTGCTCTCTCTCTGTTAAATAAATAAAGAAAATCTTTTAAAAAACCCAAATCAAACAATAATTCTCTATATTTGTATATTACTAAAGGAATATCAATGGAACATGCGACTCTTGATCTGAGTCATGAGTTTGAGACCCACACTGGGTGTAGAGATTACTGAAAAATAAAATTTAAAAAAAATATTAAAATAAAATAAAGGTATACAAATATCTAGAGAAATAATCACTAATCTGTTAGCAGCGGTTATCTTTGCAAATGAGGTTATTTTTATTTTCTTATTTTCTATTGTTTGAATTATTTCAAGCAGTATTTACTTTCAAGAACACAAGTAAGATACTTGAAGCGTTCAAAGCTGTGTGATATTGATGCAGGGTAATGACTGTGAATGTTGAGCACTATTCTAAGTGGTTTACATGAACCAACACATTTATTTCTTATAACCTTAGGATTATGTATTTATTTTTAGAGATGAAGAAATTGAATCAAAGAGCTGTTAATTAACTTGCCTAAAGTCACTCTAGATTAAGATACACATTAGATGGCAAAAATAAAAAATATAATTGGGGCACCTGGGTGGCTCAGTAGGTTAAGCATCTGCCTTCGGCTCAGGTCATGATCTCAGGGTCCTGGGATTGAGCCCCACATCAGGCTCCTTGCTCAGTGGGGAGCCTGCTTCCCCCTGCTTGTGCTCTCTCTCTCTGTTGCTCTCTCTTTGACAAATAAATAAATAAAATCATATATATATATACACACACATATATATATATGGAATAACAAATGTTGGTGAGGATGTGGAGAAAAAGGTGCCCTCATGCACTGCTGGTGGGAATGTAAATTGGTGCAGGTACTCTGAAAAACAGTATAGAGGTTCTTCAAAAAATTAAATATAGAAATACCATATGATCCAATAAATCCGCTATTTACCCAAAGAAAACAAAACCACTAATTTGAAAAGATATAGGCACCCCTATGTTCATTGCAGCATTATTTACAATAGCCAAGATAAGAAGCCAACCCAACTGGCCATCAATAGATGAGCGGATAAGGAAGATCTCACACACACACACACACACACACACACAGAAGAATGTCACGCAGGCATAAAAAAGGTGAAGATCATGCCATTTGAGACAAAGTGGAAGGACTGAGAGTGTATTATGTTAAGTGAAATAAGTCAGACTGAGAAAGACAGATCGGGCATAAAAAAGGTGAAGATCATGCCATTTGAGACAAAGTGGAAGGACTGAGAGTGTATTATGTTAAGTGAAATAAGTCAGACTGAGAAAGACAAATATTATGTGATTCCATTCATTAGCGGAATCTAAAACAAAAACAAATGAATAAATAAACAAAAAAGCAGAATCAGACTTATAAAGACAGAGAACAAACTGATGGTGGCCAGAGGGAAGAAGGTGGAGGGTTGGGCAAAATGGGTGAAGAGGAGAGGGGGACACGGGCTTCAGTTCCGGACTGAGTAAGTCATGGGAATAAAAGACACAGCATAAGAAAAAAAAAAGGTATACGTTAGAAAGAAAATATGGATGGCAATCTATATTCTCAGGGTGAAAAACACTTGTCTAAGCATGAAGCCAAAATCAAACACCATAAAAGATTTCACAACTTGACCAAATAAAAGTCAAAAATTTCCAGGTGGCAAAAACAATTTTAAGCAAACTTGAAGATTGATTTAAACCGGGAAGAAAAACTGACAAAAATGCCAGGCAAAAGTCCTTAATATCCAGAGTTTGTTAATTATTGCTCAATTTGGGACTTTATCAATGTGATTAAGTGAAGGGTCTTGAAATGGGAAGATTATCCTATATTGAAGTGACGTAATCCCAAATGTTCTTGTAAGTGGAAGAAGATCAGAGTCAGAGATATTTGAAGATGTTAACTTGCTGACTTTGTAAACAGAGAAAGGTGTCAGTAGCCAAGGAATTCAGGCGTCAGCTAGAAGCTAGAAGGCAAGGCAACTGATTTCCCCCTAGAAACTCCGGAAATAAAACGGTTCCACCTAGACTTTGATTTTAACCCATTAGGTCCTATTTTGGACTTCTGACTTTCAGAACTATCCAGATAATATCTATCCAGATAATAATCTGTGTTATTTTAAGCCACTAAATTTGTGGCAATTTTTTTTTACAGCAGCAATAAGAGACTAATACACTGAGTAAAATATATTTTAGAATATGCTTTTCTACGGTAAAGCTTAAGCTTGTTGTTTTAATCTCCAATCATGGACCAAAACATTTATAAAATATAATTTAAAAATGACTGGAGGGGCGCCTGGGTGGTGCAGTTGTTGGGCATCTGTCTTCAGCTCAGGGCGTGATCCTGGAGTTCTGGGATT
The DNA here is from genome assembly GCF_017311325.1 of Ursus maritimus. Taxonomy (NCBI): domain Eukaryota; kingdom Metazoa; phylum Chordata; class Mammalia; order Carnivora; family Ursidae; genus Ursus; species Ursus maritimus. Next base: position 8,773,727 of record NW_024425119.1, read on the forward strand.
GAGCCCCACATCAGGCTCCTCCACTGGAAGCCTGCTTCTTCCTCTCCCACTCCCCCTGCTTGTGTTCCCTCTCTTTCTGGCTGTTTCTCTCTCTGTCAAATTAATAAATAAAATCTTTTTAAAAAAATGACTGGAAAGGGGTGCCTGGGTGGCTCAGTTGGTTAAGTGTCTGTCTTCAGCTCGTCATGATCTTGGGGTGCTGGGATTGAGTCCCACATTGGGCTCCTTGCTCATCGGGGAGCCTGCTTTTCTCTCTCCTGATCCCCCTCCTCATGCTCTCTTGCATTCTCTCTCTCTCTCCCCCAAATAAATAAACAAAATCTTTTTTAAAAAAATGACTAGAAAGGAACTTTTAAAAAAAGATTTACTTATTTATTTTAGAGAGAAAGGGAGCTTGGGGCCGGGGCAGTGGGAGAGGGAGAGAGGGTTTTTGTTGTTTTTCTTTTTTAAAGATTTTATTTATTTGAGAGAGAGAAATAGAGCGCAAGCTGGGGGAGAGGGAGAAGCAGGCTTCCTGCTGAGCAGGGAGCCCAACATGGGACTCCATTCCAAGACCTTAGGATCATGACCTGAGCCGAAGGCAGACGCTTAACTGACTGAGCCACCCAGGTGCCCCGGGAGAGGGGTCTTAAGCAGATTCTGCACTAAGCGTGGAGCCCGACACGGGGCTTGATCTCACAACCCCAAGATCATAACCTGAGCTGAAACCAAAAGTTGGATGCTTAACTGACTGCACCACCCAGGTGCCCCAAGAAAGCAAGCATTTAGAACAAACAAAATACAAGCATCATTTGTACAATAATAAATTTATCCGATATAACATTACTCTGTCAAATTGCTGTAAACATCCCTTGACACTTACTCTCATTTTCTTCCCTGTGTCCTCAGGTAGCAATTTCCAAAACAGGCATGGGTCTACGACTCACATTTTGAATAGCTTTTGTTTCAGGGGACTTTAAGATTGAGTGGTGTCCACTTGAGGTAAGAGTGCCCAGAGATCTCAGCAGAACATCCAAGCCTGTTTGTGGTCATCACACAGGAGGAGCAAAACGCTTCCTGGGGGGTTTCTGATCACCTGATGCTGACCATTACTGGAAATGCCCCTTTTTGAATATATGGTTATTTGCTGTAGTCCAAAAAAAGTGTCAACAACAGAAATGTATGATTTTAGGAGAATATACAAATGGCTTCCAAAAAAATCAACCTTAATAATCAAAAAAGTAAATTAAGTATAAAGGATCTATCATTTATATCTCATCTTAAAAAGTTAAGGAGAGGTGTCTGGCTGGCTTAGTCCATAGAGCATGCGACTCTTGATCTCGGGTTGTGAGTTTGAGCCCCACATTAGATGTAGAGATTATTTGAAGAAAAAAAAAGTTAAGGATGGAAAAAGTATCCAAGGCTAGCCAGGGTTATTACAACTGAACTCTTACAACTGTTGGCAGTATAAATTGAAATATTATCTAAAATAATTTGTCCAAAAGAATTAAGACCCTTAACAGTCTTTGTGCAATGAAGTAATAGACTTATAATTTAATAAGAATATAATATAAACTGCAGATAAAATTTAATTGGCATGTGATGAAATGCAGCATAATTATTTAGTGTCTAAAGATTAAAAATATTCCTAAATGAGTAAAATATGGTACATGCAAAGTGATATTATTAATAGTCATTAATGTGATTCTAAGAGATTTTATTCATTATTATTTTGCTTTTGTTTTTGGCAATAGGATAAAATATTCAAACTGATAAATGGCAAGAATGAGGTCTTATAGGATATAGAAAAATACTAAAAATATTAACCCTGTGTACCTTCTGGGTTTTCCCCCCAACATCTTATTACTAGTCCTACTCATACTATAGTTCTTGTCATTCTTCACCCACTAAATATAATTATAAATAAATAATATACTTACTAGTAAAATAGCGACCCTGGGTGGTACAGTTGGTTAAATGTTCAACTCTTGGTTTCTGCTCAGGTTGTGATCTCAAGGTTGTGAGATGAGCCCCCTGTTGGGCTCCATGCTTAGTGGGGAGTCTGCTTGAGGGTCTCTCTCCCTCTCCCTCTGCTTCTCCCACTCATGCTCTCTCTCTCTCAAATAAATACAATCTTTAAAAAAAAAGATTTAATTAATTAATTTATTTATTGACAGTGTGCACAAGCAGGGGGAGTGGCAGACAGAGGCAGAGGGAGAAGCACGCTCCCCACTAAGCAAGGAGCCCGACGAGGGGCTCCATTCCAGGACCCTGGGATCATGACCTGAGCCGAAGGCAGACACTTAACTGACTGAGCCACCCAGGTGCCCCATGAAGTTCTCCTTAGTTCTTAGTATAACCATACACAATTCTTTACTTACTTGTAGGACTTTGTTTTGTCACTTCTATACCCTTAATCCTTAGAACAGTTTTCTAGACAATCAGTAAATATTTGTTCACTAACTGACAGAAGCATCCAAATCACTTTGTGCTTTGGTGGTTGTAACTATGTTGTTTTAAGTAACCTTTTTCTGATGGTAAAGCTAATAAATATTTGGGCGCCTGGGTGGCTCAGTCAGGTAAGCGTCTGCCTTCAGCTCAGGTCATGATCCCAGGGTCCTGGGACAGAGCCGCCTGTTGGGTTTTCTGCTCAGTTGGAAGCCTACTTCTGCCTGCCACTCTGCCTGCTCGTGCTCTGTCTCTCTCTCTGTGTCAAATAAATAAATAAAAGTTTTTAAAGAAAATAATATTCATGTCTAAGTTTCTATGCCATTAATTATTTTTTTACATTATTTACGGTTGAATAATATCTAGTTCATAGATGCTGTATAATGTAGTTACCATTATATACAGTCAGGTTATTTTCAAATTTTCTTGATAATAAATAATACTAAAATGAATAAATTTGTAATTCTTTGTCCACTCTCATTACTTAATTCACTCAACCAATATTCACCAAGTGCTCATCACTTGTCCCTGCCCTTTGTAGCTTATATAGTGGCTTAGATATGATATTCCAGAATTAGAATTGCTGATAAGAGGACATGAGTATTTTTTTAAACTGTGGTACAATGTACATAGCACAAACTTTATAATCTTAATCATTTTTTTAAAGTTATTAATCTATTATTTTTTTTTTTGAAATTCTATTTATTTATTTGAGAGAGACAGTGCAAGAGAGAGAGCACAAGCAGGGGGAGAAGCAGAGGGAGAGGGAGAAGCAGGCTCCCCACTGAGCAGGGAACCTGATGCAGGGCTCGATCCCAGGACCCTGGGATCATGACCTGAGCCAAAGGCAGACGCTTAACTGACTGAGCCACCCAGGTGCCCCCCCCTTTTTAATTTATCTCCACACCCGACATGGGGCTCGAACTCACGACCCTGAGATCAAGAGTCACACAGTCCACCCACTGAGCCAGCTGGGCGCCCTGCTATTGTCTTTTCTCATCTTGCCCATTGATAGACTTTTCATTGCTTTAATCTGCTTTTTTTTTCCCAGTGAGGCTGAATATCTTTTATACTTATGATCACAATAATTCTGTTGAACAATATCTTTTTTTGTTCTATTGATTAGAAAACCAAAGGTCAGAGAAACAATTTGTCCAGGACTCCCCAGACGGTGAATGATAGAGCTGGGGTTTTAATCTAAGTGCCTGACCACAGAACCAATTCTATGCTATTTAGCCATATTGCCTCACTTTTCAATTTCTGATTTGGGTTGAAAATGCAGAATCACATGTTTTTGTAAAATCCTTAAAGACAATCCAAGTCAATCTTGTGATTTCATAGGTAAAGAAAGTGAGGCCCAGATAGGTTAACCTTTTCTGAGATCGTAGACCATTTAAATCTTTCTGTTTAAAAAATTTCCATGCTTGGGTATGTATCATAAAACACTGACGCTGAGTGAAACAACCAGGATTACACGGTCATTGGGGGAGCTGGGATTACCTTAGATCTTCGGACTCTTGCTTAATGCGGTGCTTTATCTTGCTATATATATATATTGCTATATTGCATACTCTCGATTATTTTCTTTCTCTTGATTAAACTCCCCTTTAATAAACAAAAATGATAACAATAATTAATGCCAGCTAACTTTTATCAAGTATGTCAAATGACAAAACTAAAACCATTTAGTAACAAGTTTGATGTCTTTTTTTTTTTTTTTGATGTCCTTTATTTAAGAGAAAACAACCATAGATTGGGAGAGTCCAGTGCTTCGCAGCAAAGGGATACTGTTCCCAAGGGATTTGATGCAAGTTTTATAGAGCTTTCTAGAGCTTTAGAAGAGGCAACATGAGAACAGGGCAAGATTGTTGGCTAGGCTGGGGATTTCCTTAGAAGGCTAGCAAGTCCTAATTTCCAGGGAAAGGTGAGCTAGCAAAAGCTGAGCTGGAGGCCTGTGACTGATATATGTTAGATTTTCCTCATAGCTGTTTTCATAAACGCAGGCTAATTTAGCTTTAGGTTTGTGACGTGGGCACCAGGCCACTGGGGTTTGTGGGTCCCGATAGACTAATGAACGTTATCAATGCTTCAGTGGCAGACATTGCCCTGAGCCTGAGTACACGTCATCCCATCAGATCTCCTCAGCACCGTCACAAAGAACGTTTTATTCTTACTTTACAGTTGAGTGACTTGGTCACGCTCACACAACTCATAGTGGCGGAACCTGAATTTAAACCAGTTTGTCTGATTCTGACTTTTTTTTTTTTAGGATTTTATTTATTTGAGAGAAAGAGAGAGAGTGAGAGAGCGAGAGCATGAGCTTTGGGGAGGAGCAGAGGGAGAGGGAAAAGCAGGCTCCTTACAGAGCGAGCCCAATGCAGGGCTCCCTCCCAGGATCTCAAGATCATGACCTGAGCCAAAGGCAGGCGCTTAACCGACTGAGCCACCCAGGCGTCCCTGTTTCTGACACTAAGTCAGAACTAAGTTGAATAAGGAAAAACGAAATGCAACCCACACTTATTGCTGAAAACAGGTGAAGATTATAGATGAGTTGAAAAGTGTTATCTTTTAGCTTTTTAGGATGCAAGCAGGAGGAGATAGAAATGGGAATGGAAGAAACTTGACTATCTAGAAGAATGAGACCTCCGGAATAGCACCAACTCATTTTGTTCATTTATTTGTTGCACAGATATCTACTGAATGTCTACTACTGGCCAGACGCTTTCTTGGGCCGTGGACACACTTAGAGGAAAATACACAGTGGAGATACTTAAATGAAAACACGTGATTCCGATTCCTCAGAAGTATATCGTCTGGGAGGGACAGAGACAAAAGACACAGCGAAATGCAATATAGCAAGTGCTGTAATGGGTGCCCACTCGAGGCCCAGTGGGAAGAAGAAGAAATCTTTAAATCTAGTTTGGTGAGTCAAGAAGTTTTTGCAGTGAAAGTAAACTTTGAACTTGGTCTATGCCAAGGCTCTCAGATGTAATGAGCTCACAGGGAAGACATATAGGTCTGTCTCATTGGAGCATTACACTGCTGATGGTGGGTAGGAGGAAATGAGCCTGGCTAGCGATATTGATGTGGGAAACAAAGGCAAAAGAAATGTAACTGAAATGAAAATCTCCTTACAGCTTGCAGCCCACTGATAGGTACCTGAAACATGCAGAGCGTCACCTTCCCCAAGGAATTCGTGGGGAATTCCTTAATGCTTAAAAGTAACCTGTCTTGGCAGCAGCTGGCCCCCTCAAGGTCCTGAAAGGCTTGCTTCCAGATTCCTTGGAGACTTGCGCTATCCTTAACCCCCACTAATTAAAAAGTATACAGGGGCGCCTGGGTGGCTCAGTCAGTTAAGCGTCTACCTTCTGCTCAGGTCACGATGGGATTGAGTCCTGCATGGGGCTCCTTGCTTAGCGGGGAGCCTGCCTCTCCCTCTGCCTGCCACTCCTCCTGTTTGTGCTCGAGCTCCCTCTGCAAAAAAAAAAAAAAAAAGACTTAAAAAAAATCTTAAAAAAAAATTAAAAAGTATACAGTCACTCTTCACAATCCCAGGATAGCTCTTTCTGCCCACAGACCCCATCCGATGAATAGGGAAGGGCTTAAGGTATGGGCAGGAGAGATAGAAGGCCCTGACTCCCTTGACTGGGCTCCGAAACTATTCCTGGCAGGTGGAGACGCTGAGACAGAGCAGAACAAGAGATAAAGGAATAAACCAAGATGGCACAAGAATCTCAAGGCCACAAGCGTCCCAGTCAGTTCTCAATAAAAGACTGCCACTAAAATCCCTCAGTGGCAACCCATTCATAACCCCTCTCACTCTAGAGAGCTTTTTCTTTCCTTTCTGTTCTCCCCTTCACTTAATAAATATTCACTTCACTTTATCCTTTTGTGTCCATGAGATTCATTCCTCGGTTCTTCAACTCCGTGAGACAAGAACCCTGCAATCCTGCAACAATATGGGTGCCAGACCAATACAGTCTTTAAACGCCAAGCTAACAGGGTGCCTGGGTGGCTCAGTTGGTTAAGCGTCTGCCTTTGGCTCAGGTCATGATCTCAGGGTCCTGGGATCGAGTCCCATGTTGGACTCCCAGCTCAGCTGGTGAGTCTGCTTCTCCTTCTGCTCCTCCCTGCTGCCCATGCGCTCTCTCAAATAAATAAATAAAATCTTTTTTAAAAATTAAAAAAAAAAATAAATGCCACGCTAAAGAGTCTTGACTGTATCCTGTAGATGATGGGAAACTATTATATATTAGATACAACATTTTGTTCTTCCTTTGGGGGAAACAAGGTCTTAGAATAGGTGGTATAAAAGAAGGTAAAATGAAAAAGTCCCTGTTCTCAAAAAGTACGAAAAATAGTTTGGCAAGAAACTGGCTAATTCTTTTATAGCATTTGGAAATCTTCTAGGAGTTTGGTAAGACAACAAAATGCAAAACCAGAAATTGATATATGCTGCCATAAACTTCTCAATAACCTCCATGCCTTTCCACATTAATTCCTTCAGCCTTGAACACGAGATTGTCTTACTGAAAAGTGCCTACTTTCTCAAATTAAAAGGTCAGTTTTTCTTTTCAGTTGAGAAAACAAAAACTTCAGAAGGTTAAGTGATGTGCCCAATTTCATATAACTAAAAAGTAGTAGAATCAGAACTAACCCAGTCAGTTTGAATTTTTTTTTTAAGATTTTGTTTATTTGACACAGAGAGGGGTGGAGAAAGCAAGCACCAGCAGGGAAGGCAGCAGGCAGAGGGAGAAGCAGGCTCCCTGCTGAGCAAGGAGCCTAATGTGGGGCTCAACCCCACAACCCTGGGATCACGAGGACCCTGGGATCATGACTGGATCTGAAGGCAGCCACCTAACCGACTAAGCCACCCAGGTGCCTCTCAGTCTAATTTTCCACTTTTAGTCAGGAAGAGCAAAGTTAGGGGCACCTGGCTGGCTTAGTCAGAAAAACATGTGACTCTTGGTGTTGGGGTCGTGAGTTCAAGCCCCAGGTTGGGTGCAGAGATTACTTAAATAAATAAAACTTTAAATAAAAAGGAAGGGCAAAGTTAGGTGAATAAAATTCAGTCCCTCTTAGAGCTGAAAACAGTGTAGATCGAATTCCTTGGGTGGAATTTTCTCTTCCTGGTTTGGCTTCCCACGCCGCTGTGGATATGGTCTAACAGAAATCTACCTGTGTATTTGTCCAGACTGTCAGTGACAAGACTTTGCATTTTCCTTACTACTCTAGCACCTCTCTCAGAGCCTTGCCCGTAATTTACTTAATAAACATTTACTTAATAAATGTTTGTTACATGAATAAATGCGTGTCTCCTTTCCACTCTGTCTACTGCTGACAAACCTCAGATTTTTGTAGTTAAGTCCATGCAGTGGTAATCTTTACTTTGTGAACTTTCTGAAGGGAAGAGTAGAGCCACAGAAGAGAAAAAAATTCTACGTCCTTTCACATCCAATTGCCTTTGAGGAGCTGGGAAGAGAGCAATTCACACTTGATTATCTTCCAGCAGAGAGATTAGCAGCACCTGGAATGCCGGGCAGTCAGGCGATCGAGCCTTCTCCAGCCCACCAGGCAGCTTTGTCTCCGCTCCGAGGCCATGACTCCTTCCCCGACCGTCTTGGCTCTCCGCCTCCTGCTAACCGTGGCTTTGGGCCAGACATTGCAATTTCAAGAACATGTCTTTCTCCAGTTTCTGGGCTTAGACAAAGTGCCTTCACCCCAGAAGTTCCAACCTGTGCCTTCCATCTTGAAGAAAATTGTCCAGGATCAAGAGGCAGCCGCAACCAATGGGGACTCCCGAGATTTATGCTACGTAAAGGATCTCGGTACCCGTGGGAACATACTCCGACTTCTCCTGGATCAAGGTAAGGAAGCGAGCGTGCTTTCTAGAGAAAAGTCCGGCAGTAGATGGCATGAAGAAAGAAAAGAAGGCGAAGGTAACAATTACCGAGGGGTTTGTAGAAGCACTTGTGCTGGTATTTTACGTATTTTATCTCATTTAATCCCGACCACATCCTGAGATTCCAAAGGCAGGTATTCTTATCAGCTTTTTAACAATAAGGAAAGTCAGTCAGTAGATTAACCCGTATCGTACCGGGAGCACGTGAGCAAAGTCAGGATTCAAAGTAGGTTTTTATCTGAATCGCCGCTTTTGTGCTACAGTTAAAGTGGGAGGAATTCTGGAATTATGGGGTGGAATTATGGCATAGGCTTCACTCTTCAGCCCACACTTTATGTATCGCGGTGCCTTTGGTTGGCAAGCCGGGAGAAGAACATTGTGAGTCCAGTTGGCCCCAGCTCTTGCTTCCCGTCTCCACACCTTCCCACTACTTTTGTTGGGTGGAAATGGCTATTGATAGCCATTGTCATACCCTTTATATGAGGATCTGAGTGCCGTTCAACAATTTATCTAACACCACCCACCAAAATTACCTAGGTCAATTGTTAAAAGTGGATTCTCTAAATAAATAAATAAATAAATAAATAAATAAATAAATAAATAGTTGGTTCTCCTGCCCAGTTCCTGTCCCTTACTCTACCACTCCATTCTTATTCAAAGCCAGAGATGGGTATTGTAATTTGCATTTCTATATAGCTTCCCGGGATGGGGAGTGGGGATCAGAAGAGTAATTGAGGGCCCTGATTGGTTAATTTTACAGTACCCGGAGATAAAATTTGAATATTTATTTGTCCAGGAAGCATTTCTTGGATACCTACTATGTGCTGGGAACTGGGTATTGCCATAGGAATGTAGAAATTAAAGATAAAGTCTGCCCTTTAAGAGTTTATAAAAGGTAAAAGAAAAAGTTTATAGAAGGCAAATAGACAAACATAAGACTTCCATACTTTATGCTAAGTATTATTATGTTAAAGACTCAAGCGTTGAGAGTGGGCATTCTGGGAAAATTTCCTGGAGGAAGGTTAAAAGGTGTGGGAAGCTGGTTTGAAGAATGTTCCATGGAAAGAGTAGAAAACAGCTAAGAATTCTTCCCTTCCTCCCCCATGGAAAAAAATTTGATTTTTGTGATGACCATAATCCTATCAAATGATAGAGGAAAAAGGCATAATCTTGCCATCACCCCTCCCTAACCTCCACCTAGAGAAAACCATCATTAGTAGTTTACATGCATATTCTTCCAGACCTTTCTTCTTTGCATAATATTTACAGTAGAAACTTGTATTTTTTTAATAAATGGGGTCATACTCTACATTTCTCAAGTATTATGAATATCTCATACAAATCAGAACTAAAAGTCACAATGATCTCATTTTAATGGCTGCACACTATTCCATTGTATAAACATGCTATAATCTATGTAACTGATACCCTGTTGATGAGTATGGACATAATATAAATAATACAGCTTTACATCAAACTTGTGTGTGTGTGTGTGTGTGTGTGTGTGAGTGTGTGTACACTTTTTCTATTTCCCTAGGATAAATTCTTAGAAGGGGATTATTGGATCAGAGAAGGTACATTTGTACTTTCTATAGAGCAAGTGTCTTCCAAAATTTACACCCCATCATGAATGTTTAAGAATTCTCACTTTCCCACAATTTGACAGCAGTCTTTATAGAAATATTATAGAAACTTAGTGAAGTATAACATACATACAGAAAAGTGCACAAATCATAGAGAACAGCTCAGTGAATTTTCACAGAATAATCGGCACCCAGATGGAGAAACTGAATGGAGCAGTGACCCTCTGAGGATGCTTCATGCCCCCTTCTGGTTAATCACAACTCCTCTGCAAGAGTAACTTTCATCCTGTAACATTACCAATCAGTTCTGCCTGTTTCTGAACTTCATGTAAATGGAAATGTGAAATGTATTCTTTTTTTCTGTCTGGCTTCTTTCACTCAAAATTGTATTTGTGAGATTTATCCATGGTGTGTGTATTTACAGCTCATTCTCATTGCTTACAGTATTTCATTCTGTGAATATATTACAATGTACTTACTTATCCCTGCTATGCTGGAAGGCTGTTGAGTGACAATACTCTTTTAGCTTTTAAATTTTGTTAATCTGGTAGCAAAACATAATCTCATTGTTTTGGTTTTTATTTCTTTAATAAGGTGGAATGCATTTTTAAATGAATAATGAATCTTTTTTTTTTTTTTTATCAAACAATTGACTATACCCACTGGCCATTTTCTATTAAGGAGTCTTCTTTTCCGGGGCGCCTGGGTGGCACAGCAGTTAAGCGTCTGCCTTCGGCTCAGGGCGTGATCCTGGCGTTCTGGGATCGAGCCCCACATCAGGCTCCTCTGCTATGAGCCTGCTTCTTCCTCTCCCACTCCCCCTGCTTGTGTTCCCTCTCTCGCTGGCTGTCTCTATCTCTGTTGAATAAGTAAAAAAATCTTAAAAAAAAAAAAAAAAGGAGTCTTCTTTTCCTTTATGACTTGTAAGCCTTCTTGATCATTTGTAAAAGCTCTTTCAAATTAAGGATTTTAACTCATGCGTATTATACGTTTTCTTGGTTGTTCTTTGTGGTTTTAATTTTGTTAATGATGTCTTTTGAATATAGAAGTTTTTGTTATCTTCCTGCTCTCGCATCTGTCCATCCTTTCCATTCTGGCTTTTGGATTTTCTTTTTTTCTTTTATGCTTAAGGAATCTGATTTAGTGCTAGGAAGAGGAAGGGAGACTCATAGGTTAGAATTCTAGCCTGGAACAGGAGAGCTCAGTTTCAGAGAAGTGGAGAAGTACTGTGAAGACATCTCTGCACTTGACAGTTAGCCAACCTTTAAGAAAGATGTTTCGGTGGAATAGGGAGGGGTGAAAGCTGGAAAGTAACAGAAGAATATGAAGAGGTAGAGACAGCAAATATAGACGTACCTTTTTAAAAGATGGTCAATGAAAAGAAAGAAAAAGATGATAAGGTAGGCTTGAAGAGGATGCTGGGTAATTTCAAAGGCTTCTTAATTTTATTGTTTTTTAAATGAGACTTGAGAATAAAGAGACTAGAGACTGAAGGGGGAATGGTTAGAATGTTAGGGTTTCTTAGGGGGGGCTTTCTGTTTTTCTGTTTTGTTTTTTTAAAGTAATCTGCATTGATCTAAAGTGGGTCTTGGGGCGCCTGGGTGGCTCAGTCGTTAAGCGTCTGCCTTCGGCTCAGGGCGTGATCCTGGCGTTATGGGATCGAGCCCCACATCGGGCTCCTCCGCTGGGAGCCTGCTTCTTCCTCTCCCACTCCCCCTGCTTGTGTTCCCTCTCTCGCTGGCTGTCTCTATCTCTGTCAAATAAATAAAATCTTTAAAAAAAAATAAAAAATAAAGTGGGGCTTGAACTCATGACCCTGAGATCAAGAGTCACCTGCTCTACTGACTGAACCAGCCAGGCACTGCTGAAATGTTTGGGCTTCTGTTGTAATTTCTCCATAAACTGAATGGTCTTAGAAAATCCCTAGTTATGGTTGGGACGCCTGGGTGGTTCAGTTGGGTGAGCATCTGATGCTTGATTGCGGCTCAGGTCATGATCTCAAGGTGGTAAGATGGATCCTGCCTCAGGCTCTTGCTAGATGTGGAGCCTGCTTAAGATTCTCTCTCTCCCTCTCCCCCCCCCATTCCCCCTAAAAACAAAATCCCTACTTAGGGTGGAGACACCCTACCTAAAAATATGGTGGCATTAGACCAAAGAAGTTATTTGTGCAGGGGGAGAAATTGAAGCTGGGGAGAGAAAAGGTAAAAGTAAGCTCTGTTGGGCCTTTTCCTAAAGGAATAGGTAAGGTTTGACAATCTGGGCAGAGAAGTCAGCTTTGAAAACAGGGGGTGTTCATCTACAATGACAAAAGGTAAGAGAAAGGGGTCCATGTGCAGAAGCTGGAGAGTCACACTGCACCTCAATATTCAGTCTAGTGGGAGATGACATTTGCAGAGACCCGGACCAGAAGTTGTTGACGTTGACAACTTTAGATAAGGAATCATCTAAGGATGAAACATACAGGACTTCAGAGGGCCCGTCTGGGCTAGATGAGAGGAGCTTGTTTGGAAGTCAATCTAAGTAGTTAATTTTTTTTTTTTTTGAGATTTTTATTTATTTATTTGACAGAGAGAGACAGCCAGCAAGAGAGGGAACACAAGCGGGGGGAGTGGGAGAGGAAGAAGCAGGCTCCCAGGAGAGGAGCCTGACGTGGGGCTCGATCCCAGAACGCTGGGATCACGCCCTGAGCCGAAGGCAGACGCTTAACCACTGCGCCACCCAGGCGCCCCCTAAGTAGTTAATTTTTGGCCAGCAACACCTGACAGCCTAGGATGTTCTTAAACATTTCTGTGCCATGGGTCCCTTTGGCCATTCTATTGAAGCTGATAGACCCCTTCTCAGAGTAATGGTTTACATGCCTAAAATAAAATATTTAAGATTTCCAAGGAAATCGGGTCCCTGGGTGGCTCAGATGATTAAGTGTCTGCCTTCAACTCGGGTCATGATTCCAGTTCTGGGATTGAGTCTTGTGTGGAGCTCTCTGCTAAACGGGAGTCTGCTTCACCCTCTGCCCCTCCCTGCATGCTCATGCTCTCTCTCTCAAATAAATAAGTAAATAATCTTTTTAAAAAAGATCCCAAGGGGGGCACCTGGGTGGCGCAGTCGTTAAGCGTCTGCCTTCGGCTCAGGCTGTGATCCCAGCGTTCTGGGATCGAGTCCCACATCAGGCTCCTACGCTAGGAGCCTGCTTCTTCCTCTCCCACTCCCCCTGCTTGTGTTCCCTCTCTCTCTGGCTGTCTCTCTCTGTCAAATAAATAAATAAAATCTTAAAAAAAAAAGATCCCATGGAAATCAATTTAATACAGAAATACATTTATAAAAATATTTTAAACCAAATGTGTGTACGACATACACAGATGCATTTATTAATGCAATAAATAACAAGATCCAGGATTGGGACTATATTTACCATAAATTCAAAGTAGCGTGAGTGTAAACGTTATTTTAAGATATTTGCAACAACTTAATCTACGAACATGACTATGATTTTTATTGGTAACAGTGATATAGGTCCTGATAATATTATTGGGATTTGTTACCTATATTCATAGTTAAAAGAAATGCTAGATTTCATTTAGAGTTCCTTGAAAATAAAGATGTAATTCCTTTTCCCATCCAAGTTCATGGACCTTCTAAATTCTATCCAGGACCCCTTGGGGACCTGCCGATGTGAAAATAAGAACCTCTGGCCTTGAGTGAGGAGTGAGAGAAACAAATCCTCCCAATGGTAGGGTTGGAGTACAACTGATAATTTCCTGCCCTTAGTTTGCATATGTAGATATCACATAACATTTGACATTTATATCACACCGGTGGATCTGAAGTGACATATGTTATGGTGACTCACATCTCTGTTCCCATCTAGGTCTCTTTCTTGACTCCGAGAAGCTTCCTCAAGCCTCCTCCTGCCTGCAGAAGCTGCTTCACTTTAACCTGTCTGCCATTCAAGATAAGGAGCAGTTGACAATGGCCCAGCTGGGCCTGGATTTGGGGCCCAACACTTACTATAAGCTGGGACCGGAACTGGAGTTGGCTCTGTCCCTGGTTCAGGAGCCTCACGTGTGGGGCCAGTCCATCCCCAGACCAGGTAAAATGCTTGTGTTACAGTCAGTACCATGGCCTCAAGGTGTTGTGCACTTCAACCTGCTGGACGTGGCTAAGGATTGGAGTAACAACCCCCGGAAGAACTTAGGCTTGTTGCTAGAGATACTGGTCAAAGGAAACAGCAAATCGGGGGTGAATTTTCAGCTTCAGGACACCTGTGCCGGGCTGAGACAGTCCCTTCATGCTTCCCTGCTGGTGGTGACTCTCAACCCTGAGCAATGCCACCCGTCATCCCGAAGAAGGAGGGAAGCCATCGCTGCCCCTGAGGCTTCTTGCAAGAGCCTCTGCCATCGTCACCAGCTGTTCGTCAACTTCCGGGACTTAGGTTGGCACAAGTGGATTATTGCTCCCAAAGGGTTCATGGCAAACTATTGCCATGGAGATTGTCCTTTCTCGCTGACCACCTCCCTCAACAGTTCCAATTATGCTTTCATGCAAGCACTGATGCACGCAGTTGACCCAGAGATCCCCCAGGCTGTCTGTATCCCCACCAAGCTGTCCCCCATTTCCATGCTCTATCAGGACAATGATGACAATGTCATTTTACGACATTATGAAGACATGGTGGTGGACGAATGTGGATGTGGGTAGGCTCTTAGAAACAGAAGGGGTGTTCTTAGCTTGAATCTTCTAATAAAACTAGCAACATGGTTTATGACTTCTTGGATCTGAAATATTTGTGTTTACAGTTTGTCTTCCTGGAAAAACCACCATGATTAATGATCTCCCTAATTACACACACACACACACACACACACACACACTCTCTCAGCCCTAATGATCTCACAGTCATGATGCACTTGACAGTACATTAGACTCTAGATAGAAGGACACTTCCATTTATTGGTGGCCTATTATAGGCAGGCATTATTATTCTATGTGTTACTTATAAACATCATTTTAGGATGTTTCTTGAGGTAGGCCTTATTATTCATATTTCATAGAGAAGATGAATAATAAATTTCCCTAAAGTTATCAACCTCCTCTGAGAGATCTCACAGACTAACAATGTTACTTAAAAAAAAATTAACCAAGTGCCTCACTTGGTTAAGTGGTGGACTCTTGACCTCAGCTCAGGTCATGATACCAGGGTTCTGGGATCAAGCCCCGAGTTGGGCTCCACTGTCAATGGGGAGTCAGTCTACTTGAAGATTCTCTCTCTCCCTCTCAATTAAATGCTTCCCCCGCTCACACACACACACTCTGTCTCTCAAATAAATAAATACATCTTCAAAAAATTATTTTGAGATAATACAAAATAATATGAAAAATATTATCAAAACAGTACCTGATATCTGCATTTCCTTCTGGTCTTTTATTGTTGTTATATATGATTTTTATAGCTCAGATCACACTATATATATAATTTTGTGTTTTTCTGTACTCAACATTACCATAGGAATTTTTTTCAAATCACCAACATGCTGTATTTAATGGCTATATTATATATGGTTATTTAGATACAGATTTTACTTAAGAGAGTGTTTATCATGGGGCTTTACATTGTTTGCAGTTTTCGTGGTGGAATAGTGTTAGGACTTTTTGTTCATGTGTCATTGTCAATCTTTTGTCCCCACTTAGAAAAATTTTAGACATGGAATCACAGTCAAAGGTTTAAATTGACTTCTGGGGTAAAATGTAACATTCACACAGACTTCAAATACAAAACTCTAGGCTTGGCAGGATACTTTGGGTTGGACCAGGAAGTATGAATTCACTCATTTCCCCTGTTGGGAGAACTAAAGTGAAAGTTTGTGAATCACTGCTTTATTTAGTCCTTTCTATAATGCCATTTGTCACTGTCTTCTGTCAACTTCATCACTCTCACCTGGGTTACTGCCACAACTTTTAACTTAATTTTTGTTTTTATTTTTAGGTTTTTTAAAATGTCGATTATTATAATTTAACTATATTACAAATACACATAAAGATGCCTATATAACCCTCCCAGTCTTTTTTCCCATTCTCCTAATGAAACCACCATCCTGAAGTTGACATGTCTTTCCCACTCCCACCCTATAATTTTACTACTATGCTTAGAACCATAAATAGTATAAAGCATTGCTGCATAAATATGTAAACTTTATAGAAACAATATTGGAGTAAATTTTTCTACCACTTTTTTTCCCCTTTATTATTTCAGAGATTCTTAGAGATTGATACAGTTGGGATATAATTGATTTTTTCCCCCACTGCTGAGTAGTAATCCATGACATGTATATTTCACAATAGATTTATCTGTTATTGAACACTGAGGGCATTCACAAACTGCTACAATCATTTCAATAGAATGGACACAATTTTTTTTTCTTGGCAATCTCCTCCTCTAGCTAAGACTTCAGTGTAGCACAGCAGTCACCCGGTAATTTATAAGGAGAATGGAGAAGAGGCTACAGAACTTGTAGCAACTCTGAATGCATGTCCTTGAACGTAAAACTGATCTATAAAAAGCACCTTGTCAAATGCATCGTTGGAACCAGAAACACTGTTCTGACAGATATCGGGGGGAGATTGGCTTTAGACATATCATTTAGAACAAGTTAGTGGAACAATCAGGATGTTGTCAACATAACCTACGTCAATACGTTTACAGAAGCACTTTCAAATTATATTTGTTGAAGAAAGAGCTAAGCAATCAATGTAACAGAAGAAAGATAGATGGCTGCTTTGGTAAAGGTGACAATACTTTGGGGGGGGGGGGCTACTGCGGTCCCAGCATTCTTGGTAGTGCATTCAGCCTTGAACCAGTGAGTCTGATTAACATAAAATTCATACAATGTCACCTGCAAACCAGTCATCAATATACAGGCTTCCAGTAAGATGCTAAGGGAAAAGGGTTGGCCAGCATAGTAGCTTTGATGGAAAAGTGCACATGGAAAGCAAGTTATCATAAGAATATGTATTGGGAAATCAGAGGAAGGGAATTAGTTAAATGATCTAAATGGCAAGATTGATTAACCCCCAGGTCCAGATACTAGAGGACTTCTAGTCATTTCAGATCATACCCTCCCATTAATATTCTTTAATCAGGCAACGATATGCTTGCTTGAATAATGGCTTTTCTTATGATAATATCACTTGCTAAGCTTGTTTTATTGAATAAATAAACTGCTCATATTCATTGGGATGATCCCAAATCACGTCAGACGAACATTACAAATCATCTTGTAGTGGCAACCCTCTCGGGTCCCCTGCCTCTTCGGGAGCTTTGTACCATCACTTTACTATCCCTCAATAAGCCTTGCTTTGCTGCCAGAAAAACGCCTCAAAAAACAAAACCAAATCATCTTGTAGTGTAGATTATTTCTGAACTAAATTATCTCTACAGTTTTATTTCATTGAAATAAAATTTTATACACCATCATTTTTTGATGATATAAAGTATACTTACTAAACTTTAGTATCAGCATAACAATAACTTATATAGTATACTGTATAGTATTGTGGGGGGAAAACCTGGTTATTCAATCTTCTCCTTGACTGAGTTCTATGTAAGTAGAAATTTACTATAAGGACTACTTTTAGTACAAAAGGTACTCTGAGCCAAAAGTGTTTTGAGATAATTTGAGATTTTAGAAGAGAGATTCACAAAATCAAGATGGGTTCTTTAAATCAACTGGCATTAAAATATTAGAAGAGAAATAGTAATAATTAGGGGTGTCTGGGTGGCTCAGTCAGTTGCCTATCTTCAGCTCAGGTCATGATTTCTGAGTCCTGGGATCGAGTCCCGCATGGGGCTTCCTGCTAGGTGGGGAGTCTGCTTCTCTCTTTCTCTCTCTCTCTCTCCTTCTGTCCCTCCCCACCACCTGTTCTTTCTCTCTCTCTCTCAAATAAACTAAAAATAAATCTTTAAAAAATAAAAAATAAATAAAATTAAAAAAAAATAGTAGTAATTATAAAATGCCATTATGCCACTGTTAGTGGTATTAACCAAAGTATTGAGCAGTGAAAATATTAAAGAAGTAATACTCTGAGATTAGAATGGGGAAAAAATGGATGTTTGAATTAAATTTAAAGTACTCATTGATAATTAAGAAACAATTGGGTCTACGTTATAGTAATTCTTGGGGACATGGAACACACAACTAAATAGAGTCTTTTATATGCAGACAATCCTCCGCATTTAAGGGAAAAATTCAATCACTTTCAGAACTCCTGGACTCCTCATTTCTCTGGGGCCTTTCCATTGCCCTGTCTGCTTTATACGTAGGAAAGTGAGCACTGACTTAAGTGTACCATTACCCTCTACCGGGAAAAGCAAAGGAGAGGGGCCTACAGAAAACTAGAGTCTAGGGATGTCTGGGTGGCTCAGTCGATTAAGCGTCTGCCTTCAGCTCAGGTCATGATCCCAGGGTCCTGGGATAGAGTTGGACTCCCTGCTCAGCGGGGAACCTGCTTCTCCCTCTGCCTGCTGCTCCCCCAGCTTGCACTGGCTCTCTCTGTGACAAATAAATAAATAAAATCGTAAAGAAAAGAAAAGAAAAAAGAAAAGACAACAAAAGAAAACAAAAGAAAAGAAAACAAGAAAAGAAAAGAAAAGAAAAGAAAAAAGAAAAGAAAACTAGAGTCTAGTGAGGGCTGTTCCCCAGGGAACAGGAACAAGGCTAAAGCTGGTCAGCTGTATGGAAGGCCAGTACATCTAGATAGATGAGAGATGATAGATAGATAGATAGATAGATAGATAGATGATTGATAGATAGATGATTGATAGATAGAATGATGATAGATAGATAGATAGATAGATAGATAGATAGATAGATGATTGATAGATAGATGATAGATAGATGATAGACAGATAGATGATAGATAGATGATAGATAGATGATAGATAGATAGATAGATGATTGATAGATAGATAGATAGATAGATGATTGATAGATAGATGATAGATAGATGATAGATAGATAGATAGATAGAATAGATAGATGATTGATAGATAGATGATAGATAGATAGATAGATAGATAGATAGATAGATAGATAGATAGATGATAGATAGATAGATAGATAGATAGATAGATAGATGATTGATAGATGATAGATAGATGATAGATAGGTAGATAGATAGATAGATGATAGATAGATGATAGATAGATAGATGATAGATAGATAGATAGATAGATAGATGATAGATAGATGATTGATAGATAGATGATAGATAGATGATAGATAGATAGATAGATAGATAGATGATAGATAGATAGATGATAGATAGATAGATAGATAGATGATAGATAGATAGATAGATAGATAGATAGATAGATAGATGATAGATAGATGATAGATAGATAGATGATAGATAGATAGATAGATAGATGATAGATAGATAGATAGATAGATAGATAGATAGATGATTGATAGATGATAGATAGATGATAGATAGATAGGTAGATAGATAGATAGATGATAGATAGATGATAGATAGATAGATGATAGATAGATAGATAGATAGATAGATAGATGATAGATAGATGATTGATAGATAGATGATAGATAGATGATAGATAGATAGATAGATAGATAGATGATAGATAAGATGATAGATAGATAGATAGATGATAGATAGATAGATAGATAGATAGATAGATAGATAGATGATAGATAGATGATAGATAGATAGATGATAGATAGATAGATAGATGATAGATAGATAGATAGATAGATAGATAGATAGATAGATAGATGATAGATAGATAGATGATAGATATTCCAGGATCTCTGTTTCAGGTCCCCAAACCTGTCATCCTGATGAGGAGAACAAAGGCAAGAGAAATGTAGCCGAAATTAAATCTCCTACAGCTTGCAGCCCACTGATAGATATCAGAGACATGCTGAGCGTGACCTTCCTCAAGGAGTCATGGCTGCCTTAATGTCTTCACGCTTATGTGTTATTAGATTTTCCTGGGACCTGACTTGGCGCCTGTTTGCAGTACAGCTTTGACTTCAGCGCTCCTGCTCTCCCTGCCAGCAGCCTGCGCAGCCTCTTACTCGTGGTCTCTCTTACCTTACACCTGAGCTCTTTGGGCTCGTTGCAAGGGTGTATCAAAAGCCCAGCTGACGACGATTTCTGAGGCTGCCTTGCTAAATTTACTTCTGAACTGAATGGAATTGTTACTGCTAGATTTCCTTAGTCTGCTAAGGATTTTGATTTGGGTTCTGTGCTTAACACATTTATATTATTATTTTTTTTAAAGATTTATTTCTTTTGGGGGGGGGAAGGGCAGAGAGAGAGAGGGAGAGAGAGAGAGAATCTCAGTCAGACTCCCCGCTGAATCCTGAGCCCAACGTGGGGCTCCATCCCACGACCCTGAGATCATGACCTGAGCCGAAATCAAGAGTCGGCCACTTAACTGACCGAGCCACCCAGGGGCCGCTATATTATTTTTAAAAGTTATTTAAAACTATTAGGAGGGTAGCTATTTCCTTCTGCTTGCAGTTCTGTTGTTGTTGGCAGGATTGTTCACTCTGAGTTAATGAAGTTTTCTCCTGAGGCCATTATGCCCAGGGCTAGAGAAGAACATGCATGACTGGCTTCATGGCTTTGGGACACACATCCTCTTTCTCTGCTAGAACATTCATTGTCTGGCAAATTGGTCTACAAATAGGCATGGGCCCTGTAAGTCACGTTTATGCTCTGATTTGGGCAGGGTGGCACAGGGTAGGACTTCTTATTCCAAAATGTAAATAAATTATGAACCGAGGTGTACGGCTATTTCAGAGCATTTCAAGACCAGTAGTCTTATATATTGGCAGGTCTGTCCACCCACTTACGGGCCAGTTCGGTTTGAAACTTCACCATCTGTTTAATTCATGTCAATTCAGTTGTTTCTTTTTTTTTTTTTTAAGATTTTATTTATTTATTCGACAGAGATAGAGACAGCCAGCGAGAGAGGGAACACAAGCAGGGGGAGTGGGAGAGGAAGAAGCAGGCTCACAGCAGAGGAGCCTGATGTGGGGCTCGATCCCAGAACGCCGGGATCACGCCCTGAGCCGAAGGCAGACGCTTAACCGCTGTGCCACCCAGGCGCCCCATGTCAATTCAGTTTGATGCTTATGGAATGCCCTGAAAGGTAGAAAGAAAGGCACAGTGTCTGCTGTCGGGTCGTTTTGCCATAACATGATGCATTCCAAAATCAAGTCAGGTCTAAATTTTGTTTCTTTTAAAATAAAAAATGAGGCATAAATATCAGGACACCAAGGGTTACTCAGGGGTTATTTTTTCACCAATTTATTCTCTACTCAAAACGATATTAAGCGATTCAAGTATTATCACAGGGTTTTCTGTGCTTTGCTTTTGAGTGTAAGACCTAAGCCAGAGCAAAGGGGTGCCTGGCTGGTAGCTAAGCTCAAATTAGGATGTTGGCTGATCCCAGAGGCAGAGGGTGACTGAGAAGATGGCTGCCAAGGTTGCGACTGAAAAAAGGATTGGAGGGTGGTCAGAGGCTGGTGAAAGGGGTGTCCCTGGGTCTGTTCTGTCTAAACACTGTTGAAGAGACAAATCCATGTGTCTGCCGGAAGCACCACCTTCTCTTACTCTTTCTGTTTACTTGTTTGCTTAGCAACATTAAACAGCAAGCTGGTACCATTATTTTGGGGGAAAACTTATCACGTACTTTGCAGCCAACACCTTTGTCATGTTACAGTGATGTGGAATTTATCTTTCTGAGAAAGATGCACACAGATCTTTCGGAACCTTACTTGGAAATGATTGGTTTTGCTACAACCTATATTTTCATCTTTCAAAAAAATAATCATGCAGTGATTAATATGGGTAATTGCCCAAGGTGTCCTGGAACAATAATTAAATCAATGGCTATTTTGAAAGGAAGAGTATGATAACTCCCATAGATATCAACAGAATACACGGGGAAACTGAAAGGCAGGAGTGAATCCATCTAGATTAAAGAAGAAGGGGGCCTTTTGATATGGGTAGTCAGAGATAGTAGGGTTTTAACATATGCAGGGTATGCAGGTAGGGAGTTTTAGCGAGAAAGCCAGAGCAAAGGGGTGCCTGGCTGGTAGACAAGCGACTCGATATGAGTCATGAGTTCAAGCCCCAGTTTGGGTGTAGAGTTTACTTAAAGAAAGAAAGAAAAGAAAGAAAGAAAGAAAGAAAGAAAGAAAGAAAGAAAGAAAGAAAGAAAGAAGAGGAAGAAGGAAGGAAGGAAGGAAGGAAGGGAGGGAGGAAGGAAGGAAGGAAGGAAGGAAGGAAGGAAGGAAGGGAGGAAGGAAACAAGAAAAGAAAGAAAGAGAGAACGAGAGAAAGAAAGAAAAAAATCTGAGCAAAGGCAGGAAATGGCAGAAATTGAGGTTTTAATTTATAGGGGGTTGAATTTGCTAATTGTATTGCTTTTCTGCCCTCTGCTGATTCAAACAGGGAAGAGCAAATCTATTAAAATAATGGTTCTTTATAAGGATCAAAGGTATTGTTGAGAACCTGATAAAACATAGACTCTCCCCAGAATATAATACATACAAGCACACGCTATTTTGCAAATAATTTCAGTTGCTTGATGGAATCCCTGCAGTGTAAGCTATAGGGTTGTGAAGACCACATTCTTCTTCAGTCAGGTTTCTTTTCTTTCTTTCTTTCTTTCTTTCTTTCTTTCTTTCTTTCTTTCTTTCTTTTTCTTCTTCTTTTGTTTTTAAAGATTTTATTTATTTATTTGACAGAGATAGAGACAGCCAGCGAGAGAGGGAACACAAGCAGGGGGAGTGGGAGAGGAAGAAGCAGGCTCACAGCAGAGGAGCCTGATGTGGGGCTCGATCCCATAACGCCGGGATCGAGCCCGCCCTGAGCCGAAGGCAGACGCTTAACCGCTGTGCCACCCAGGCGCCCCTTTCTTTCTTCTTCTTTTCTTTCTCTCTCCCCCCGCCTCTCCTCTTTATGACCCCTTGTGTGTGAGTATGCACGAATTGTAATATTCCATTTCTTTTAAGGGACCTATTCCTCACGTCACTTCTTTCTTTCCACACTCATATCTTTTTTTTTCTTAAGATTTTATTTATTTATTTGAGAGAAAAAGAGAGAGTGAGCACAAGCAGGGGGAGCAGCAGGCAGAGGGAGAAGCAGGCTCCCCACTGAGAAGGGAACCCAATGCGGGACTCACTCTCAGGACCCTGGGATCATGACCTGAGCCAAAGACAGGCGCTCAACTCACTGAGCCACCCAGGCATCCCTAGTATGAATTTTTTTTTTTAAGATTTTATTTTTGTTTTATTTACTTATTTATTTTAGAGAGAGGGAGAGGGAGGGAGCCCATGTATAAGGAGGAGAAGGGTAGAGGGGAGGGAAAGAGAGAATCTTAAGCAGGTTTCCTGCTGGGCTCGATCTCATGATGCTGAGATCATGACCTGAACTGAAACCAAGAGTCGGACGCTTAACCGACCGAGCCACCTG
>NW_024425119.1:8797151-8848117 GCF_017311325.1 Ursus maritimus
TCTTCTTCTTTTGTTTTTAAAGATTTTATTTATTTATTTGACAGAGATAGAGACAGCCAGCGAGAGAGGGAACACAAGCAGGGGGAGTGGGAGAGGAAGAAGCAGGCTCACAGCAGAGGAGCCTGATGTGGGGCTCGATCCCATAACGCCGGGATCGAGCCCGCCCTGAGCCGAAGGCAGACGCTTAACCGCTGTGCCACCCAGGCGCCCCTTTCTTTCTTCTTCTTTTCTTTCTCTCTCCCCCCGCCTCTCCTCTTTATGACCCCTTGTGTGTGAGTATGCACGAATTGTAATATTCCATTTCTTTTAAGGGACCTATTCCTCACGTCACTTCTTTCTTTCCACACTCATATCTTTTTTTTTCTTAAGATTTTATTTATTTATTTGAGAGAAAAAGAGAGAGTGAGCACAAGCAGGGGGAGCAGCAGGCAGAGGGAGAAGCAGGCTCCCCACTGAGAAGGGAACCCAATGCGGGACTCACTCTCAGGACCCTGGGATCATGACCTGAGCCAAAGACAGGCGCTCAACTCACTGAGCCACCCAGGCATCCCTAGTATGAATTTTTTTTTTTAAGATTTTATTTTTGTTTTATTTACTTATTTATTTTAGAGAGAGGGAGAGGGAGGGAGCCCATGTATAAGGAGGAGAAGGGTAGAGGGGAGGGAAAGAGAGAATCTTAAGCAGGTTTCCTGCTGGGCTCGATCTCATGATGCTGAGATCATGACCTGAACTGAAACCAAGAGTCGGACGCTTAACCGACCGAGCCACCTGATGCCCTTAAAGGTTTTTATTTTTAAGTAATCTCTACAGCCAAGACGGCGCTCCAATTCACAATGCTGAGATCAAGAGTCACACGCTCCACCCACTGAGGCAGCCAGATGCCCTGGTTATTATGATTAATACTGCGATGAAGGTTCATGTACAAGTTTTTGTGTGAATATATATTTTTGATTCTTTTAGAATTGTCGGATCATATGGTTACTTTATGTTTAATGCTTTGAGGGACTATCAAGCTATTTTCCAGAGTGGCTATACCGACCATTTTACATTACTAATAGCAATGCATGAGAGTTCCAATTTTTCCATATCTTCGCCAACATTTGCTCTTGTCAAATTTTTTTATTAAAGCCATCCGAGTGGTTACGAAGTGGTATCTCCTTGTGTGTGTGTGTGTTTAAGATTTTATTTATTTATTTGACAGAGAGAGAGAGCACAAGCAGGAAGAAGGGAGAGGGAGAAGCAGGCTCCCTGCTGAGCAGAGAGCCCGACGTGGGGCTCCATCCCAGGACCCTGGGATCAAGACCTGAGCCGGACGCAGACGCTTAACGGACTGAGCCACCCGGGCGCCCGTCTCCTTGCGGTTTTGACTTGGATTTCCCTGATGATTAACGATGTGCAGCATCTTCTCGTGCTCACTTGCCGTTTGTATATCCTCTTTGGAGAAATGTCCGTTCAAATCCTTCTCCCATTTAATTAGGTTATTTTCTTTTTATGGTTGAATTGTAATAATTGTGACTCTAGATCTTTATGAGATAAATAACCTGCAAATATTTTCTCCCATTCTATGAATTGTCTCTTCACTTTTTTTGATAGTGTACTCTTTTAATTTTGATGAAGTCAAAATTTTGAGATATATATATAGTATCTATATGTTATATATATATATGTAATTTTGATGAAGTCAACCCTCTTACTTCCAGTCCTAGGCAACCATTGATATTTCTGCCACTACAGATTAGCTTAGTTTGGACTGTTCTATAATTTCATACAAATGGAATCATACAGTGTGTAAACTTCTATATTTGCCGTTTTTGTTCGGTTTTTCTGTACAATTGATCTATGTGATTAGTGTAGAGGACACCTTTAGGCAACAGGCTTGAGCAATGGCAACTTGATGAAGGCAAAAGTGCCCACAGAGATCACCGAGCTGAATACAAACAGGCTCATTAGGCGACCCGCCTTGAAATAGCCATAGGCCCCAGCTGACCAGTTACATCCAGGCGCAGTTCCTAAGATTACCGCAAGGGGGAAAATTCTGTATGTTCCCATACTTCCGTCACTCCTCCATGTAACTGCGGCCCCTCCCCCCTGCCTTGTCACAGACAGACCTCTGCTGTCCCACCGGCCACTCCCTTTCGGTATATTCAATAAACTTCTCCTTTGTTCTGCCTCAGGTGAATTCTTTCACCTTCCTCACCACCAGCCCCTACCCAACTGAAATGCCCCACATTTGCTTGACCACAAAGAGAGAACTTTTTTGGTTGATGAGAATCTTAAATATCTTGATTGTGAAGTGGTTACATAGTATATATATATATACATTTTTCAAAACTCATAAATGTCCAGGAACAGGACGTTAACTTAAACTGAATGGTTACATTTTATAGTATTTTCTGCCTCTCTTACAAATAATTAATGTCATGACAGTCTATCATATCTGATAGTTCTGAGTTTTCTTTTTTTCTTTTTCTTTCAAGATTTTATTTATTTATTTGTCAGAGAGAGAGAGAGAGCACAAGCAGGGGGAGCGGCAGGCAGAGAGAGAAGTAGGCTCCTCACTGAGCAAGGAGCCCGATGCGGGACTTGATCCCAAGACCCTGGGATCATGGCTAAAGTGGAAGGCAGACGCTGAACCGACTGAGCCACCCAGGCGCCCCCTGAGTTTTCTTTTTCTTTCTTTCTTTCTTTCTTTCTTTCTTTCTTTCTTTCTTTCTTTCTTTCTTTCTTTCTTTTTTCTTTCTTAGATTTATTTATTTATTTTAGAGAGAGCAAGAGAGAGAGAGAGAGAGAGAGACAGAGAGAGCAAGTGGAGGAGGGGCAGAGGGAGAGGGAGAGAAGACGACACCCTGCTGAGTGCAGAGCCCCTTGTGGGCCTCAATCCCATGACCCTGAGATCATGACCTGAGCCAAAACCGAGAGCTGGAGGCTCGACCTCCGGAGCCACCCAGGCGCCCCAGTTCTGAGTATTCTAACATGAAATCTAATCAGGAGTGCCCTTGATGACAAGCATTCGATAGGAATTCTAATAGAAACAAACTCAAATCATACTCCACCTTAACCATTGCATGCGCGCCGTCCGTGAGTGTGGTCCTACGAGTTTCTCCTTGCTGCTGTAACAAATTACCGCACACTTAGCAGTGTAAAACAACGTAAGTTATCGGATAGCTCTGGAGGTCAACAATACACAGCAGGGTCTCACTGGCCATATCTCCGCTTTCATATTCACATGGCTTTCTCTGACTCCAATTCTTCTGCTTTACTCTTGTAAGGGTACTTTTGCTAATAGGCTAAGGGTACTCATGATAGGATAATCTTTTTACCCCCAAGATCCTTAACTTAACCGCACCTGCAGAGTCCCATCTGCCGTTGTAAGGTACCACGCTTACAGGTTCCAGATATCAGGAGGCAGACGTCTCTGGGGGGCTGTTCTTCTTCTTACCACGATACAACTTGGAAACACTTGGCGTCCAAAGGATCATCGTTTATGATGTGGCCCTTCTGCCCCTTCTTCAAAACTCTCCCCTGCCACTCCAAACCACTGCTTTACTTGTGGAAGTTCTAGTTTGACTTTTGGAATTAAGGAATGTTTTATATTTAGGGCTCAGGTACAGGGTTCATGGTACTTGAGATTCAAATTCGGAAGCTCTAGATCTGAGACGCTAGAGGGAGGGAGCCTTGGGTCTTGAAAGCGGCTTCAATTCTGGGAGTCTGTGCTGCAACTCAGAGATGTCCGAGCCGGGGTTCAGGCAACAGGAGGCCATGGTAATCTGGAGCAAGTATTCACTTTCTCAAGAAGGATGAAAAAGCAGAAATGGACTTGACCATACACTTAACCTTAGCTTCAAAAAGGAAGAGAGATCACCTAAGACCTGTACACTAATTACCCAACTCAGAGGCCAAAGTTCTTCTGATTTTGCATCTAACAGTGCCCTTCCCCATTCCAACAGGATTGGGGGCAAAGAGCAAAACAGGAGGAAGTTAGAAATAAGTAAATAATAGCTGAAAGGCCAGTCCGTAGTGTCTTCGCCAGGTAACACCGAAAGTCTTCCGGTTATACAAACAGGTTAATTCTCCCTTCCCTTTGTTCTTCATTTGTGCTCTCTAATGAGGAATGATGGGTCAGCCTTAATTTAAGGAAAGGGAAAAGTTACTAAATTCAGATATTATCAGGAAAGAACTTAGAAATTCAGATAGCCTCCGTGATTCACTCTATAGGATTAATTATTTGAGGGGCGCCTGGGTGACTCAGTCGGTGAAGCATCTGCCTTTGGCTCAGGTCATGATCCCAAGGTTCTGGGAGCTGGCCCCACGTCAGGCTCCCTGTTCAAGGGGGAGCCTACTTCTCCCTCTCCTTCTGCCCCTCCCCCTGCTTGTGCTTTCTCTCCTTCTCTCAAATAAGTAAATAACATCTTTAAAAAAAGGGATTAATTATTTGAATCATAAGCTTTCTTATCAACACATTGATACAAATCCCCACACCTTGTACAATCTAGATACCCAGTAATTGCCCGAGACTCAGGACTGAGTCATCCTCTGCCCAAGCCAGGTAGCAGGGGTCACACCCACCGTGTTCAGGCATGTTGTTGGTAAGAGCGATCGGCACAATATATAGTTCCAGGGGAAAAGTCTGGTGACGGAGCACCATGGCTTCTGACAAAGGTAAACAGAACCCGGGGCCTGGCAAACCCCATATTCTTGAAAAGGGCAAAAACTCGAGTGTGTGTGTGTGTGTGTGTGTGTGTGTGTGTGTGTGTCCTGCCTGTGCTTGGGTCCTTAGGCATTTTTCAACTTTCCTATTTATTAATATATGATATGATTCTTTTTTTTTTAATTTTATTTATTTATTTGACAGAGAGAGAGAGAGAGACAGCCAGCGAGAGAGGGAACACAAGCAGGGGGAGTGGGAGAGGAAGAAGCAGACTCCCAGCGGAGGAGCCTTATGTGGGGCTCGATTCCAGAACCCCGGGATCACTCACGCCCTGAGCCCAAGGCAGACGCTTAACGACTGAGCCACCCAGGCGCCTCTATTGATATGATTCTTAAATAGGGTTTATTATTGTTATTCATACTAACTATTCACGTTCATAAATGATTTTGATCAGCTGACACCAAATCAACACTTATTTCACGTGATTAAAAATTAAGTAAAAAATACAACTGTTAAATAGCAGCTGAAAATAGCAACAGAAGTGAAAGCACAAGGGCATATGAAGTGACAATTTAAGGTTCAGTTACTTAATGTTGGAGAAATTCATGGGAGAGGGAGAACACTTCAGGGTGTGGAAGGAAATGATTTGCAGCTGAAGTGGGATTAGCTGGATCCTCAAAGGGTAGAATTTGGGTTGGCAAAGGGGAAGAGAGTGCTGGTCGACTGACACAGAGAGCTTGAGAGAATTTACAAAGACTGTGTGTGGAAATATAAAGAGTAAACTGGTTAGGCTGTGGGAGAGTCTGCGGAAATAGAAAGCAAAGCTGGAGGGAGCCTGGGTGGCACAATTGATCAAGCAGCTGACTCTTGTTTTGCTCAGGTCATGATCTCAAGGTCATGAAGTAGAGCCCCGCATTGGGCTCTGCACTCAGCCAGTAGTCGGCTTGAGGAGTCTCTCTCTGGTCCTCCCCACCACTCTTTCTCTTCCTCTCTCTCCAATAAAAAAATCTTTAAAAAAAAAAAGGACGCCTGGGTGGCTTAGTTGGTTAAGCATCTGCCTTTGGCTCAGGTCATGATCCCACAGTCCTGGGAGTGAGTCTGGGCGTAGGGCTCCTTGCTCAGTGGGGAGCCTACTTCTCTCTCTGTCTGTCGCTCCCCCTGGTTGTGCTCTCTCTGTCTCTCTCTGACAGATAAGTAAATAAAATCTTTAAATAAATGAATAAATAAAAAAAATAAACTTAAAAAAAAGGGGGGGGGAAGCAAATCTGGAGTGACATCATGGAGGGCTTTAAATGCCAGGCTAAGGAAATTGAGGTTGATCTTTTTCGTCAGAGAAAATCTTTGGAGAATTTTTGACTAACATAGCAACGACTAAAAAAGTGCTTTATTTTTTATTTTATTTTATTTTTATGGAAGGGGAGAGGGAGAGGGAGAGAGACAATCTTAAGC
Organism: Ursus maritimus; assembly: GCF_017311325.1. NCBI lineage: Eukaryota > Metazoa > Chordata > Mammalia > Carnivora > Ursidae > Ursus > Ursus maritimus. Next base: position 8,803,249 of record NW_024425119.1, read on the forward strand.
AATCTCCACACCCAGGATGGCTCAACGTGGGGCTCGATCTCACAACACTGAGATCACGACCTGAGTCGAAATCAAGAGTTGGATGCTTAACCAACTGAGATACCCAGGTGTCCCTAAAATAGTACTTTAGACATACTTAGCTGGCACTTGGTGCCTTTGTGACTGGAAGCAGAAAAGACTTGGAAGCAAAGAGACCCGTTAGGAGACTTTACAGGAATGTGGGCATGGTGATAGATATGAGAGGATATACAAATCAGTCTTGGGTTTTAAGAAACAATACATTTTTTCTCCATTATGCTTTTCCTCTATGAAAATTCTCTTATAAGTGGCATGTTGGGGGAAAGACTAAAGGCATTATTTAGGGCGCCTGGGTAGCGCAGTCGTTAAAGCGTCTGCCTTCGGCTCAGGGGGTGATCCCGGCGTTCCAGGATCGAGCCCCACATCGGGCTCCTCCGCTGGGAGCCTGCTTCTTCCTCTCTCACTCGCCTGCTGTATTCCCTCTCTCGCTGGCTGTCTCTCTGTCACATCAATAAATAAAATCTTAAAAAAAAAAAAAAAAAGACCAAAGGCATTATTTAGTTGAAGTATCCGGGTAATTTCCCTGGACTTTCCTCTGAAGGTGGGGTGTTTTATCCCTCAAACCATCCCAGCTCATGTGGCTGGTATCACTGCCTTGCATCAAGAATATATCTCACTCTCTCTGAAGTTCTCACACTGCTTCACCCACCATCAATATGACCTTCTTCTACAGATATGGCCTCTGTTTCTACAGGGCTCCCTCTGAGTGGACCTGCTGGTTCAAAGGCCCCAGTTTGGATTGTCTGAGCAGTACCCATTCCAAGGTGCTAGCCACCCACTTCCTCCTTCATCTCAGTGCTTAAAATTCCCTGTACATCCTCTTAAGGATAAGAGGTTTAGTTTATTCTTCAGGTTGTACTTAGGATAGTGTTTCCTGACTCTGTCCTTATTTTTATTTTTATTTATTTTTTATTTATTATTTTTTAATTTTAATTTTTTAGAAGATTTTATTTACTTATTGGACAGAGAGAGACACAGCGAGAGAGGGAACACCAGCAGAGGGAGTGGTAGAGGGAGAAGCAGGCTTCCCACCGAGCAGGGAGCCCGATGTGGGGCTTGATCCCAGGACCCTGGGATCACGACCTGAGCCGAAGGCAGACGCTTAACAACTGAGCAACCCAGGTGCCCCATGTCCTTTTTTTTTTTTAAAAAAAAAAACATCTGGCTAATTTCTTTTTTAAAGGTCCCACACTCCAGGGGGACATGGGTGGCTCAGTCAATTAAGTGACCAACTCTTGATTTTGACTCAGGTCATGATCTCAGGGTATCAAATCCCCCTTCCCCACCCCCCAAAAATTGGGCTCCATGCTGGGCTTAAATCCTGCTTGAGATTCCCTGTCTCCCTTTGCCCCTCCCCATTGCTCCAGCACATGCCCTCTCTCTCAAAAAAAATGTCCCACACTCTAGCTAGAATCATCTTCCATTTACAGGACACTGCACCATAGATCCTCTCTGGACAACCCCTCTACCATCTAGTACAAATGCACAAACAGATGTAGCCGGCACACACATACCCAGAGCTGGGGAGGAAAAACTTTTCCTCTACCCCCTTAGATTCTGTTTTTGGGTGCCTGCAGATTTAAACTAACAAAAGACAGATTAGCAAAAGAAAAGACAAAATTACGCAGGCGAGTTCACAAAAATGTGATTCAAAGAGGTGTTTAGAGTTTGGGGCTGACATACCACCTTAACAGGAAAAGTAGAGAGGCAGAAAAGCACTTATAGGAAAACAAACTTTTAGGATATCTAGATGGGCCTTTGGGAGACTAGATGGACATATTATGGTTTTGGGACAATGTCTGTGTGGGTGTATATCTTGCGTGGTAAGAGTCGATCTCTCCTGGTTTGTTCCGGGGATAGGACTTATGACAATTGATCTCTTTTGAGTTCTTTTAGAAATCTGCTTGTAGGAAAATAAGGGATTTCAGGGGAAGATAGTCTATTTTTGAATATCTTGAGACCCAAATAATTTTTAAGCCTCAGGGGCACATTCTGGATCCCTCAACACACACACACACACACACACACACACACACACACAGACACACACACAGAGCCTTGGGGCAAAAAGCCTCCCATTTTGGAGGAAGTGTCTTCCAGGTCTTGTGACTCTTCTTGGCTTAAAAACACCACCTCAGAGTTAAGGTTTGCTGGCAGGATAGACTGAACATCCTGCCTGCATCTCCACTCAGCCACTTCGCGCTCAGAGGTGGCAATGACTTGTGCATCTCCCTGGCCCACCGAGAAAGGGTATCATGCAGGGGGAGCCTCTTGCTCTGTGTCTCCTCTTTCTTGGAAAAGAGGGATTGGTAATAACAACAACTGAGCTTTTCGATTTATGATCCTTTTCTCCCGCTTCCCCAAATTTTAGCTTTCAAATAACCAGGGAGCAAAGCTTTAACATGAATTCTCGTTGCCAAAATAAATGTCCCTGTTCCTCCACAGAAAACAAATGACTTGCATTTCTGCTTTCGAAGTTTTAGAATTCTGCACCATGAATACTCTGAATTCAGGTCAGACCAGTGCCCATTTCATCCCCAAAACTCTGAGTCCTGAGAGGCACGGGCCTCAACTCCAGTACTTGAACTTGAATAGTCGTTACATGCTCTAATGGCTTCCCAGGACACTTCGCATAAAATGTGTGGCTTAGAATATGAACTCCCTGAGCACAAAGATAGGGATTTGTTTTGTTCCCTGTTCCTGTACTTCAAAGAGGGCCTAACATTTAGTAGGCCCCTCATTAACAGCTCTACCAAGTGAGCCAGCCAGGCCCCCCTGTCGTTGTTTTTAATTAAGAAATTGCCAAGCTGTTTCCTAGAGGGGCTGTACCACTTTACATTCCCACCAGCAATATATGAGAGATCCACTTTCTCGGCATAATGTTGTTCTCTCTCTCTCTCTCTCTAATGGATAGTAGTGAGATTCACGCAGTCATTTGTTCGACAAATATCTATTGCTAACCAACGTGTTTCAGGCAGTGTGGTAGGGTCTGGAACAAGATATACATAATCCACATCTCACATAATTTACAATTCAGTGTTATTATAGGCATATAAATACCAATCAAAATACAGCATGATTGCTATGATGAAGGAAGTATAAGAAGCTAGGGAAACATAAAAATTACATGTAGGAGCCTCTGAGGAATGACTTTCTCATTGCACTCAAGCATTCTTGTCGGAGCCCTAAGGAGGATTGCTTGGCTTGGGATTAGGTAAATAGATTTCAGCAAAACCCTTAGAAACTTGCTTTTCTTGATGGTCCAATCCAATTAATACAGGAGAGAATCCTTTAACTCCATTTTCTGATATGGTTTGCAGGTTTGGAAGAACAGAGTATTTTTTCTTAGTTAAATTTGTATGTGGGTGTTATCTGACAGAATCATCTCTTGGTCAACAGGTCCTTCGGGTGGAGATGCCACCTCGAGGTAAGAATAATCCCATCACAGTGAGCACTTAATTCCGCCAAGAATAAGTGGATTTAAGAGCTGTAGGACTAGAGCTTTCCATATCTTTCCTTTCTTCTTTTATCATGCTCCCAGTCTTTTTGCCTTTTCTAATTTCATTCTCTGGGATTATTGCTTTCTGTATCTTTGCTTGTATGTCTCTTGGTTTTTGTTTAAATAAATTACCTTCCAGCTTTGTCCCATTATTGCCTCACCTTTGTTTCTTCTCTGTTTAAATCACATGGTTGTACAGCCATTAGTGAAAAGTCCAGAGAACTCGTTTGTCCCTTTGAGTTCATCTTTTTGTTTTATACTATATGCCCATTTTCCAGACATAGCATTATAGCAGGGGGTCTTCTGTCAGGGAATATATTATTTCATGATTGATGGAAGGACTGATCTACGTAATGAATAAATGTAATACTTTAGGAATGAGTGGAAATATTAGGATGTAATAAGCTGGTGACTCAACCATATTGCAAAGAGTCCTCAGCACAATCCTGAGTCTCCCCTGAGTTCCAGCTTTGACGCATGGAAAATATTAAATCTAAAGATGTCATTGGGAGGGGCACCTGGCTGGCTCAGTTGGTACAGCATGTGACTCTTGATCTTGGTGTTGTAAGTATGAGCCCCACGTTGGGTGTAGAGATTACTTCAAAATAAAATCCTAAAAAAATAAATCAATAAAGATGTCATTGGGAGAAGTTTGAATTTTTTTCTTATGAGGAATTAGGATACAGAATTTAATATGGAAGAATCCTGAGGCTGACTTTCTCTCTTCTTAGGCTTGGCAATAGAATCTTATTGGCAATTTGAGGCTTCTACACCTAAAATCTAGTTGGAGTCCATTGAGTCATGGTGAAGATTAATGTTTGGGACATGGCAACTCCATGGTGAGATAGAAAGATTAGACTCTAAAGAGAAGTCTTTAAAAGAGAAACAAGGACACATTTATACCTGAATTCAAAATTACCAGGTAATGGTATAGAAAGAGTGGTAACCAAATAACAGGAATTAAGAAAAATCTCTTCAGGGGCGCCTGAGTGGCACAGCGGTTAAGCATCTGCCTTCGGCTCAGGGCGTGATCCCGGCGTTACGGGATCGAGCCCCACATCAGGCTCCTCCGCTATGAGCCTGCTTCTTCCTCTCCTACTCCCCCTGCTTGTGTTCCCTCTCTCGCTGGCTGTCTCTCTGTCAAATAAATAAATTAAATCTTAAAAAAAAAAAAAGAAAAAAGAAAAATCTCTTCACTATGCTCGTGAGAGAAATTCTGGTAATTCAAATGGATCCCCCTAGATAACTTTGAAAAATAGAATAGAAAAAAAAAAAAAGAAGAAGTTTTCTGAGATGCCACGTTGTAGATCTGCCTGATAGAAGAGGGGAGCAGGAAATAATCTCCAAGACCCCTCTAAAGATAGCGTGACAACATGGGAGTGCTTTTTGTGTTTCAGGAGGAGAATCGAACCCTGGGAATTTGAAGTCTTCTTTGACCCCAGACAACTCCGTAAAGAGGCCTGCCTGCTCTATGAAATCCAGTGGGGCACAAGCCGTAAGATCTGGCGAAACTCAGGCAAAAACACCGCCAACCATGTGGAAATCAATTTTATAGAAAAATTTACTTTGGAAAGACAGTATTGCCCGTCCATCCCCTGCTCCGTCACCTGGTTCCTGTCCTGGAGTCCCTGTTGGGAATGCTCCAAGGCCATTAGAGCATTTTTGAGTCAACACCCTAGTGTGACTCTGGTTATTTACGTAGCACGGCTTTTCTGGCACATGGGTCCACAAAACCGGCAAGGACTGCGAGACCTCATTAACAGTGGCGTGACTATCCAGATCATGAGCGTCCCCGGTAAGAACAAAGAATCTTGAGTGTTTATGAGACTGTAGTGCTGGCCTGTTTCAAGGCCAGGACACTGATTATCCCACTCTGGAAGTCTCAGAAGTGGAAGTCCAAAAATAACATAAGAAAGGACCGTGTCTAAATTTCACGGTAAGGAAGTATCAAAAGGAGGACTCCTTTCTCCATTCCTGCCACTATGACCTCTCAGAGCCATTTTCATCTTTGTTCTTTTTTAGGGAGTCTGGGCGAGTGTAGCCCTTCTCCAACGACAAAGAGGCTAATGGGCTTTATATGATGTATATCTATAAGTTGGGCTCCCTTTAAAGTAACTTTCTGCTGTATTTGTTGAATGAACCAAGATTTGTGTTTCCTTAGAGTATGATCATTGCTGGAGGAATTTTGTCAACTACCCACCTGGAAAAGAAGATCACTGGCCAGGATACCCTGTGCTATGGATGAAGCTATATGCGCTGGAACTCCACTGCATAATTCTAGTAAGTTCCTTTAAGGGGCAGAGATTCTGATGCCCAAAGAAACATCCGTCTTCAAACTTCTTTTCTGATGAATTGGCATGTACTTTCCTCACCATCTCTTTGCCATTTATACTGAAATTTGGTTATTTAACTACTTGATCCATCTGAAGAAAATGTGAGAACAAAACAATCTCTTTGGAGGAAGAAAGCGGGAGAAGGGAGTGGATAAACTGGCCTAAGAGCTATGTGGACTCCACGTTAACTTGATATTATTATTATCATCATCATTATTACAACACTTATTGGCTCTACAGAACTGCAGATATTCTCCTTTCCCGTACTGGTGTGTGCCATCCTACTGAAGAAATGGAGGTGTCCCATTTGTATTCTCTTCAAAGTTGTTCAATAGTCTTCCAACTAATGTTTTTAAATGTTTGTTGTAGGGTCACCTGGGTGGCTTAGTCGGTTAAGCGGCCAGCTCTTGATTTTGGCTCAGGTCATGATCTTGCAGTCCAGGGATCAAGCCTCACATCAGGCTCCACACTCAGCAGGGAGTCTGCTTGAGGATTCTCTCTCCCTCTGCCCCCTCCCCACTCTCCCATTCACACTTCTCTCTTTCTCTCTCTCTCAAATAAGTAAATAAATATTAAAATAAAATAAAATAAAATAAAATAAAATAAAATGTTTCTGGTAATAATAGTATGAAGAAAAATATTACTTTAACTTTTTTTTTCCTTCCAGAGTCTCCCTCCGTGTTTAAAGATTTCAAGAAGAAGTCAGAATCAGCTTACATTGTTCAGACTTACTCTTCAAAACCGCCATTACCAAACTATTCCACCCCATGTCCTTTTAGCTACAGGGTTGATACAACTTCCTGTGACTTGGAGATGAATAGAATGGTTCCTTGTGTACACTGTTTCCATAGCACACCCTGAAGACCCATGGAAGAGTGAATGCCACTGGAATGTAGAAAATTTGTGTTTCTATACAAAAAAAATTGTGTTTCTATACATCAACAACAAATTATCTGAAAAAAGAAATTTTTAAAAATCCCATTCACAAATGCATCAAAAATAATAAAATACTTAGGAATAAATTTAACTAAGGAAGTGAAAGCTTATATACTGTAAAATCTATGACATTGATGAAAGACATTGGAAAACATGCAAATAAATGAAAAGATATCCCATGTTCACGGGTTGGTAGAATTAATATTGTTAAAAGGTCCATATTACCCAAAGTGATCCATAAATTCAATGTAATCCCTATCAAGATTCTAATGGCATTTTTTACAGAAATATAAAAAAATTCTGGGGTGCCTGGGTGGCTCAGTCGTTAAGCATCTGCCTTCGGCCCAGGGCGTGATCCCAGAGGCCCACATTGGCCTCCTCTGCTGGGAGCCTGCTTTTTCCTCTCCCACTCCCCCTGCCTGTGTTCCCTCTCCCACTGGCTGTGTCTTTCTCTATCAAATAAATAAATAAATAAATAAATAAATAAATAAATAAAACTAAACAATATGATTTTAAAATGGGCAAAGGACCCAAATAGACATTTTTCCAAAGAAGATACTCAAATGGCCAACACCTACATGAAAAGTTGCTTAACATAACTAATCATTAGGGAAATGCAAAACTACAATGAGATATCACCTCACCCTTGTTAGAATTTCTATCATCAAAAACATAAGTGATAACCAATGTTGGTGAGATTGTGGAGGAAAGGGAACAATTGTACACTGTCTGTGGGAATATAAGTGGTAGAGCCACCATGGAAAACAGTATGGAAGTTCCTCAAAAAATTAAAAATAGGGGCGCCTGGGTGGCTCAGTTGGTTAAGCATCTGCCTTCAGCTCGGGTCATGATCCTGGGGTCCAGGGATTGCGCCCCACATCGGCTCCTTGCTCAGTGGGGAGTCTGCTTCTCCCTCCCCCTGCTCCTTCTCTCTCTGTCTCTCTCTCTCTCTCTCGCTCATTCTTTCTCAAATAAATAAATAAATAAAATCTTTAAAAAAATAAAAAAATAGAGGGGCATCTAGGTAGCTCAGTGGGTTAAGCATCTGGCTTTGGTTCAGGTCATGATCTTGGGGTCCTGGGATCCAGTCCCATGTTGGGTTCCCCGCTCAACCAAGAGTGTGCTTCTCCCTCTCCCTCTGCACCTCCCCTCCGGTTGTGCTCTCTTGAATGCTCTCTCTCTCAAATAAATAAATAAACTCTTCAAAAAAAAGTACCTGAAGTAACTCTGTGACATTAAAAGAAAATTAAAAATAGAACTACCATATGGGCGCCTGAGTGGCTCAGTTGGTGGTTGAGCGTCCAACTCTTGATCTCAGGTCTTGATATCAGGGTTATGAGTTCAAGTCCTGTGCTGGGAGTGGAGCCTACCTAAAAAAAAAAAAAAAAAAAAACTACCCTATGATTCAACAATGTTTTTTCTGGGTATATATCTGAAGGAAATGAAATCACTATCTCAAGATATCTGTACCCCATGTTCATTACAACATTGTTTACAATAGTCAAGACATGTAAACAGCCTATGTGTCCATCAACAGGAATGAATAAAGAAGATGTGATGTATATTACACACACACACACACACACACACACACACACACACATATGTAGATGTGTGTACCCATACACATGCCCACACATGAATATTATATAGCCGTAAAAAAGGAGAAAATCCTGCTATTTGTGACAACATGGATGAAGCTTGAGGGCATTATGCTATTTAAAACAGACACAGAGGGGGCGCCTGGGTGGCACAGCAGTTAAGCGTCTGCCTTCGGCTCAGGGCGTGATCCCGCCGTTAAGGGATCGAGCCCCACATCAGGTTCCTCCACTATGAGCCTGCTTCTTCCTCTCCCACTCCCCCTGCTTGTGTTCCCTCTCTCGCTGGCTGTCTCTATCTCTGTCGAATAAATAAATAAAATCTTAAAAAAAAAAAAAGACACAGAGATACAAATACTACATGATCTCACTTATGTGCAGAATCTAAAATAGAGGGGCGCCTGGGTGGCACAGCGGTTAAGCATCTGCCTTCTGCTCAGGGTGTGATCCCGGCGTTCTGGGATCGAGCCCCACATCAGGCTCCTCCACTATGAGCCTGCTTCTTCCTTTCCCACTCCCCCTGCTTGTGCTCCCTCTCTCGCTGGCTGTCTCTATCTCTGTTGAATAAAAAAATAAAATCTTTAAAAAAAAAAAAAGAATCTAAAATAGAAACAAAGAAACAAAGAGAAGATTAGTTGTTGCCAGGGGCAGGGATGAAGGTAGTCAAAGGGTATGAACTTCCAGTTTTAAGATGAATGAATTCTGGGGATATAATGTACCACATGGTAATGATGTTTAACAATACCGTATTTTTTTTTTTTAAGATTTTATTTATTTATTTCAGAGAGACAGTGAGAGAGAGAGCACACACATAAGCAGTGGCAAGGGGTGAGGGAGAAGCAGACTCCCCGCTGAGCAGGGAGCCTGATGCAGGGCTTGATCCCAGGACCCTGGGATCATGACCTGAGCTGAAGGCAGATGCTTAACCGACTGAGGCACTCAGGCACCCCAACAGCACTGTATTGTATACTTGAAGTTTGCTAAGAGAGTGGATCTTAAATATTCTTACCACACACACACACTGACCACTGACACACACAACTGTAACTATGTGAGGTGATAAATGTGTTTACTCACTTTATCATAGTAATCATTTTGCAATATGTATTATATCAAACCATTATGTTGTACCCCTTAAACTTATACAAAGTTATATGTTAACTATGTCTCAATAATGCTGGAGGAAAAAAAAAGAGAGAGATTAAAAAAAAGAATCTAGAAATTTTACCAAACAGTAGTATCATGGATTGTGTCATCTATTGCCCTGTCACAAATTATTCCAATAACTTGTGGCTTAAGACAACAATAAATATCTATTACGTCAACATCATCAGGAATTCAGGAGCAACTTACTAGGGTGTTCCTGGCTCAGGATCTCTAAGATGCTCAAAGGGAACAACCCAGGTAGGTTTTTTCCCCCACAGAGTAGGTTGTCTTGAATTTTGTGAGATAAGACTGATGTTGTCTGCTCAGAAAAGTTTTTTTTTTTTTTTTAAAGATTTTATTTATTTATTTGACAGAGAGAGACAGCCAGCTAGAGAGGGAACACAAGCAGGGGGAGCAGGAGAGGAAGAAGCAGGCTCATAGCGGAGGAGCCTGACGTGGGGCTCGATCCCATAACGCCAGGATCACGCCCTGAGCCGAAGGCAGACGCTTAACCGCTGTACCACCCAGGCGCCCCTGCTCAGAAAAGTTTTAAACACGGAAGAGAGGAGAAAAAACTAGCCAGGGTGATAGTGAAGGGAGATCACAGGACAATAGTAGACTCAGTGAGTAATTACATAGTTTGGGGCAAGAGGCAAGAGGTCTAGGAAGAATGTATCCAAGAAAAAAAGTGAACTTCCAGTTGTCCCCCATTCTTGCCAACACTGGGTAATGGAAAAAGAGCCCCTCTGGGGACTGTCTGTTATTATCCTTCGCTCATTTATCTGCTGGTTTTGCCATCTCGCCTATATTAATATTTGTAAGAGAGCTTTGTACGTTAGAGAAAACAGCCATTTCTGTCATATGTATTTTTCCATCTTTTGATTTTGTTTTTGTTTTTTTCCCCTTTGGAGAAATGTTAAAATTTTATGTAGTCAAATATATAAATCTCGAGTTTCTATATCATGCTGACAAAGGTAATTTGTATATCGGGACTGTGATATTGTGAATTATAATTTGAATTGTAATAAATACATATTTGGTCTTCATCCATATTTCTAGCACAGAACTTTCTAAAACCCTTGGAATTTCCTAAGGGGCTGGAGGGATGAGAGATTAAAGTATCTTTTGTTATGTTAATGAGGTAACTTTTGGAATGCCTCGGGTCACTTAAGAAAGAGGGGTGGTTGCCCAGGGAACTGACCAAGTGATTAAAGGGTTGGAACTTTCAGTTCCAAGTTCCATGAGGGAGAGGGGCTGGAGGTTAAATGGATCACCAAAGGCCAATGATTTAATCCAGCATTGCCTAAACACTGGAGCCATCGTTTTTAAAAAGCCAAAGGGACAGGGTTTGAAGAGCTTCAGGGCTGGTGAACAGGTGGAGATTTGGGGAGAGCATTGCACCTGCAGAGGGCGTGGAAGCTCCCATCATTTCCCCACACCTTGTTCATTGTATCTCTTCCATCTGGTTGTTCCTGAGTTATATCCTTTTACAGGAAGCTGGCACTCTAGTAAGTAAAACGTTTCTCTGAGTTCTGTGAGCCGCTCTAGCAAATTAATCAAACCCTAGGAGTGGGTTGAGGGAGCCTCTGATTTATAGCCGGTTGGTCAAGAGCGCAGGTGACAGCCTGGACTTGTGATTGGTATCCTATTGCAGGGAGCTGTTGGAAACTCCCCATTTGTAGCCCGTCGGTCAAAACACAGGTAATAAGCCTGCCACTGGTGTCTGAAGACAGGAATGAGGGGGTGTGGGGGGTACGCAACAATCTTGTGAGACTGAGCCTTTATTCTGTGGAATCTGGTGCTATCTCCCAGTAGATAGTGTCAGAATTGAGTTGATGATGCCAGCTGGTGTCCTGGGCATTGCTTCGTGGTGTATATGGCGTAATCTCCCTCCCATGTTGGAATTGGGTCCAGAACCTCATTTAGGGACCCGCAAAATGGTGGCCAGTCCAGGTCACAAAACTAGCTGAAACCTAAGTCAGCCCATACTTATGAGCCATGCTTCATCGTTAAAGAAGCATCACATACACTAATCACAAGCCCCCCACCCCCCCACTGGGCTTTAGCTCACCGTACCCTAGAAGATAGGATCTGCTAGCCTTATGAGGAAATCCCTGACATCCTAGCTAATCATGCCAGGTTTCCAAGTTGTGGCTTCTAATGACTTACAAAACTCACTTTTGGCCAAACATCCCTCAGGAAGAGTGCTACATGGCTTGTGAGGCACTGGACTTCCCCCAGTCCATGGAAGATTTTCCCTTGAGGGAAGGAAATCAAACTTGATACTAAATTGTTTTACTTTCTTTGACAATACTTCTTAAGACCTTTACCTCTACCACCGAGTATAAATATATTCACTTCACCTCCTCACACCCAAGGTCGGGGGAGAGAGTTCACAAGAAAAATTGAGTAGACCCACTATGTTACAAGGGCCCATTTGGGATGGTGGTCTTAAATTTATAGTCTCTAATCTCGCTTTCGTGCGGCATTCTCCAGTCGCACTGAGCTGCCAAGGCGCAGGCATGAAGAGGGCGGATGGGGTTTTAGCAGACGGGAGCAAAAAAGTGAGGGGCAAAAAGCTTCGGACGAGTCTGAATCTGAGTTGGATAAGAAAGAAAATGAAGGAGAGGACTGGTAGGTTGGGAAAAAGTCAGAAAGGTCAACCAGCTGGAAATCCTGATAAGATCATTAAATAGGTCTTGTGGGTGTTATCTCCACAATGGAGCTTGAAGAATAGTGTGTTACGGTCAGAAACAGGATGGGTTAGCTATTTCGAAAGCCAAGTAGCTACAATTGATAACATTGCCGAGGGTGTGACCAAGGGAGTCTGTGCTTGAGTTTGAGTAGAAAAGTAGAAAGGAGGAGGAGGTCAAGTAACTGAGAGGTAAGCCCCATTATTGTCTTGCTGTTTTCTGGGTGTTCTTAACAAGTTTCAGAATTTTTCTTGGTGTTCTCACATGTTTCTTTTATTTATTTTTATTTGTTTATTTTTTTTCCATGTTTCTTCTAAGTAGATGAACTCTGGAATAATTTTGTGGAATTCTTAAAGGTCTGTTAGAATTTTCAAAATGGCCTTAGTGAGGCTGTAAATGCCAGGTAAAAAAGGCAACTTTTCCTCTATTTTCCAATAATGTGATACTGTCATGTGTCCATTTCTTCCCAGCTAAGCTTCTTGAAGTAATTGTGTAGACCCATTATTTTATCTACTTATCTTTTGCTCCTCAGCTCCTTTGGAATACCTATGCTAAGGACAGATAGACTGTCTTCAGTCTTTAGCACATACGTGCAGAGATGGAGTAAAACCACTCTGGGAGAATAGCAGTGAGTAAAACAGACCCCACCTTTGCTTTCATGGTGCTCAAATACTAGTTTTCTCTTACTATAAAAACACACTTCTCAAAAGGTCTCATCCATCTCCGTGACTTCAACTACCACCTGTAATCGGAAATTATAGTCATAATATATTAACAGTTGATATCCCCCAAGCACCAACTAAGTCAGAACATGGCACCAGCCAATCAGACAGCTAGTCTGGTTGCACTGTAATGTTGGCTGAATATCAGCCCAACCTACTATATATAAATATTATATGATAATATGATGTCTGAGAGTTAAGACAACAAACTGGAACCACCGGACTGCTCGAGTTCTAGCTCTGTTACTTCCTGCTGTGTGACCTGGGGCAAGTTACTTTACCTGTTTGCTCCAGTTTCATCCTCTAAGTGGGAGATAATAGAGTTCTTCTAGGGTTGTTAGGAGAATCACATGGAGAGCATTTAGAACAGCCTGGAATATAGTAAGCACTCAATAAATGAAAGCTGTTATTATTCATTATTCTACAACTATGTCTCTAATCCTGACCTTTCCCTCCCCTGAATTTCAAAGTTATAGTTTAAGTGGCTTCCCCCCACCCTCAGTTATACCGTGGATGCTTGGGAAACCTACAAGTTTCAGTATAATTAGCAGAGGCAGCCTTGCAAACAAATCGGGCAAACAAATTTTATATGTACTTGATTATAGGTACTGGGTTGAATGGGGGTAAGTAATAAAAACAGCAAATATATAAGGTACTCATCACATACCAGGTACTGTTGTAAGTTATTCGTATATGTGGCCCCACTTAATCTTAGCAACTGTCCCATCAAGTAAGTACTATTCTTTTTTTTTTTTTTTAAAGATTTTATTTATTTATTTATTTGACAGAGATAGAGACAGCCAGCGAGAAAGGGAGCACAAGTAGGGGCAGTGGGAGAGGAAGAAGCAGGCTCCCAGGAGAGGAGCCTGATGTGGGGCTCGATCCCATAACGCCGGGATCACGCCCTGAGCCGAAGGGAGACGCTTAACCGCTGTGCCACCCAGGTGCCCCAAGTAAGTACTATTCTTATTCCCACTTTATAGATAAGAAAACAAGCACAGAAAGGTCAAATGATTTGACCAAGGTCACGTAGCTACTAAGTATTAAACGACTGTGCCTCCAGACTTCAGCTCCTTGTCACAACACTCTACAGCCTCACCAAAGAGGAAGCAGTTATTTGTGGCATAAAGAGCATTTCTTACAACTTTCTTTACATATCAGATCTATTTCCCTCTGGATTTTACAATTCTAAGCTATCCCCCGGAGGAAGCAAGCTGTGGACACTTGTTCTGCAAGTTGGTATAACAGTATATCCTTTCATTATACCTGGGATCAGGACCCTGATGGTGACTTACTTTTTGATCTTTTAAACATCTGATCCTTTATCATGAAAGATATATTCTTCATTTTAGTATAAACAGTTAGTTTTCTGAGATAGAACCATTTCGGTTTGCTCGGACAGCCCTGCCTAATTATTAAAGAGGAAATGAACGCTGCTGGAAGCAAAGTGAAAGTTGGGGTCAAAGGAACTAACGAAATTGAATCACGTTCTGAATAACTACCTTCAGAGCAAGTGAACACACAGATGTGTGTACCTATGTACACAACTGGATAATAAATTTTGACCTGCCCACAAAGAAGTAAAAAAGAACATAATTTTTACACAGTATAATGAGAAGGATTCTATTCATGTTTCTAGTGTTGATGACAGTCACTTATCTTCACGGAGACCCTATATTTTCTGAGAACTGGCATCCTTTGAAACTGGCAAGACAGTGTTTCCCAAACTTAAATCATCAGAGACAAATTACAAATTTTCATGTACAAATACACTGGGGGGCTCCTGGGGGGCCCAATCATTAAGGCTAGGCTCAGGTCATGATCTGAGGGTCCTGGGATAGAGCCCCACATGGGGATCCCTGCTTAATGGGGAGTCTGCTTCTCCCTGTCTTTCTGCCCCTCTCCCTGGCTCATTCTCTTTCTCTCTCTCTCAAATAAATAAATAAAATCTTTAAAAAAAAAAAGAATACACTGGATCATCTGGAATAACTGTTTTATAATAGAAGTGTCAATGTCAAGCGACGTCTAAAGGAGAGCACCAGGTACTGTACCAAAGAAAGAGGAACAGTAGCTTGAATAAATTAAAATTATGGGGGGGGTGCCTGGGTGGCACAGTCGTTGGGCGTCTGCCTTCGGCTCAGGGCGTGATCCCAGCTTTCTGGGATCGAGCCCCACTTCAGGCTCCTCCGCTGGAAGCCTGCTTCTTCCTCTCCCACTCCCCCTGCTTGTGTTCCCTCTCACTGGCTGTCTCTCTGTCAAATAAATAAATAAAATCTTCTTTAAAAAATTAAAATTATGGGACAGAGGAGCCATCCTGGGACACAGGATGGAATTCTGAGCTTAAGCTATTGCCATATAAGTGATTGCCATATTTATTTTGTAGTATATACATATGAAATCTCAACTTTGTGTGAACTAATGTGCAAACATTTCATTAAAAATAGTATCGTAACTTTCTTAGTTAGGAAAAAAAAAAAGTGTGAGAGTTTATACTCCAAGTAGATGATCACCACAAGTTCCTTCTAATTTTATCATTCTCTCATTGACTGATTTTGCGTTTTTCAGACTCTAGTTCCACTTCACCAATCTTTATGAAGGCCTTTGCAAACTTCTGTAGCTCACCGCTTTCAATAGTCTTTATCCCTCCTGGCTTAATTTTGGGTTTGGATCTCATCTCTGATAAAGGGTACAAGCAGTCCCTGTGGGATTTAAATCAGAAGGAAAAAAAAGCCCAGTTTCATGGCCCATGACAGCTTTAAAACCCCAGG
This sequence comes from Ursus maritimus, assembly GCF_017311325.1. Classification (NCBI taxonomy): domain Eukaryota; kingdom Metazoa; phylum Chordata; class Mammalia; order Carnivora; family Ursidae; genus Ursus; species Ursus maritimus. Next base: position 8,819,022 of record NW_024425119.1, read on the forward strand.
GGCAGATTTTATTTGATTAACACTCAGAGGTGGTTGTTTGTGCCGGGCCGGTTTCACGGTCCAAAGATTAGAACAGCTTGCTATGCTTCAGCCTAGCCCGGCTCTGTGCCTGTCTCGCCAATGGTGTGTGACTTCAGACAAGTTCTCTCCTGAGCTGGCCTCTCCGCAGCTCACCTGTCCGGGTCCTGACAGTCGCACCTTGCCCTTGCCTCTCAGCCACGATGTGGGACCCCTCCTGAGCTGTTACTAGCCCCAGGACACTTCACGATCTCTTTTTGGCTCCCTTAAGCCCTATTCTCACCTTGTCAATAGTAAAAAGTGTGCCGTCTGTTGCTGCCGTTTTTATGAACTCAATGGGAAACACATTCGTGCTTCTCCCAGGTTGTAGGCACTCGCACTGTTTGGTGATTGTCTTCGTGAACTAGTGTGTGGATGCATGTATTGGTTTGTCGTTATGGCTTACAGAGCCAGGAATAAAGCCAGGAAAATAAATAAAGCCAGCCCTCAGCTTGGACACCGGTATGGCACGGGACGTAAGCACGCCTCTTGTATACCCAAGTATGCAGTGCAAGCAACTGGATCCTGTCTTTGGTTCACATGGTCTTCCCACTGCATCAAGTATTAGAGATGGCCAAGGACTCAGAGGAAGGCCGGCGGTTTCCCAAGCATCTACTCTTTTTCATTTTTATTGGGGCTGGATGCTGGTTTGTGAGCTAGAAGTTTCAGCAAGGGTGTATCTGAGTAAAGAGGGGTTGTTGGAGATGAGAATCTAAAGGGTTTATTAACTCTATCAGCACAGTAGCTTTAAAAGGAGGGGACAGTCTTCCAGCTCGGACTGGAGGTAGGGGAGACCTATCAGGAAGCAAACCAGTCAACTTCTGTAGCTTGGATTTTCTATTAGTACTTGATGTTTTCACTTTATGCTACAACTTATCAAATATCTTAGAAAAGCTGGTGGGTGGTGTAGATCTCCCTGGGCTTGTGATAGTGTGGAGTGGTTTGAGCAAGTTCCTAGGATGAAGCCGGGACTGCTGAAGAATGGCGTGCTCTTGACGGAGGAGTAAATTCTTCTATGGGATTTCCGCGAAGGTAAGGTTGGTGAGTCGGTCACATCCCTGAGAGAATAATGGCAGAGGCCTTCTCCTGGGTTCTGACTAGTCATTAAGTAGAGGACTTGTGCACTGTTTTGTAGAATAATGATCTAGAATGAGAGCTGTCTAAGAGATTATATAGTCGGGTAAGCAATAGAGGGAGAATAAGCTCAAGTCTTAAAATAATAAGGAAAATTACCCTGTATCTTTCTGAGCCCCCAAATCCCTGAAGAGGGAAATGTTTGTACAGTTTTCCTACCTGTATCCCAAATCACATTTCCATGGAGAGGCACGCACTTCCTTAAGAACTTCCTTATACCGTAGGGAATAAACTTTTCAGCCTTCAGTAAAGTTTTATATATCACTTCAAGTCATTTTTTCCCTGAAACAACATATATTCCCTGTATGATAAGTAAAGAATAATAAAACCATGCTGAAATATAGATTTGAGGCTGCCAACGTCCTTTACACCAGCCTTAAAATTGAGGCACAAATTAAAAAGGTGTTGCAGGGACACCTGGGCGGCTCAGTCGGTTAAGCAGCTGCCTTCAGCTCAGGTTGATCTCGGGGTCCTGGGATCGAGCCTGGGACAGGCTTCCTGCTCGGTGGGGAGACTGCTTCTCCCTCTCCCTCTGCCCCCCCCACTTGTGCTCTCTCTCTCTCTCTCTCTCTCAAATAAATAAAATTTTTTTAAAAAGGGAGTTCATTGCATATCATAGAAACTTTGTCTTATAAGGAAATAGTAAAACCATGTAGGGATGGAAAAATGTTCCATTCTGCTACGTTTTTTGGCTAGTGTAATAATTACATTGACAAAAGGCAGATTAACAGGAAGAAAGCTAATTTAATTTTATATGTACAGTAGCCCCATTAAAATATGAGACTCAAAGAAGTGACCAAAGCAGGGAGCTTTTAGACAAAGAAACTCAAATTTGTGAAGAATTGGCAGGACAACGGGGTTTGCGCTTCAGACAGTTACATAGTGACGAAGTAACAAGACTTGCTTATACAGCCTTCTCGGTCCTAAATTCTCTGTCTCTGTTGAGAAGGATGCCTTCCACCCTCCCCGTCCAGGGAAGGTACCTTTCACACGGGAGATTTATCTCCTGCTTCCAGAAGGATGAAGGAGGGTCAGAGTGTCCTTGCACCAGCTGTTTCTCAAGTTCCTTTGATTCACAATAATCAATATGCTGAAGTGGAATATTTGGGGGTGGCATATTCGCTCCTTCAACCAGAAAATGTTAAACCTGAGAATGACAAGAATCTGCCATCTGTGTTTGATAAAACAAGAGACACTGTCAGGGGTTGAAGGGAATACCCAGTGCAGTATATGACCTGGCTGGGGGGTGAGGGCATTCTCAGGTTCACTAACTAGACGCATTCACGGCCTTGGGAAAGAGGCATGTTTAAGAGACAGTCATGAGTGATGGGTCAAGGAGATCACTAGGAGCTATTTTAAGACCTGTAGGCCTGAGGCAGTCCTTTGTTGGGGCATGCTTTATATTCTTTTATGAGATGATCAGTTAAGGGCAGCCATAAGAAGAGACTGAGACACTCAGGAAAAATTTACTCTATTCACAAGTTCTAGAGACAGGAGGCATAGCATGTGACACAGGGCCCCATGAAAGAACATCAGAGTGGTCAGGAAGCAGAAGACTGGAGGGAGTAGAAGGTTTAGGGGAGCGACTGCATTGGAGTTTCCAGGGAGAAAGGCAAGTCCTTAGTTTAGGACTATCTAGTTTGAATAAAATTTTTGGGCTCTAACCTGTAGAAATGGTCCCTCCTTGCCTGATATCTGGCCCTGGGATGAATAAGGAAGAGGAATTTTGCCTCCTGGGGCATATGGGCCACCTAGGGGAGGTATGGCTGGGGATTTGTTAGTTTGATGTCAAGGACATGCTGGGTCCTTGCTGTCTCTAAGAATTGGCTGGCTTCAGCTCAGGGCTTAGGCCATGATGCCAGGGACCTGGGATGGAGCCCCATGTCAGGCTCTCTGCTCAGTGGGGAGCCTGCTTCTCCCTCTCCCTCTGCCTGCCACTCCCCCTGCTTGTTCTCTTTCTCCCTCTCTGTCAAATAAATAAATAAAATCTTAAAAAAAAAAAAAAGAGTGCTTTTAAAAAAATATGTACAACACAGGGGACCCTATTATGTATCAGTTGTTTATGTGGAACATTAAATTTATTTGTGAGTTAAGTAACTATTGGCCAATTGGTATGCTCTGTTTTGTTGGTATTTAATTAAATATTTATTTACTTTGCTTTTCAGGAATTTGGCAATGGATAGCTGGGTATTTTAGAGGTGTTTGCTTTTAGGTCTCAAATAGTTTTTAGACCTCTGAAAAGTTTATAAGGCCTAGGGTAGCTCAGACTCTAGAAGATAACCTAGTTTACCAAATCTCCTGATGTCCTTTATCTACCTTCACATTTTTTAGGAGGGATTGGTTGTGGTAATCTCAAATTTTAATGGATATCATATCAGCCCTCCTCTCAGTAAGACCAGACAGATTCACCCTTGACTAATGTACTTGCAATCTTTGGCTTGCTGTGATACCAGGCATCAACTGATCTGATCCACTACAGAAAAGATAAAGCTGTCTGCTCTCCATCAAAACAGCACATATTTATTATTTGTGCCTCCTGGACAAGAGAAATTGTAGCCTGGGTGCAGGCAATCTCAGTAGAAGTAAGAATCTGCTGATGAGCTTGACCTGTAGCCTGGTTTAAGGTGAAATCAACTGGGCACCTGGGTTCACTTGGTTAAGTGTTTGCCTTTGGCTCAGGTCATGATCCCAGGGTCCTGGGATCGAGCCTCACATTGTGGGGGGGGGGTTCCCTGCTCAGTGGGGAGTCTGCTTCTCTCTCCCTCTGCCCCTCCTCCCCACTTGTGCGTGCTCTCTCTCTCAAATGAATAAATAAAATCTTAAAAAAAAAAAAAGATTCCCTCTCCCCTACTCTCTCTGCCCCTCCCCTCCCCGCATGCTCTCTCTCTTAAAAAAAAAAAAGATGCAATCAATCAGAACAATGTCTGTTATCAAAGGTCTGTCATGTTTCACATGATCTTCTAAGACAATGATGGACAAAAGAATACAAATCCTGTAATTATCCCTCATACAGTCAAAGTTTATGAAACAACAATTTCTGATTAGTGATCTTGATCCCCAATTCTTCCCTGCTCATTGTTTCCTCAACCTAGCGCATCCACCATTCCACTGAAGCCCTTGTTCACTTCCGCATAGTTAAATTCAGGCAGTACTTACTATCTTATCTGCCTCGAACCACTCCTTTCTGAAAACTCCCTACTCCTTTGCCTCCGTGGATGCTGCTCCCTTGGTTTCCCTTTTTTCCCTCTGGATGTCTCTTCTGAGACCATTCTTAGATGATTCTTTCCCTTTCTGCACCTTACATGTCTGTGCCCCCCAGTTCTCTCTCATTTGTTTGCATTTTATATACTTTCTTCTTGGGGACCTCCCACATGCATGGATTCATTTAGGAAAGTATAAGGCTGATAGCTACCAAATCTATTTTTTCCAACCCACATCTCTTATTTATAACCATTTTCCTGCTTTAACATGTCTCAACATAAACCCATTGTCCTTAGGAAACAACAGATGTTGGTGAGGTTGTGGAGAAAGGGGAACCCTCTTACACTCTTGGTGGGAAGGCAAACTGGTACAGTCACTCTGGAAAACAGTATGGAGGTTATTCAAAAAGTTAAAAATAGAGCTACCCCATGACCCAGCAATTGTATTACTGGGTATTTATCCAAAGGATACAAACATAGTGATCCGAAGGGGCACCTGCACCCCAATGTTTATAGCAGCAATGTCCACAATAGCCAAAGTATGGAAAGAGCCCAGATGTCCATCAACAGATGAATGGATACCATACCGTGTGTGTGTGTGTGTGTGTGTGTGTGTGTGTGTGTGTGTGTGTGATGGTATATTTCTAGGCCATCAAAAAGAATGAAATCTTGCCATTTGCAACGATGTGGATGACACTAGAGGGTATTACACTAAGTGAAATAAGTCAGTCAAAGAAAGACAAATATATGATCTCACTCGTATGTAGAATTTAGGAAACAAAACAGATGAACATAGGGGAAGGCAGGGAAAAATCAAATAAGATGAAAATAGAGAGGGAGGCAAACCATAAGAGACTCTGAACTATAGGAAGCAAACTGAGGGTTGCTGGAGAGGAGAGGGGTGGGAGGATGGGGTGACTGGGTGACGGGCATTAAGGAGGCACGTGATGGAATGAGCACTGGGTGTTGTATGCAACTGATGAATCACTGAACTCTACGTCTGGAACTAATACTACTCTATATGTTAACTAGCTTGAATCAAATAGAGAAATTTGAAAACCCCATAAACCCATTGTCTTTATCACCCTATTCTTTTTTTTTCCTCCTTCATTTTCTTTCTCGGTGGTGAGATCACCATCGAGTCATTTTCAAAGTGGAAACCTAGCAGTTACCCTCAACCACAACCTCTTCCACAACTAATTAGCTAAGGCAGATGCTGTTCCCCAACATTCAGCAGCCCTCTCCCTCATCCATGACTCCAGTCCTGCCTTAAAGTCCTCCTCCCTTTTATCCAGGCCTAACTGCAATAGTATTTAAGAAATCTTCCAGTCTCCAGTTGATCCTGTCTCATTCATCCCCCAGCCTGCTGCCAGAACGTTCCTAAATGGCAAATTGCATCAAATTAGCCCCCCCTTGGAAAAAAACATTCTTTCAGATATTCTCCATAGCCTTTAGTTTTTAAATTAGACTCCTCAACTCAAGACAAGGGTTTTCATGGGGTGCCTGGGCGGCTCAGTTAAGCGTCTGCCTTCAGCTCAGGTCATGGTCCCAGGGTCCTGGGATTGAGCCCCACGTCCGTTGTCCATCGGGCTCCCTGCTTAGCAGAGAGTCTGCTTCTCCCTCTCCCTGGGCCTGTCTCTCCTGCTTGTGCATTCTTTCTCTCTCTGGAATAAATAAAATATTAAAAAAAAAAAAAGGCAAGGGTTTTCATGATCAGGCTCCAGCTTATGGAGATCGGCTTTATCTCCAACCACCCCCTCCTCCCACCACTTAAGTCACACCAATTTCTATCTTCTGCACTACTTTAAACCTCTCAGTCTTTAAACATGCTATTCTTTCTGCTAAGTGTACCCTTACCACTTTTCACTCCTAACTTCTTTTGACATAAGCAAGAGAACTGGGAGGAGGCATAAGCGGAACTCTGGAATGCTAGTAATGTTCTATTTCTTTTTTTTTTTTAAAAAGATTTTATTTATTTATTTGACACAGAGATAGAAACAGCCAGCGAGAGAGGGAACACAGCAGAGGAGTGGGAGAGGAAGAAGCAGGCTCACAGCAGAGGAGCCTGATGTGGGGCTCGATCCCATCACGCCGGGATCACGCCCTGAGCCGAAGGCAGACGCTTAACGACTACGCCACCCAGGGGCCCCAGTAATGTTCTATTTCTTGATCTTGGTGTTTGTCATACATTCATGAAAATTCTCAAAGTGTCATTTGTGATTCATGCACTTTTCTCTATGTGCATAATATTTTAATTAAAAAATTATTTAAAACTTAAAAATATTAAGCTCCTGGGTATTCTGCTCTGGGAAGCTTTCTTTGGAACTTCAGGCTAATTAAAACAACTTCCTCCACACGTACGTCTGTGTACTTGTGTCACATTGGGGCTTGCTAGCCTCTCTCTTTTCTAGGAGCTTTTGAAGGGGGAAGATTGTTTCTTTTCTTTTTTTTTTTTTTTAAATAATGATTTTTTATTATATTATGTTAGTCACCATACACTACATCCCCGGTTTTCGATGTAAGGCTCGATGATTCATTAGTTGTGTATAACACCCAGTGCACCATGCAATACGTGCCCTCCTTACTACCCATCACCGGTCTATCCCTTTCCCCCACCCCCCTCCCCTCTGTAGCCCTCAGTTTGTTTCTCATAGTCCATAGTCTCTCATGGTTCATTCCCCCAAAGGGAGAAGATTGTTTCTCATTAACCTTGTAGCATGAGTACCCACCACAGTGTTTGACAAAAATAGTAGGTGCTTAAAAGATAGATGATACACAAGCAGAAGTGTCCTCTTCCTCTGCTTTGAAGGAGACATCGCCAGCCTGACCATAGTCACTAGAAAACGGAATTCAGTTGCAGAGTTTTGAGATAGAGCTCTGTTCCTACCAAAATCAACAACTTTTATTAGGAACTGAAGAGTTATGCTAAGGCTGAATAGAGGAGAATCAAGATGGAAATATCAGGAATAGACACAGATGCAAAACCTAGAACAGAGATTAGAATTGAGGTGATTCAATGACACTGAGTTTAGAGGACAGACAGGCCAGACATAAGCCAAGGGGGTCCTGGTGATGGTGAGAAACACGAGCTGGCCTTGGGCTTAGAGTTTAGAATTGCAGTGCTCTCAGGTTCCTGCATGAGTCACACTGGCTTATGGGATCAGGGGATGGGGAGGCAGGCAATTAGGCAAGGACGGGGACCACTGGGTGAGACCTAGGGGCCCAGATGCAATGTATTTCTCTGAAATACAGCTGTTTCCAATGTCTACACTCCAGTCAATGTAGAAACCTGTGATTTGCTTTGAATTCACTCTCCCTTTGCAATGTTCATAGCTAATCACTCATCTCTTCGAAGTCTATAAGCTTCGTTCATCTATAAATGAGAGGTTCATGCCTCTCGTTTCTAATTCCCGCTGATACCACCTTAGTAAGAACATGTTTTGAACAGCCCAAAAGATGGTCGAGGCAATTAAATTGTCTTTCTTTGGGGAATTTGAAAAAATTGCCGATTAGCCTTAATGTTTACAAATAAAAAAACAGGATGGGAGCACTCATGAGGGATTATACGCAAGTTCGGTGTTATGAAACAAACTTGGAGTAAGCAGAGAGAGTCAGCTAAGAAGGGAGGTGAACGGGGGTGCTTGGCTGGCTCAGTTACTGGAGTGCGTGACTCTTGATCTCCGGGGTTGTGAGTTCAAAGCCCTACCTTGGGTGTAGAGCTCACTTGAAAATAAAACCTTAAAAATAAATAAATAAATAAATAAATAAGGGAGGTGAACAGAGGGAAGCCTGAGGGGAAAAAAAGGAGACTCTAAGAGAGACAGAGGTCACATGGTCCCTGAAAAAAGAGAAAAAGTAGGCAGTCACAGAACCGTATCAGTTGCAAGTAAAACCATCTTACTTTTCCAGTTAGTCTACCTGTGGCTATGAAAGAAATCTCCTTTTTGTGTGTAAATCGAGCCGGTCTCTACAACTAAATGAGCTACATTAATAGAAGTAAACTTCAGAGTCACGGATACTAAATTTCAATCTACTTTGGTAGCTGACTGTGGGGTTATACTGTAGCGACCAAGTGAGGTGACGTGTTAAGCAGCTAGCCCCACGATGGGCCTAAGGTCTGCACTCAAAGATGGTTACTATGGGGGCGCCTGGGTGGCTCAGTCAGTTGAGCGTCTGCCTTCGGCTCAGATCATGATCTCAGGGTCCTGGGATCTCAGGGTCCTGGGATTGAGCCCCGCGTAAGGCTCCACGCTCAATGGGGAGTCTGCTTCTCTCTGTGCCCCTCCCCCTGCTTGTGCGTGCAGCTCTGTCTCTTTCTCAGATAAATTTTTAAAAATCTTTTCTAAAAGTTTAAAAATGGTGGTTCTATGTCTTTTTTTTCTGTTCTTTACATACACATACTGTGACATGTGTTTTTATGAGTCAATGTGCCTAGGCCCAGGTATTCAATCAAACACTAACCCAGCTGTTACTCTGGGATAGTCTCTTGATAAGACTGAAGTCCGTAATCAGTTCACTGGAAGATTCCTAGATAATCTGGGTGGGCCTGATTGAATTAGTTTAAAGGATGGAATAGAACCCAGGCTTCCACCTGAGCGCGAAAGCTTTGGCTCCTGCTATAAAGCTCCCGCCTGTTTTCCTAGCGGCCAGCACGCAGACTCCAGACTTGTTCTGCAAACGCCTACGATCATGTAAGACAATCCCTGATTAAAAGTCTCCCATTTCTCTTTCTCTTGGTGAACTCTAATAGACTCTTTCGTACAGATTGCTCAACCCTCAAAAGTGTTTCATAAATGATTGGTAGGAGGAGGAAGAAAGCTTTTAGACATTGAAAGAAAGACCATGCCTCTGCTAGACTTACTTTCCTGGAATTTTCTCAATTCCTTAAAGTGGTGGAATATTCTATATGTTAGTAAATAAACTAACAGTGGTGAACATGAGGTGATAAATATAAGTCTCAAGTTTTCAGGGGTATTTTCTTCGCTTCAATTTAGTTCTTCAAAGCTTATAGTTATACTTTTGTTGAAATGTATGGAGTGAAAAGTGAAAGTTCCCTCTCTCCTGCCTGCTTCCATCCAGTTTTTCTCTCTGGATAAAACCACAGCTAACAGTTTGGATTTTATCGCTTCAGCGTTTTTGCTGAGCATATATTTATATGAAAATGTGTATGTGTACGTAAAAGTTTCGTTTACGTATACATATACACATATGAAAGCATAAATGAGATCAAGCTATACAAAGTGGTTTAAAATAATTTTTCTTCACTTAGTAATACGTTTTGAATATTTTTCTATGTCTTTTCTTTCTTTTTTACTGGCTGCTTGGAGTTCATTTTCTACTTGGTGCAAGACCCATGGTTCCAGGGCGTCAGGAAAGCTTGTTAGTTTGGATACTAAAGGGGGGGGTTCTCTCAACTCCCTTTCTGGTGTTTTGCTGTTTGGATAAAAAAGAACTCAACTGCTTCTGCTGGCTGCAGCCTGCAGCCTGCAGCCTGCCTAGGCTACCGGGAGTGGGGGGTTCTGATGAACCTAGTGGCTGGTGGTGGCCACTCGGCATTGGGGCTCTGCGTTGGCTTTGCCAGGCTGACGGCCACCAGGCTGCTTCCTCATGGCTTGGAGAGCCAAGTCGCNGGTGATCGAGCCGCTGGAGGCCTGGGGAGAGTCTCAGTGTTCTGAGGACCCCAACACTGCAGCCAGGAACGGGAGAGTGGACTTCCCGAAAAAGAAGCTTGCCCACTAGGGACCCTGGGCAGCGTTGGGGGGACGGGGGTGGTGAGAGATGGCTTCTCCAGGGTGCCCTGCACTTCCGCAGGAGCTGGTACTGGAAGTAGAACCCCCACCGCTGGGGTAATTGTCGTGGGTGGCCATGCGCGAGCCCCTGGAGGGGACTGATGAGATGCTGTCGCTTGTCCGCTGGTAGAAATCTCAGGCGACCCTTCGCGGCCTCGGTGCAGGATTGGGGGTGGTGGGACCGGGAGGGGCACTAGGACACAGAGCCCACTTGCAGAGGAGACAGTCAGGGGCCTCTCTACCACCGAGGCTTCGGCGGGTCCTCTGTCTTTCGTATATGCATTTATGTAGCTTTACAGTATTTTCTTAAAGAATATGTTTGTTCATTTATTTAGAACCCAAGTCAGGGGAGGAGGAGGGAGAAAGAGAAACAAGCGGACTCCAGGCAGAGCAGGACCTGCTGGGGGCTCAATCTCACCACCCTGAGATCATGACCCGAGCTGAAACCTAGAGTCCACACACGAGAGACTGAGCCACCCAGGGCGCTCTTTTCTGTTTGTTTTGTTTTCACCTATTCTTTTCAAATTGCTGTAGACTCTTACTAAGTGTGTTCTGGGTTTAAGCATTCCACTATTGGCTTTGTTACTTAAAATTTCTCCCTGCTACAGGGTCGTTTATGTACATATCCTTGTGTGTGTAACCTTGGGTTACTATGAGAGTGAGAGCTTCAAATTAGTTTTCTAGAAATGAAATTGCATGGTAAAAATTAATACATATTTAAAATACTATATCGTTGCCTCTCCCACCAAAAGTAAGAAAGATTGACTATTCCATCACAGTGGTATCATCAACATTTAAAATACTTTTAACAGAATTTTTAAAGGTCACTGTTGAGCCATTCATCACTTTATTCACAGAGATTTTTGGAAACATAATCAAGTATTTAACATTTCCCCCAAGGTCCAGGTAAATTTCAACCTCCTCTATCAATCTTTTCTTGATTTATTCAACCCACAATGATCTTGATCTCTTCCTTCTAGAAATCCAAAGCATCACTGTTAACACTTACTTGTCATTAAATCATATAGCGACTGGCAGTTTCTCAAACCACATTGTTGCGTGGTTATGTCACTTCCAAATGTTAGAAGGGCTACAGAATTGTGGCCAAGGGGGCAACTGGGTGGCTCAGTCGGCTGAGCATCCAACTCTTGATTCTGCCTCAGGTCATGATCTTGGGGTTGTGAGACTGAGCCCCACATCGAGCTCCCCACTCAGTGGGGAGTCCGAGATTTTTCTCCCTTTCCCACTGCCCCTCCCCCCCCATCAAAGAAATAAAATCTTAAAAAAAAATTGTGGCCAAGACTATAGAAAGAATTCAGTCAAACTAGTGAGATCAGTTAGATCCAGTCAAGTAGTGAAGGAACTTAGGTTCAACATGATGTAAGGGGGTCAAAATTCCATCTACCCAAATTAGGTAACTACCATTTAGTTGCTGAGTATAGTTGGGGAATCTGTTGACAAATCAACCCTATAAAAGAGTCCATGGGTCCGTTCCCACTCTAACTATAAACCTGGAGTTTTGTCGTTCTCCGATGCCTTGGCCGGTCTGGAATCTCAAACCCTGTAATGGATAAGCAACTGTATTATTGTCCTGAATTTCCAGCCCATCTTAGATACTAAAGCCTATCATCTTAAGTAGATTAAATACTTTGCAATCCTATAAAAGTCTGGACTTCAATCTACAGATAATAAAGTAGATGAAACCGATTATATTAATACCTTTGGTTTTAGTTGAGGATAATATGTGTGCAAATGTGATTGAAAGATTCTTCACATATTAGGTCTTGGCATTTTAAGCTGAAAGGTTTAAGAGAATTTGGCGAGGCCTGTCATGAGTATTGAGATATTTGGAATATTTAACAAAATTTGTTTTGACATTTTAATACTTTTTTTGTTGTTGTTAGATTTGCTTATAAATCTGCCTGCCCTGTCAAGCATTTAAGGTGCTTCAAAAGCAGCCACATGAATATACATAACGTAACTTAAAATGGTCAAAGTAGTTGAATCAAATTTGTGAATAGGATGGTTTTCAAGTTTAATCACTATTTTGAGTTACTCTAATATTAAAGTGCAAGTGAAAGTGGTTGCTCTTATTTAATACAAAATTAGATTTGTAAGTCATAAAGTAATTTTGAAGTTTGAAGCAGAGGCTTAAAAGTTAGGTGCTTAGGGGCGCCTGGGTAGCTCATTCGTTAAGCATCTGCCTTCGGCTCAGGGTGTGATCCCGGCGTTCTGGGATCAAGTCCCACATCAGGCTCCTCCGCTATGAGCCTGCTGCTTCCTCTCCCACTCCCCCTGCTTGTGTTCCCTCTCTCGCTGGCTGTCTCTGTCTCTGTCGAATAAATAAATAAAATCTTAAAAAAAAAAAGGTGCTTAAATGTATATCTTTAATAAATTGAACATTTAAGTTCTAAAATACTATAAATAGCAGTTAATAACAAAAAGTACCCCACCTGCCATTTAAAAACATACGTAGTATTTTCTTCATGTACATGGATTGCCTTTCCAGCCGGAATGTAAGCTTTCTGAGCACAGCAATATAGATACATATATCTATATAATCTCCATTACGTTGGTCACGATGCTGTGCGCCTGGTAGTTGATCAGTAAATATTAGGAAGAGTGAATGCTGAGTTAGCAGATTCAGCATTTATTTCTCATGAAATTTTATTAAAACCAACCATCACCCCCACAGAATGTTGCTTGTGGCGCTTCCTGATTGAGAGGGGGCCAACTGTGAAAGAATTCACCCAGGGCGGGACAAAAGAGAAGTTTACTGAATACTCTGCAAGGGAGACTGTCTGCCACAAAATGGTCGGGAGGTATCACAGTTATAGGGCAGAGTGAGAAGGTATGGAATGGATGGAATTTTCCCTTTTTGGTAACTGCCTGGTCGTAAGGAGCCCATTGGTTAGTTAGGACCTATGGCTCTTTCGGGTCAGTCGCTTAACTGAGCCTGTGTGTCAGCAGGGTGGTCACTGTGGGCGCTTTGGCCTGCTCTCGTTTGCGTTGCTCAAGCCTGTTGCCTCAAAGTGGCCTCTACACTGCTCAGTAAAATGTAATAGTGAATATCATAACTAACAGACTAAGAGATGTCCGGAGCTCCAACTACGATGTCAACGGCCTCCATCCAACGACAATAAGTAAGATGCCTCCTGTAGATGAACAAGTGGGACTTACTACTCAAGCAGTGAGGGAGAACCCACGTTACAGGGAGCCAGGAGCCCCGAACTGTCTCAGTAAGAGAAACACCGTCTTGGGCTATGAATTTAATTACAGCATTTGGGCTTTGGTTTGATTTGGGCGACGGGCTGAGAAAATGGGAATTTGTGTTAGATTACATACTGTGAGGGAATTAGGTCAGTTCTGTAATTGGGTGTGTCACAACTTTCGGGAGGGCTGACGAGAACACAGGGAAAGCTGTAAAGGGTAAAGCAGCAGTCATTCCTTCCAGCCAAGAGAGGCGGTGTTTGGTATTTTGTGAGGTGGCTCAGACACATTATGAAATGGTTTTGCTCTCTCTCATTTTATCAGTCTGAGTAATCTTGTCTGAGGTTGTTGTTCAATGAGATTGTTTATGTCCAACAGGAAACTAAAAATGGCCTGGCTAAAAGTGTCAGGCCAGCTTTCCACTATAAGGCTATTTTTTGGTTTTGTTTTTTTCCCTTTCTTAGAGTCTAGTAGGGAGAGAAAAGTAAATGAATTCAAGAAGTATTTAGCTTACAAAGTCAATAGGACCGAATATGGGGGCAGAAGGCAATGTCAAGGGTGACTTCTAGGTTTCTGTCCTGCAAACAAAAAGGGTAGCGGTGCTAATCACTAAGATAGCACCCGTTTTGTGTTATCGTCTAATTTAACACTTACCAAAAATATGTGAAAAGTTCCTGTTATCATACCCTTGTAGAGATCAGAAATTACGGCTATATAAATATATATTTATATATTAATATATATAATATATTTAATAATAATATATTAAATATATCTTCCCCACTGTCAATAGAAACAATTCAAATTCAGGGTTGCCGGACTGAAGTCATGTTCACTTGTCTTAAAAATCGAGGTAAAATTTACATAACATAAAATTCACATTTCCAAATTCATTTATAAATTCATACACATGTAAAGTTTAGCCACGCTAAAATACACGATTTAGTGGGTTTTAGTACATTCAGAATGTTTTGCAACCATCACCACTATTGAATTGTAGACCATTTTCCTCACCCCCAAAAGAAACTCCATATGCATTAAGTAATTCCCATACCCATCTCCCTTTTGCCCCTGGCCACCACTGATCTTTCTGTCTCGGGGGTTACCAGTTCTGGACATTTCATGTGAGCGGAATCATAAAACACATGGCATTTTGTGTCTGGCTTTCTTTCTGGGGGCGCAATGTTTTCGAGATTCTTCTGTAGCATGTCTACTTCATTCCTTTTTATGACTGAATAAAATACTGTTGTATGGATATAGCTCATTTATTTACCCACCCATCACTTGAGGGACATTTGGTGTTTCCATGGTTTTTGTTTTGTTTTGTTTTTTGCTATTACGAATACTGCTGCTATAAATATTCACAGACAAGTTTTTGTTTCAACGTAGGCTTTTAATCTCTTGGATATATACCTAGAAGTGAAATTGCTGGGTCATACAGTAGATCCGTGTTTAGCTTTTGAGGAACCACCAAACTGTTTTCCGTAACGGCTGCACAATTTTACATTTCCACCAGTTAATACATGGAAGGTTTCAGTTTCTCCATTCTCCACAACAATGGTGATTGTTTTTGATGTCGATAGCCATGCGAGCAGTATGAGTGGTAGCTCATTTGGCTTTGATTTGCATTTCCCGAAAGACTAAGGATGTTGAGAATCTTTCCTGTGCTTATCAGCCATCAGCCACGAGTGTGTATCTTCTTTGGAGAAATGTCTTTTCAAGTCTTTGGGCTATTTTTAAATTAGGTAATTTTTTGTTATGAGTTGTTAAGAGTTCTTTGTGTATTCTGTCTACTAAACTCTTCCCAGGTATATTATTTGTAAATATTTTCTCTCATTTTGCAAGTTGTCTTTTTACTTCCCTGCTACTGTCTTTTGATGCACAAAAGCTTTTAATTTTAACCAAGTCCAATTTCTCTTTTTTCCTTCTGTTGCTTGTGCTTTTGATGTCATATTTAAGGGGCTTGTCGTATCCAAGGTCGTGAAGATTTCCACTTACGTTGCCTTCTAAGGGTTTTATAGTTTTAGTTCTTATGTAGGTATTTGATAAATTTTGAGTTAACTTTTGTATATGGGATGTGGTAAGAGATCCCAATTCATTCTTTTGCATGTAGATATCCAGTTGTCCCAACATAGTTTGATGCAAAGGGTTATTCTTTCTATTGACTGGTGCTGGTACCCATTTGTACTTGTAAAACAATGCAACTGTGCATTCAACTTGTCTTGCAGATCTGTTTATCTGCATTGCAAGGGTTGTGAAGTAATAATTGCACATTGATACGGTTGTTTTGACTATTTTTCTCACAGTCAAGGAGAGTTGTTACAAAGAGGCGCTCTCTGCCACGTTGGCTCCCTACGTTTTGCTGGAGAAAACACTATTTCGTTGTAATGAATGCTCTGACATCCTTCCTTTGCAAATGTTATTCTCTTTTTATCACACACTCCTACATAGTGAACATTTCTTTGAGAGGAGCCCTGCGTACATACAAAAAGTAGGAAATGTTAGCCTGGTTGACGTTGTTCAAATTAAGAGACCCACAGGAGAGGACAGATTTTTCTCTTCTCAATATTGAAGCTACTCCAAGCGTTACTTAATTAAATGTGAAATCTGTGGTTGTGGTTTCTGACCTAGGGACTTCTTTAAAAGGATGTATATTTCCAGGTGTGTTACTTGAGTTACCAGCTAACGTTTACAGTGTCTTCTTCACAGTCCTCATATTCATTTTAACATCCTTTATTATAAAATAGCCTGAAGGTGATCATGCATATTTCATACCAAGAAAAAAAAGTCTTACGTACAAACATAAAAACATACCTCAGACAATGAAAACATACAGTACATGCTTAGATATTAATGCCTTGGGAAGATGTTTTGCGGTTACAATCATCCAGATCCTTTCATTAGGAGATTCTATTTAGATCATGGACTGGTGTAAGTTTGTTCACTTGAAAGGAAAAGAGTAGAAAAATCTATCACTAATATCATTGAAATGATGATGAATCAAATAATAAAGGATACATATTATAAAAACATTTGATCTTCTCACCATGGTTTTACAGGTTTACTTTTTGTTTCCTCCCTGCCTAAGTCATAGAAGACACTTTAGGTGCTTCCAGGCCCTGCAATTCTGTCATTTCCCAGTAGGGGGCGTTGTTGCATTAAAAGCTACACCAGTTGCAGCATTACCCTGGAGGGCCTGTGTTCCTTCTGTACTTTCAAGACGGTTTTTTTTTTAACAAAGTCCTGTATATAAATATTTTCTCTCTAAACTCTTTAGAAAATGCGAGTTGAAGAAAAACAGAATTCTTGAAAGATTGTCCTTTTACCCACAGTCTTCAGAGATGGTTCATTGTAAGTGACATTTTTGGAGGTTGATATCAAAGTCCCAAAGTACGAAATGCATCTCGTAAGTCATCAACCTCATACAGGGGCTGGAAAGAAAGAAAGAAAGAAACTGAGTGGATTTATTTGTAACATTGTGGAAGAAAGTAAGTTTGGCCCGGGGGGGGGTTGGAAGAGGAGAGAAAGGAATTCTACCAGAAGGAAAACAGAATCCTGAGGAGAGTCTAACCGAGAGACTTGCGGGTGATGAGCGAGGGAAAGGGAAGGGCATCTCGGCAGAGGGCTCTGAATTGTGAAACAGAAGAGCAAACTCAAATGTAGGAGAAATGACAACAAAAAAAGAAAAAGTAAGGCTTTCATCAGAGGAAAAATAAGGAGAGTGATAGCTACACACACATGCACAATGTAAAAAATATAAGAAAGGAAAATACAAGTAGTTCCAGGAAAAGATGGACTTTGGAGAGAGAAAGAAAATGAGAAGCGAATAAGCCCCTTACCAAAAGAATGCGTCGAAGCTGTCTGGATAGTCGAACGGAATTTTCGTGCAACCCCTCCCAGGCTTTGAAGGTTTTTTCACGATTTTCCACAAAAGTATTCCAGCAATAAAAATAATCTTTAAAAAAGGAGGGGAATGGGGTAGAAGAGAGTTCAGATCCCATATCGAGAGGAAAGAAAGAAAACCCTGCCCCCCCCCCCATTTTTAAAATCTCATTTCCTACAAAGCCTAGTGTCCAAATCCTTAATTCTCTTCCTCCTATTCTAGTCGATTTCTGGCTGAATTCCACCCCTCGCCCCCGATTTTTCTCCTCTGTGTTGCGATCCCGAACGAGGTCCCCTTCGCACCTTTGAAGGTCATGATGGCGATCTGGACCCCCGCGCGGTGCAGCCGCCGCAGCCCCTCTGGCTCAGCCTTGCGATCCTCGCAGAAGTAGAGGCGCGCGGTGAAGATCCTCAGACTGAGGTTGGGGTACCCTCTCAGAAAGTCGGCCACGTGCCGGGCACAGTCGTAGCAGGGGCTCCAGGAGGTGAACCACGTGACGCGGTAACACCGGCCAGGGTCCAGGTCCCAGTCGGAGATGTAGCGGAGGAAGAGCAACTCCACGTGGCAGCCGTTCTGTGGACAGAGCACAGGACTTAGACGACGTTTACTGATCTTCACGGCGCTGCCGGGAGCTTTACGGTCACTAATTCATGGGCCTCCCGCAGTAATCTTTTTTAGGCTGTGTGCAGTTTGGGCCTTAGGTTACTGAGTCGGGCTGCAATAGCATCACAGCGCCCCCAGAGTTTTGAGTTGTGTTTGCGAAGCTACCTTCAGCGCTTTTGTGGAGAAAGAAAATTGGCCTGTTGCTGTAACATTGTGGAAATACACCAGACTACTAGCGTGAGGGAGGAAACGTATGGTTGGGAGGACTGGAAGGGGTAAAAGAGGTCATGACGCTAAGGCCAGCACGGGTGTTGTAAGAGAGGTAATAGGCACTGCTGTGGGTTCAGAACCGTTAACATAATGTGTTTGCTCATCATATGATCCCTGTGATTGTAATAATCGTGCGATAGTGGGATACAGCAAGTCTGCCTAGTACTGCGGAAAAGTCGTTAGTCCCAGAATCTAAAGATCTAGGTTCCATTTCCTGATGTCACCACTCAGGTGACTGGGACAACTCACCCAACTCTTGGATCCTCTAAGTCCTCACCAGTAAAATGGGCCACTATCAGGAGGATTAAATGAGAAGGAAATAAAGGGTTGGTAACAGCAAAGCCTTCTCTACTTAGAACGTGTCACATCACCAAACAGGAAAGAGATTAGAATGTAAAATGGTTGCAGTGAGATTTTACGCAATACAAATGGAGGCAAAGGAAATTGAATAGTAAAATAAACACTTAACAAAGAGCTAGACAGTGTCCTTCCACCTGCGAATTCTTCCTAGGATCCCACCAAAGTCAGATGTCACTGCCTGTTTTGAGACAGGAAATACTCAAAGCTTATGTAAACCCACCTGGATACGGTGAAGAAGTCGCTTGAAAATCTAATTCTCTAGATGCTGAGAGATTGATTTAATCAATTAACCAATTGAGGCTTCCCTGAGTACTCTGGGTCTTACCATACTGAATGTACTCCTTGGCCTCACGATCTATGTGAGCAAGAGGGACAGGAAATCGTTTGGAAAGCAGAATTGAGTCATTATTAATTTTTCCTCTTTTTTTCTTAATTTTCAAAAATTCTTAAGAAAATTTGTTTTTTACATTTAAATTTAGCTTGAATGTGCTGGCAGTATTTGGAAGTATCCAAATCAAAGGACTCTTATATTCGATTTCCTTAATCTCAAGGGCAGTTGGGATGCTGGGGAAAGGGAAGGAAAGTTCGGGGGCGGTTAGTCTTGGCATTGAAGCGAGGTGTGGCAATAACATGCCCAGCATGACTGGGAGGACAAGAAATAGCATGCTTTGGGGGCACACCTATTGTGGTTTCATGGACATAAAGAAGAGGATGGGAGAAATCTGATAGAGCCCTAAACGCGAAACAGAAGGTAGTACTATCTGCCGCAGGTTCTGTAAGTGCCCCCAGTCTAGCTTGGAAGCAACTGATCGAATACCTTGTTTCGAAGGTGACCGAAGTCCAGTGAAAAGGACGTGGCGCTATCCCGCCGCTTCACCACGTAGCACAAGTAGGTCTCATGGCGACCCTTAGCCCATCGGACATTCTTGAAATGGTAAAGAAACTTCCTCTGCTTCATCAGGAGGCTGTGGGTGAGGAGAGGGAGGAACATTCAGGAGCACTGCTCATCTCTGCTCACTCCTGGCTTTCCTTCAGCTTTTTAAAAAAGTCGATAATGACTTGAGCCAAACCAGAGTTCTTCTTCCTTACTTTGCTGGATGCCTGAGACCTACTGAACTTGGAACCCATCATAAACCCCTCTTCATGCTTATATTTAAGACCAGTTGAGGGGCGCCTGCATGGCTCAGTGGGTTAAGCATCTGCCTTCGGCTCAGGTCATGATCCCAGCGTTCCGGGATTGAGCCTCGCATGGGGGTCTTTGTTCAGTGGGGAGTCTGCTTCTCCCCCTGCCTTCCGCTCCCTCTGCTTGTGCTCTCTCTCTCTTTCTGACAAATGAATAAAGTCTTAAAAAAAAAAAAAAAAAGACCAATTGAGAGGTAGCCAGAACCCCCAGGTGGTATGAATTCACAGGACAGTCTCCTCACATAGCTGTCTGTTAGATGCTGACAACTTGGACTTACAAACTTGTTCCTTGGTTCCATAATTTTTCCAGAGTTCCCCTCCAAACTCTACCTAAATGTCCAGTATGTACTTCAAACCCAATATGCTCAAAACAGTAATTCCTCAACTGTCCTCTGTCCAGACTATCCTGTTTCTCCTTACTTTTCCATCTCAAGTAACCAGGTGAAAAGCTTGGGATCATCTTTGATTCTTCTCCTTCATATTCAATTAATGATTAAATTTATTGATTCAAATCTCCAAGTATTTTCTTGTTTTTCAGTATTTTTATTTTTTAAACCTCCAGATATTTATTGAGTTCATATCTGCACACCCTCTCTCCTCTGCTTCAGTCTAAGCCCTAACCTTCTCTTGGTTTATCTCTTGTCCTGGCTTCTAAGCTGGTCTGTCTGCCCCCAGTCCCTCCAAAAGAACATTCTCCATGCAGTGCCAGAATGATCTCACGAAAGCCCAGGCATGACAATGTTATTTCTATGCTAAAAATCCCCACTTGTGGGGCGCCTGGGTGGCACAGCGGTTAAAGCGTCTGCCTTCGGCTCAGGGCGTGATCCCGGCGTTATGGGATCGAGCCCCACATCAGGCTCCTCCGCTATGAGCCTGCTTCTTCCTCTCCCACTCCCCCTGCTTGTGTTCCCTCTCTCGCTGGCTGTCTCTCTCTGTCAAATAAATAAATAAAATCTTAAAAAAAAAAAAAAAAATCCCCACTTGTGCCCACAAGATAAATCCCAAACTCCACTGTGTTATTTAGGCCAGTTTTTACATTTGGTCATCAGTCTACGTTTCTAGCTTCCTTTCCTAGTACGGCTTCCCTTTCCTTCGCTATCTTCAAGTGCCCATGCAGCTGATCCCGACACTAGTGTCTGATCCCGTGGCTTTTTCTTCCCAGTCACCTTGCTGATGCACTTCGCCTCAGTGAATGATTTCCTACATTTTTCCGCTGGACAACACTTATGTATTCTTCAAAGCCAGCTCACGGTTCAACTCTTCTTTCTCACCACCACTATCCCCAAATTTCTAGGCAAAAAATTGAACGCTAACAGCAACAAAAAACCCTTCTGTAGTTTCCCTTCGTTCTCCAGTTTATCCCTGTCAAAGCTGTCATCCTCTCTTCCCAATTGATCACTGACATCTCTGTCTCCCCAGTTGGACTTTATGTTTTGAGGCAGAAAGTATAACTTTATGAGAAAAAAAGATTTCTTTTTAATATAAGTAATATTTGACTGTTGTCATCTTGTATAAGACAGAAAGTTGAAAGTTTTCCATGTAAAAATGTTAAAGAATTAAAATTTAGGGGCGTTTGGGTGGCTCAGTCAGTTAAGCGTCAGACTCTTGATTTCAGCTTGGCTCATGATCTCAGGGTTGTAAGGTGGAGCCCTCATTGGGCTCCCCACTCAGCGGGGAGTCTGCTTAAGATTCTCTCTCTCCCTTTGCCCCCCCACAACTCATGCACATGCACACTCTTTCTCTCAAATAAATAAATCTTTGGGACTCCTGGGTGGCTCAGTGGGTTAATTGTCTGTGGCTCAGGTCATGATGCCAGGGTCCTAGGATCGAGTCCCACATCGGGCTCCTTGCTTGGCAGTGGGCCTACTTCTCCCTCTGCCTGTGTCTCCCCCTGCTTGTGCGCTGTCTCTCTGATAAATAAGTAAATAAAATCTTTTTAAAAAACAAATAAATATATAAAAATCTTTTTAGAAAATTTAAATTTAAAAAATTTAAAGTTTAGGATACAGTGTCTAATGATAATTCGACATCATATCTAATGACAAAATTTTTGTTTTTCTAGTCTTTTTATAGACACGTTTACATAATTTTAATTATACTGATCTCAGGCAGTTTTGCATCCTGCTGCTCTTTTAATTTGGGAACATAATGTAAGTATTACTCTATGTTGCTCACATGCAGGGACTGGTTGCTCTGGTTTCCTTACGCCTCGCACAGTGTTTTTGCACGTCATAAGCACTGAATTGAATTTGTGGAAATACTCTCAGCTAACCGAAGTTTCTTTGCAGTTGTAGACATAACACAAGCTATACAGTGTGGTTGATACCAAAGCACTAATGATGTCTCTCTGGTTTTTGTCCTAGTCTTTTCCAGAAATGTATTTATCAAGTTGTGGAGATAATGCTGCCACCTAATGGCGTTGGGCAGAAGTGCAGTAAACTTGTAAAAGTAAAGACCTGGGCAAGGATTTGAATACGGTTTGCTAGCAAGAGAATTGAAACTTTTTCACCTTTATTTTACTTTTTTTTAAACATTGAGGTATAATTTACATACTTCACCCATTTAAAGTGTGCGATTTTATGAGTCCTGGCAAATGTAAACACCGAAAACTGCAGCCACAATCAGGATACAGAACATTTCCAGGGCACCCCTCCCCAAAATTTGCTCATTCACCTTTTCAGTCAGTTCTTCCCCACCCCCCTACGCAAGCACTAATCTGCTTTCTGTAACTAGACATTACTATCCACTTCCTAGAATTCCATATAAGTCCTACATTATCTCTTCCTTTGTGTCCAACTTCTTCCACTTAGCGTAATGAATTTGAAATTCATTCGTTGTGTTCTAAGTTTGATTCTTTTTACTGCAGAGTAATAGTCCATTGCATGGCTTTAGCACATGTATCCATCCACCTGTAGATGGACATTTGGAGTGTTTCCACTTTGGGGCTATTGTGAAGAAAGCTTTTACAAACATGTACCAGTCTTTGTGAGAACATATGTCGAGAATTAATGTTAATGCAATACACGTGATAGACCGTGAAGTTAAAAGTTAAATACCCAGGCGTCAACCTTATGAGTTAGGTAAGCAAGGACGTGCTTTTTATAGCTGTCTCAATTTAAATGTCGCGCTTCACACACATGAAGCTTATTGACATACACTTTAAGTCCTGCGGCAGGGGTGCCTGGGTGGCGTAGTCGTTAAGCGTCTGCCTTCAGCCCAGGGTGTGATCCTGGAGTCCTGGGATCGAGCCCCACATCGGGCTCCTCCACTGGGAGCCTGCTTCTTCCTCTCCCACTCCCCCTGCCTGTGTTCCCTCTCTCGCTGGCTGTCTCTCCCTCTCTGTCAAATAAATAAATAAAATCTTAAAAAAGAAAAAAAAATCCTGAGGCAGAGAAGTAGATTCATTACCAGTATACATGTTATGCCAAACAATATAAAAATTGTTTAATCATTATTTTAGAATTAAAAATTGGCAGGAATCTGACATGAATGCAAACAAAGATCTAATAATTGTTGGCTTTCTTTTAAAATGACAATTTTAGTGCTTGCTTTGGCAGCACATATGCTAAAATTGGAATGATACAGAGATTAGCATGGCCCCTGCCCTAGGATGACACGCAAATTCGTGAAGTGTTGCATATTTTTTGACCAAGACCATAAGTTTGGATGGTGAAAACATGACAAATTTTCATATACCCAAAAACAAAATAATAATTTTATAGTAATCATCATGGCACTTGCCACCATTACTATGACTGTTGTGACATAATTTGCATATAATCATTAGTATAAACTGAATACCTAAGGGCTTAATACTGAAGTAAAAGGGGGAAAAAATCTCCTGGGGCTCAATTTTAAACAGATTAAGCATCACTCCTTACTGATAAATTTCTCTAAATGGTTAATCTACCCTCCTGGGCTGTATGGGGTGGAAAAGGGTGGAGGGGGGTACTGTGTCACGCACAGGGGGCATTATCTTGGGGAATCTGCTATTGGGAGAAAGCAGAGGTGTTCTGGGAGTATAGGAAAGGACGTGGCATAGGTAAGGGAATTCAGATGGACTTTTGCCTTCTGCTCACGTGAAAATACATCAGAAGAGACCAGTCACAGTGAAGCGAGTTGCTTGGTTGTGACCTTTGAATTAACTTTCTTTGTCCATCGCTTTCCTGCAACTGTAGCTAGGAGCCCGTTTCAAATACCCTGTTCTCTTAGTTTCTCTTTTGGGTGTGAAGGACTTTGTAGGGGCAGTTTTTCAAGCCCGCAGGTTGACAGCTGCTCTAGACAGCTGTGCTCCCCGAGGCAGAACATTGCTGCATCCCCAGCAATGCAAACTGGAGACAAGTGGGTTAAAAATAATTGTAACCAAGTCCTCTCCTGTCCTGTGCCATCACTAATGCCCTCTGCAGATATTTTTTTCCCTAATGATAATTATATATTTCCCTTTTTCTCCTGTCCAGTTCCATCTTTTCTCCTTGTTGCCTTTGAATTTCAACTATTAATCATTGCTTTGCTTTTTATTATACGCACATATTTTCATTGAACCCTTTACCTCCAACTTAGACCTTGGATTAATTTTCAAAATCTCATTGCAAGCTGAGCAGACAGTTGACATTTTTGCCCTCAAGAAAATTTTCTGAAGAACATTTAGTCTTCCATTAAAAATCTTAATTCTGGGAGCCCCTGGCTGGCTCAGTCGGTGGAGCGTGCGACTCTCGATCTCAGGTTTGTGAGTTCGAGCCCCATGCTGGGTGTACAGATAGATACTTGAAATCTTCAAAAAAATTTTTAAAAATAAAAATCTTAATTCTGTAGTGTAAATTCTTTGAAAAAGTTAAAGTGAGATAAAATATATGGATTAGGTAGGATTCTCGTATTTGTCATAAGCATAAAAGTGGGAATAAAATAAGTTGGGATAATAACTTGTCATAAACTGCATGTGAAAAACATTGTGTAAATCCTACAAAAAACATAAATAAGTTAAGCAGTGTCTGAAGAAATTGAAAGACTATATAGTAAAAATACCATTAACTGCCTGGTTATTGAAACTATAACATTAAATAACTTGACTGAATTTTTCTTCCTATAACATATACCATCATAGTGACTTTCAAGCAATTTTTAATATTGGCATTACGAAAATAATTTCCTTACTATGTAGCTAAATTATTCAGTAAAGTCTCCCCAGGAAAGTTTATGAAGTCCTTTTGCAGTTGAATATTTACAAAATTATTACTACAGTTTCCACTACTGTTTTTAGTATCCTGTATTCTTGCTATTACCTTTTCATGATTTGAATCTCTAATCATTTGCTTGTTAATATTACCATAAACTAGTTCTAACTGTAGTACATGGCCATACATGGCACAGAAAAGTTCTTTTGAGTGTGGAAGAGAGCCAAAACAGAGAGAATTAGGCAGAGAGCATATAAGATCTGAACAGATGAGACAGATCCAGAAACATAAATGTGCATATTGACTGAGCAGTGAGTCAGATAGTGAGAGGAGAGAAAGGGATAGCTCCCGGTCTGAACACTCAGATTTGCTCTGAGAGAAAAGCCAGGGCAGCCACCCACGAGGAGATGGCGTTACCTGTCCATCGTGGATTCCAGAGTGTCTTTCTTAGTCTTAGGCATGGAAGGCTTGCCTCAAGTCCTGCTGCTTCACTGACTCTGTCTGGCAAGACATCGGCCCCACACATTCAAATTTGAGCTTACCCTCTTAGGCTCCTCCCCCCAGGCATCATCACCACCAGGTACCCCAACAGCCTTCCTCCTATTTGGGTCCAAAAACAGATGGGCGGGGCTGTCAGAGGCAGAGTCACGTGGGTAAATGATAGAGGGCCCCTCAGCTCAATGTATAGGTTCCTTTAGGGCTACATCTCTCAAAATCCAGTCTATGCTGCGCAGGTAACAAAGACCAGGAGATAGTGGCCACGGACGTTTTGGAATTTGTATTCCTGGTGACAAATACTATCTTTAGTTAGATTAAATTACACATAATTTAATTTAATTTTTTAAAGATTTTATTTATCCGTGAGAGAAAGAGAGCACAAGCAGGGGGAGCAGCAGGCAGAGGGAGAAGTAGGCTCCTCACTGAGTAAGGAGCCCAATGTGAGACTCAATCCCAGGACCCTGGGATCATGACCTGAGCCGAAGGCAGACGCTTAACCAACAGAGCCACCCAGGCATCCCGTATCTTTAATTTGAAAAGAGTAATAATAATAATGTTCATTTAAATAGCATCTCGCACTCTGTTAGTTGGAAGTATCTGTTCCCTTGTTTAAGTGCACAGGATCTCTCAGTCTCACAGACCAGCACTAACAGCTCCTGCTTTGTGGCCAAGCAAGTAAACCCAAGTCAATTCTATAGGATTTAGGAATAGAAATTTTGCATCCTAAACCAATGATTTTTTTTTCTGTTTCTGATTGCATTACAAGAATTGCTAGAAGACTAGATGATTGCACAAGAGTAATTTTTGCAAAAGCTGTCTTTTCCACGAAAGCCACGTATTTTGAATTCAGACACAGCAGCATCCCGAACCATTAAACAATGTTTATCAGACAGGATCAGCGTCTAAATGACCGCATGGAACTTGGAACACAGGTTGGAGTGTTTTCCTCGAGTAAAAGGCTTTAAATTCCTGCCCTCATATGATTTGGTCTGTTAAAGATTTTGCTTCTCCCTCCGACTTCAGTCTATATGCCTTCTGTTTCTTCATTCAATAGAAACTTTAATACCTAACTACATGATAGAAACTGTTGGGTGCTGGGGATTCAGTGGTGGAGTAAAGCTGCTAGGGTCTCTGCTCTCTTCCTGCCTTAAGGTTTTAAATGCCATCTGTACACTGATCCCCAAATCTCTAGCTCCAGCTTGGACCGCTTCCTTGAACTCAGCACAAATGCAGCCCACTTCTGCCTCAGCATCTTCATTTAAATATCTGGTGGGCATCTCAAACATGCCTCCAACTGAGCACCTGTTCTCTCTTTCTACATCTCTGTTCCTTTTGCCATCTTTCCTGTCTTGATGGTGATGTCATCCCTCCCACTGCTCAGGCCAGCCTGGTAGTCTTCCTTGATGGCTCTCTTCCTTTTAAAGTTCAATCCGTTAGCAAATCCTGTTAACTCTACCTGGAGAATAAATCCAGAACTGACCACTTTTCAACACCTCCAGGTCCGAGCAACCTGGATTGCTGCATTTAGCCTTCCAACTGGTCTTCCTTCAATTACAGCCTCCTTCAGTTACAGTCTATTCTCCACACAGGAGCTGGGTAATCCTTTTGAAACCCCCCCTCCCTTTTTTTAAAGATTTTATTTACTTATTTGAGAGAGACGGGAGAGAGGAGAGAGGGAGGGGCTGAGGGAGAGGGAGAAGCAGACTTCCTGCTGAGAAAGGAGGACAGATGTGGGGCTTGATCCCAGGTCCCCAGGATCATGACCTGAGCCGAAGGCAGAGGCTCAATGGACTGAGCCACCCAGGCGCACCATTGAAACCCTTTTGATCATGTGGCTCCTCTGTCCATACTCTCTCTGTCTCCCCATTCTCTCAGTAATAGCCAACATCCTTACGTGATTCACAAGACCCTCTACCATCTGCTCTTGCTTTACCTCTAAATTAATCACCTTCAGGGGTACCTGACCGGCTCAGTTGGTAGAGCTTGCAACTCTTGATTCTAGGGGTTATAAGTTCGAGCCTCACATTGGATGTAGCGATTACTTTAAAAAATAAAATCTTTAAAAAAAAATGATGACCTTCAGTTCTCTCCCTTGCTTTCACAAAGAACACACCCTTCTGCCCCTGCCTTTGCACTTACTGGTCCCCCTGCCTGGAGTGCTCTTTCCCTGTATACCATTATGGGTTTGGTTTTTTTAAATTAAGTTTTTATTTTAATTCCAGTATAGCTAACATATGGTGTTGTATTAGTTTCAGGTGTTACATCATTACAGTTCGATTTCCTTATTTATGTCTTTACTCAAATATATCCTTATAGTTGAGGCTTTTCCTAGCAACCATATATCTAAAATTTCAGCTATATCCCACAATCCTGAAATTTTCTTTCCTCTTTCCCTAATTCGTATTTCTCTTTAGTACTTACCACAAAATGCATTGTGATCTATGTTCCTCGTTGATTCTTAGGTCTGCAAGGGGAGGGATTTTTGCCTTTGTTTTCCCCCATGACGGTATCCCTAGTACCTAGTGCCTGGTTGGCATAGAGCGGACACTGAATGAATGTTGGATGGATGAATACAGAAGGATCTCACGGAACTTACAGGTGGGAAAAACACAGTAATCAAGTAACAGGACCTGTAACTATGTCATCGAAACTGTGATGTTTGCTATGAAAGAAAAGTACACATCATATAACAAGAAACTGGCCAGCCGGTGATCAGTAGAAGGGCTCGTGGTTGGGAGACGGTAATAGAGAGTGTCTTAGTTCCCTTCTCAGTGGGAGATTCTTTGACAGTTGGGTTATGGAAGAAAGGCAGTATTCGCTGCTTCATCTTAACATTCCATGCCTTGACCCAGAAACTTCCTAATCACATCCATTGTTAAAGCATAGAAGTTTAGACTTTCTGATTTGCCCTCGTCCTCCCTTCACTCTGTCAAACCTGGGACATTAAGGGAAATTTCTGAAGTGGGTTAATGCATAGAACGGCTAGTAGTTTTGAGTGCTTATTATGGTTAGACACTATACTAAGCACTTTATTATTTTTTTAAATTACGTTAGTCGCCATACTAAGCACTTTAAAGACAAAGTAAATGTATTTAGGAAAACTGTGATGGGGACAAAGTCTCTTGTATGCTCCTGAGTTGTGTTCCTGGTTATTGATTCTATGGATTGCAAATTCTGCTTTGCTTTGCGATGGGTACCCAGCCAAGGATGACCTGATGCTAGTTCACTCTCAGAGACTGTCTAAGGAGGGAGTGGATTTAATGTGAGGAAGCTTCACTTCGCTTTACCAGGCTATCTCTCACTTGCCTCAAATAAACACACCAAAATGTAAAAGTATAGGGATTTCACTGAAGTGTTGGAGAAATCCAAGAGAAGAATAAATGTGAAAGAAGACATAAATTAAAATAGGCATTGGCTTTTCATAGCTTAGAATGAATTTCAAAAGAATTAGGCTCTTCACCAGGCTCTGCTCAAGACTACACCCCATTCCTGCCCTCCAGTGTCTACTCGGTCAGAAAGCCTCTTTTTCTCACTTCCACAGGGAAACTCGACCTTGTATTCTCCTGGATTATTCTCACCCATGGATCCATTTCCTATCTCGACATTTATTTTTCCAAGTCTTTATTTCTGAAAAAGATTCTGAAGGCACCCGAAAGATGATATCCAGTCACCTTTGGCACTCTGAATTCCGTGGAACAGATGGGTGCAGGAAGCGGGGGGGGGGGGGGGGGGGGGGGGG
>NW_024425119.1:8848127-8935074 GCF_017311325.1 Ursus maritimus
ACCTTCCTCTGCAGAGACCACAGTGGGGCAGGGCCATGGGCAGTCTGATCCCTTTAGATTATCTCCTCAGATAAGAGTTGGGCCTTTACCATAGTTCATCCAATTGTCCCGAGATTACATACACACACATCCTCCCAAAAGGTAAATATCAATTTTTAGAGATGTAATATCTCTAAATCCAAAAAATAGAAGAGAAATTTCCCAACAGCCCAAATGATACTGCTGCTTGCACTTCTCATGATTATGCCGAGCTCTGTTCCCTTTATGTATCCTCTCGTCAAATTATACCCCTTCGTTCCGGCCAGAAATAAGAAAACTGGCCCATTGCTGACCCACATGCCTCTTTGGTTGGTTTTGGTTTGATTTGGTTTCATTTTGTGCAATTCTAATCATTTCTAAGTATATAATTCAGTGGCATTAATTATATTCACAGTGTTGTGCAACCATCACCACTGTTTACAAAACATTTTCATCACCCCAAAAAGAAACTTCATACCCGTTTTTTTAATTAGTTTTTTAAAAGATTTTATTTATTTATTTGACAGAGATAGAGACAGCCAGCGAGAGAGGGAACACAAGCAGGGGGAGTGGGAGAGGAAGAAGCAGGCTCATAGCAGAGGAGCCTGATGTGGGGCTCGATCCCAGAACGCCAGGATCACGCCCTGAGCCGAAGGCAGACGCTTAACTGCTGTGCCACCCAGGCGCCCCAAAACTTCATACCCATTAAGCAATAACTCACCATTCCCTCCTTGTACATCCTGGTAACCTCTGATCTACTTTCTTAATTTGCCTACTCTAGATAGTCCATGTAAGTGAAAAGCATACAACATTCGTCCAGTCGTGTTTGGCTTATTTCACTTTGTATGTTTCCAAGATTAATGTTATAGCATGTGTCAGAACTTCATCCCTTTTTATGGTTAATACATTTAGAATGTTCCGTTGTGTGTCTATAGCACATTTTACTTACCCATGCATCTGGACACTTGGGTTGTTTCCACCTTTCGGATATTGTGCATAGTGGCACAATGAAGAGTTGCATACAGCATGAGTCCTTGTTTTCAAAACGAGAAGTAGAGTCGCCTTCTGAATGACAACTCCTCTGAATGACATAGACATAGGCACTCACACACACACACACACACAAAAATTCTGGCCGAGGGGCACCTGACTGGCTCAGTCAGTACAGTGTGCGACTCTTGATGTGGGTGAGGATTGTGAGTTCGAGAACCACATTGGGTGTAGACATAGGAAAAAACATCTTAAAAAAAAAATTCTGGCTGAAACTCTGATTATCACTTTAAAAGACCCAGTGGCTCCTTACATAAGGGCCCTCCTTTCTGCTCAGCCTCTGGCTGGGGAGAGATTTTCATTCTACTTTTCATGAGCCTGGTCAATAGCGGAGAAGGAGAAAAGCTCCACCTGACATCTGGACCCAAGCCAGCCGTTCTTCCATACTGTCCATGCGGTACTGTCACGCTGGTAAAACCAACCCTGCGGAACCGTAATCGGGTTGACCATAGCAGCTCAGGAACCTTTATCAGAACTACAGAGAAGGATTTTCCCCCTGTATTACTGCATCATGAGGCACCACTGGGAAATGAAATGCTGCACATGGCGAACCATACAGGAATAGGGGGTGTGGGAGAGAATATAGGAAGGTGGTCATGGGGATACCTGGCTGGTTCAGTTGGTGGAGCATATGACTCTTGATCTCCAGTCTGGGATGTAAGTTCGAGCCCCACATTGGGTGTGGAGATTAATTTTAAAAACGTGGCTGTGGAATCAATTCCTCCAAGTTGGTTTTTGAGGCAGAATTATCTGTGGATATTTACTTCATCTATAATGTAGATTTTATATGGTGTTGGCAAAATCTATGAACACAACATAAGTACATTCTTGTATATCTCCTGTTTGAAAATCTTTTCAGTGCATAGACTGTATAAAGAAGATTTTCTCCAATAGATGTAAAAGTTTTAAGTACTTATTGCGTGAAAATGAAGGTTCTGGAAAGAAATAACGTTTTGATGTTCTGCTTTGAGGGCAGTTTAAAAAGTGCTCTTGTAAGTTATGAACGCAGTCTTGGAAAACACTCATTCAATTAATATTTATTGAAAGCCTACTATGAGCATAAGGCTGAGCTTTGAAGGGGAACAATGATGCATACTGCGGTTCTTCAAGGAATTCATAATTTTGTTTAAAGCTTTAAAAATAGACAAAATACTGAAATGACAATATAAAAGAATTAAATATCAACGAAAGACAAATCTAAAAGTTACAGAATCAGCAGCACCTGGGTGATTTAGTTGTTTGGGTCCTGCTCTTGGTTGGCTCTGGTGGTGATCTCAGGGTCATGGGTTCTGGCCCTGCATTGGGCTTGGCACTCCACGTGGAGCCTGCTTGTCCCTCTCCCTCTGCTCCTCCCCACTGTCTCTCTCTTTCTGTCTCTCTCTCAAATAAATAAACTTAAAAAAATAATTTAAAAATTACAGAATGAGGGGCGCCTGGGTGGCTCAGTCGTTAAGCATCTGCCTTCGGCTCAGGGTGTGATCCCATGCTCCTGGGATCGAGCCCCACATCGGGCTCCCTGCTTTGCTGGGAGCCTGCTTCTTCCTCTCCCACTCCCCCTGCTTGTGTTCCCTCTCTCGCTGGCTGCCTCTCTCTTTCAAATAAATCAATAAAATCTTTTAAAAAAAAAAAATAAAATAAAATAAAATAAATAAAAATTACAGAATGATAATTTCTCAGAGTTCAAGAACCTTAGTGTATATCTAGCTCTGTGCTTCTCAAAGTGACATGTGCATATTTGGAAATACACTTAAATAGGAATGCATGACGGTATATCAGATCTAAACTAAAGGGTAAATATGTCATGCTACCCTAGAATATAAAAGTTTTCCAAAGATTGGGGGAAACAGCATTTTTATTTATTTTATTTATTTATTTTCATTTCATTTCATTTTTTATTTTATTTTTACAGGCCCCACTCGGGAAAGAATGCACCAAATACCCTTTGCATTTTTTTTTAAAGATTTTATTTATTTATTAGACAGAGAGAGAGACAGCCAGCGAGAGAGGGAACACAAGCAGGGGGAGTGGGAGAGGAAGAAGCAGGCTCATAGCGGAGGAGCCTGACGTGGGGCTCGATCCCAGAACTCCGGGATCACGCCCTGAGCCGAAGGCAGATGCTTAGCCGCTGTGCCACCCAGGCGCCCCCCTTTGCATTTTTTTAAGCAAATGACAAAGATGTAGTTTACCAGCTTTAATTTTTTAATCCTAAGCTTAACGTTACGCATTTAAACAATTGTCAAAACTTCCTAGGTTGCCAGCAGTCATAAACAACTAGAAAAACGTCCTCAGTATACACTAATGAGAAATGTATTACCATTAATGCATTAATATCTCTCACTACTGAATAGCGAAAAAAAATATTTTTGTGGAAGATTCATCCTGGCAATGTTAACTTCAAAGGGTATGAAAGAATCCTGGCCCCCTTGGAGTAAGCAAAGATTATTTAAAGTAGAATATAATATGCACATTCATTTTCCTTAGATTTATGACTTTTCCCCAATATCCTCTCCTACATTTATGACTTTTCCCCGTATCCTCTCCCACCCTCGTATAAAAAGTAAAGGTTCTCAAAACATGGACGATTGCAGTGATTCTCCCTTGTACGTAGGGTCAGCCTACACCTGGCGGGCACACAAGTATGGCTGCTAATACAGCATCATGTAAATGTCAAGAATAAAAACATAGATTCCAGGGAAATATCAGCCTATCGTGGGTTGTTTGGGATTATATCCTCAGATCATCAGCATTTATTTTACTTTTTTTTGTTAAGATCTTATTTAATCAAAAGAGGGAGAGAGAGTGCGCAAGTGCGCAGAGGGGGAGAAGCAGACTCCCCGCTGAGCAGGGAGCCTGACTAGGGCTCGATCCCAGGACCCCAAGACCATGACCTGAGCCAAAGGCAGATGCTTAACAGACAGAGCCACCCAGGTGCCCCCCAGTTTACTCTTTTATAGGGGGAAATTTGAGGAACAATGGTTCTCTAATTCTCCATAGAAAGCATGAATCCCAAAGCATCCCCAAACCGTGTCTCCTAACCTCTTGTATAATTCCAGTAACAGGACATGCATCACCCACTTAATGCCACGAGCTCAGGTTGCTACTGTGTGTGAATGTGAAAGCATGGTATTTGGAATATGTGGAATATGCCTGATAAAAACGTAACCATCCTCTCTCCAGGTAACAGAAGCCCCATGAGCAAAGGCAGGGACTGTGTGGATGTGCTTTTATCTGTTTTAGCAACAGTGAGTAGCTTAGTTTGGTTTGAGTGATGGTTCATAACAAAACGATGATGACAGATAAAATTGAGATGTTAGTCATACTTCATGTAAGCTTTTTTTTTTAATTTTATCTTTTTGCGAGAGAGATGAAGGGAAAGGGAGGGAGGGAGAGAGAGAGAGAAGCAGACTCCCCGTTGAGCAGGAAGCCTGACCTGGGGCTCGATCCCTGGATCTCGATCCTTGGATCCTGGGATCACGACCCAAGCTGAAGATAGACGCTTAACCAACTGAGTCACCCAGGCGCCCCTTCTGTAAGCTTCTTATGGAAAGCTTTTGAACAAAGTAGAGAGTTCTATACCTTGCACAATGGCTATAAATAAAAAGCTATGGAAAAGGCATGATTTGTCCAGTATAAGAAAATAATTCCCCCCCCTGCCCCCGGAAGTTGTAGTCCTTGTTTCCCTTTCTTTGAAAGGAAGGAAAATTACCTCTCTTATAATTGAAATAGCATTTTTCATTCCTGGGCATTTGGAGTTGGTGCAATTAAAGAAACCATTTTTGTGAGGTTTCATTTTGCTATTTTTAAAACTTATTTTCCTTACTAATTACCCTCTCCCCTCACCAACTTCTCTTGAAAAACCACAGGACAACCTGGTTAGTTTATTTTTAACAAAAACAACATGACTTGGAAATTATGCCTCTGGTGGCTGAGTGAAGTTTTGGACATCTGGACTTCACCACTGCCGGTCTTCATCATGGGAAGCCCAAGGTGAGGTTTCACTCTGGCCAGCCTGTGAGGCCAAAAGGCCCCCTGGGAATCCTCCAGGGCACACATTCCTGGGTCTGTGAGCCAAGATGCTCCGATAATGACTCCCCAGGCTGCTATTTTTGGACACCAGGTAGATTGTTCAATATGATACTGTCTTGTTTTTGAAAAAGCCCAAAAAGGGATCCGTGTGGGTGAACTGTGGTTTTTGGAGTGCTTTAACTTCTGCATTTCCTGATTTTTGTTTTTCTCAGTTGGCTGCCAGACACATTACTGAATTTCTCTGGGGTATGAACAAGTTGAGGGACAGACCTTTAAACACATACAGGAATTACTCACTCAGCCTCTGCTGTGCAGCTGCCCAGGTCTCACTGAGGTTGAGAGAACAAACAAGCATTCATCAAAAGCCAAGGGCTGGGCAAAGGGCTGAAGAAGAAGTTATTTTCGATGGGAAAAGTTACGACGAAAGAAGCTTCATTGATCATGCACATAATGAAAAATAGTAGAGAGTAGTGGGAAAAGTTAGGTTTTGAAATTAAGCACATTGAGTTGAATTGTCTCCACCACTTCCTAGCAGAGTGTCTGCGTGTGTCTGTTTCAGTTTCCCCATGTGTCAAATGTGAAGAAAAAAAATAGTAATAACAGCTAACCTTTGTTGTGCACATACTTAATGCCGGCTTCTGTTCCAACCATGTTGCATGTGTTCAGTATAAGAGTGGAGACTGTTGTCCCAGTTTTCAGACATGAACGCTGAAGCTCAGATTTGAAACAACTGTCTTGGCAGGATCGTTAAAGATAATGTAAGCAAGGGACTGCGCATGTTGCCTGGTGCATGGCGGGTATTCTATGAAGAACTGGTTTTATAAAATATCTTATAGAACTGATCCATTTAGAAGGCCAGATTGTAAAAAGATCAGCCAACCGTGACCATCAGCACGTTATGGGAGCACATGATCTTCTAATGAGTAATAAAATGTGAGTGAGGAGTTTTGAGGTTCTCACACTTCAGTGTGAGTGAGTGTATAAAATTGCAGATTCCAGTCTTTAATCCCCAGAGAGTTTATTCAGTAAGTCTGGAATGCAGCCCAGGTTCTCTGCCTTTCTGACAAGCAGCCGTTCATTCCAAAGCAGGTGGTCCGGTTGGAACCTAACTTTGAAAAATATTGGCCTAGCGGAGCTCAAATCTCTCCCAGCTCTAAAATTCCGTGTTTGTATGACTTCGCTCTAAAATTCCGTGTTTGTTTGACATCATATAGTTTTGAAAAATGGGCGAGTGTTTGCTTCATTGCTTTTTAGCCAGTTGAAGTGCCAGGGGAAATTAGAGACGCTCCAAATAACAGGAGATCTTTTCTCTTTCTGTGGGAAGGTTCATTCCAAAGACCAAATTCCATGTTATTTGTTTGCTCAGTGATGTAATACAAGGAACGATGATTTCAATCTTGACAAAACAGCTCTGACATGGATAAGGGACAGTTCCTAAAGAAAGTATAGCATCTTAGAATTGCCATTCTATTTCTCCCTAAATAGTCCTGAACAGTTGAAACCAAATCACCCTCTGCTCTAAGGAAGTCCTAGCACCATATTGGCAAGTTCTTCCTCTGTTTTTGTAGAGTCTGTGCTGATGATTGCCTTTCTTCTCAATAATTGTTCTGTCACTAATAATTAAATCACATGCTCTTGGTTTTATTATATTCAGTATTCTTTTTTTTTTAAGATTTATTTATTTATTTATTTGACACAGAGAGAGAGACAGCCAGTGAAAGAGGGAACACAAGCAGGGGGAGTGGGAGAGGAAGAAGCAGGCTCACAGCGGAGGAACCTGATGTGGGGCTCGATCCCATAAACGCCAGGATCACGCCCTGAGCTGAAGGCAGACACTTAACGATTGTGCCACCCAGGCGCCCCTATATTCAGTATTCTTGATGAGATTTGAGAAACAACTGCTTGATATCAGCCACTCCAAATTGTGTGTAGCCTGGTTTCCTCCTCCCCCACAATCCTCACATCTTTCCTCCTCTTCCACTCACACATCCGTTGGCTAAAAGTACCAACAAAGATCTCTTCCCTTTATCAGAGGGAGACTGGAAGAGCCAACTGTATCAGTAATAGTAGGAAAAAACACCATTAACGCATCCAGTACACTCAGCATTTTGGTTAATGTATTCAGCATGGTCCTGTCTCCCACACGTCTGGTTACTTGGACCTCCATCCATAGGCTCCATAGAGGACGTATGGCTACAGCACATGAAGAAGTAAAGTCAAAATTCTCCCAATTGAGACAGTTATCTTGGATATGCTCTGTAACTAGTTGTTTATGCCACCCAAAAATAACCTTTTTAAAAAAATTTTAGTTATTTATTTGAGAGAGAAGGAGAGTGCCTGCGTGCAAGCAGGCAGAAGAACAGAGGGGAGGGAGAGGGACAAGCAGACTGTGCTGAGCTCAGAGCCTGACATGGGGCTTGAACTCAGGACCCTAAGATCAGGACCTGCGCTGAAACCAAGAGTAGGACACGTAACCGAATGAGCCACCCAGGCACCCCTTCATACAGATCGTCTTTTTTTTTTTTTTTTAATGTTTTTTTATTATATTATGTTAGTCACCATACAGTACATCCCTGGTTTCCGATGTAAAGTTCGATGATTCATTACATACAGATCGTCTTAACAAGCATGATTATGGCAGACACAAAAGGTCACAGAGTGTATGATTCCATTTATATTAAATATACAGAATAAGTGAATCCTGAGAGGCAGAAAGCAGATCGGTGGTTTCCCAGGGGCTGGAGGAAGGAGGAATAGGGCGTAACTGCGTAATGGATACAGAGTTTTCTTCTGGGGGATAAATTTTGGAAGTAGTGGGGCACCTGGTTGGCTCAGTCAGAAGAACATGTGGGGGCTCCTGGATGGCTCAGTCGTTAAGCGTCTGCCTTTGGCTCAGGGTGTGATCCCGGCATTATGGGATCGAGCTCCCCACATCAGGCTCCTCTGCTGGAAGCCTACTTCTTCCTCTCCCACTCCCCCTGCTTGTGTTCCCTCTCTCGCTGGCTGTCTCTCTCTGTCAAATAAATAAATAAAATCTTAAAAAAAAAAAAAAAAAGAACATGTGAGTCCTGATCTCGGGGACGTGGAGTATAGAGGTTACTTAAATGAGTAAACTTTAAAAAAAAGTTTTGGAAGTAGATACAGAGAATGTACGCTCTGAATGTCGCTGAGTTGTACTCTTTAAGATGGTTTTTTGTTAAGTGAATTTCAAAAATTCTTGATTAATTCAGAGACTTCAGGGACTCAACAGCCAGAAAAAGGAGGAGAGTGATGACAGCGCTATTCTCTCTTCATGCATGATGTTAGCAGTTAGTATGTATACGTGGAGGAGAAGGTCCAGAAGTGAGGAAAACAAAGGTGATACGCACCCTGGGACAGAGGACAGGACTAGGAATGGGAATGGGAAGGAAGAACTCAGATACAAATGGCACATTCACTCAACCGACTCTTAGGGAGTAGGTGCTAAAGGAGAGCTGAAGGCTGTGGGCACGGCTGTACAAATGAAGGGCCTCTTTATTTCTGAACAGGAGGAAACACAATGAATTTATAGTATAAATTAAATCATTGCTTTATCTCTAATAAATTAAACGTGAAAAGAAAACAAGAAAATGTATGCCGCTGTAGGACACAAGAGGTGTTATTCAAAGCAAAAAGAAACAAGATGAGTAACAAAGAAGTGACTCTAATCTCATTGAGGGAAGGCACTGCGTCTTACCGGACTTTGTATCCGCCCCCCACCCCCTGCACCGCACCGGGCCAGGCACAAACAGTCAAAAGTTGCTACCGACCTGTCAGCTCCTCTTCTATCCATCTAATTCTAGTCTTACAGTGGTCCTAGGCGTTTGGTATCACTGAGTTCTCCTGAGACACAAAGGTTAGGATCATAATGGCGGAGGTAGGATTTGCACCCAAGTGCTTTAGCTCCGGAGTTTGTGCTGTGAAACACTTGCTATATTTCCCAAAGGAATCAAACAGTGAAAAGATGGACTGATCAGCAAACATATGGATTCTCTCTATCCTTCTGAGGAGAGGAAATAATATGGACCTCTTTGGCATTTCCCATGTTCTTTCTTCTTGCCAGATTCGTAGCCCTCAACCAATGATGTCTGCAAAAAACTCCCGAGTCATCTAGCTCTTGGGTAGTCTGTGGCAGCGTATGACGGCAATCGACACCTGCTTTCAGCCTTAAATTTGAATATGGGAGCACACACCACATCCCTCACCAGGCAAAAAAGTGTTGGGCACCCTGAGATGAACAAGGAAACAAATAAGTAGGATTGTACCATCTAGTTCTAGTCTCAAATAAATACAACCTTCAATCTCTCCTGTAAAATTACTGACCTCTAGCAAAAACAGTTGTATACCTGTCTTGGGCAACAGTGATGTCTGAAGGTAGCCTTTGAGGGTATGCTAATCATGTGGAAAAAATCGCTGTTTTCCCACCAAGAACAGACTAATAATAAATACGGTTATCTTCAGAATCTATTTTTTTTTCTTTAAGAAAACCGGATTTTTAATTCCAATTTTTGAAAAGCTTTAGACTCTCCTACGAACCTTTCACAACTCATTGCTGACTTTCGAACACCTTTGTCTTCAAATCTTCCTTTTGCAGTGGAACGAACGTTTTAGCATTAGTGAGTTCAGCCATGGTTCCATTGCGCTAAATTTTGTGAAGTCGGTGGCACCTCTCCACGTCTCAAAACCTTGTTCCCTGTCAGGAAAATAGGCGCAATAATCCCTGTAACTGTCCACCTCCTGGGGTTCTCAGAATGAAATATGAGGTTCATAACAAACAAACAACCTGATAAAAACATTTGCAAGTTAAATTTAATCTGGGCTAGTTGGAGTAGGAGGTGGCGTCATGCAAATCGCCATCCGCCACAACAAGGACCGAAAAGCTGAGCTCAAGGACCCAAGAACTAGGGCATCTACCCAAGGCTGGGCAGGCCGAACAGGTGTCTGGCCAGATGAACCAGTTACACCTTCAACCAGATTGTGCCAGAAAGGTTTGAGTCTCCCCATCCAGCCTCCTCGGTCCCTTCTCCAGACCATTGGAAGATGAAGCTTCCTGGCCGAGATGACGAAACAGCTGTGGTTGTAGGCACAGTAACAGATGACGTTGTGTGTCCCCAAGGTGCCAAACTGTATCTGTGTGCACTGCGCGTGTACGGCCACGCCCAGAGACGCATCCTCAGGGGCGGAGGCGAGATCCTCGCCTTAGATCAGCTAGCCCTGGACTCCCCCAAGGGCTGTGGCACGGGCCGGACCTGCGCTCCCGTCCTGGAGAGGGTCGAGAGGTGTACAGGCATTTGGGCAAGGTCTCGAGAAACGGGCATAGCCACACCAGACCCTAAGGGCATTCCAAGGGCCGAGTGTGCCAGAGACCGAGGGGCCTTGGGGGGGGGGGGCTACAAAAACTAACCCCAGATCCTGCTCTCTTAAGATTTTGGGTGCTGGAAATTTTTAAATTTAAATTAGAAACCTTAAATTAGGGACGCCTGGGTGGCTCAGCTTGGTTGAGCGTCTGCGTTTGGCTCCGGTCCTGATCCCAGGGTCTTGGGATCCAGCCCCATGTCTGGCTCTCTGCTCTGCGGGGGAGCCTGCTACTCCCTCTACCTCTGTCTGCAGCTCCCCCTGCTTGTGCACGTGTGCTCTCTCTCCCTCCCTCTGTCAAATACATACATACATACATACATACATATCTTAAGAAAAAAAAAAGAAAAGAAACCTTAAATTAGAGAGAAACTAGTATTGGTGATATTGTATACCCTTTACACGTTTGCACACCTGTCTGCTCGGTGCCTAATCAGCAAGGGTTATCTCATTTTGTGACTAGGGAAGGAAGAGTAAACCTACTCGAACAGTTAGGGAGAAACCAATCCATCTAAGTAGAAAAAAATCTTAACTGTCACATTAAGTATATAATATTACAGGTGCTAACCCTTTTGAATACATGATCTTGTTCGTTCTCAGAACAACTCCGAAGGTAGATGTACTCTCATAAATTTACAGTCGAGCAGCTATTCACTTAGGAACACACAGCTAGTGAGTGCTGCATCAGGACTGGCCCTGAAAGAAACACGAATTCTTTTATGCTAAAATGAACAGGATGATGTAAATATATATTTTATTATACCTACAACTATGTTGCTTTGAGCGTAGGTGCCCCATGCATAGATGATATATTTTTGGCTGCTGTGTGGCAAGAAAGAAATCATTCCTGCCCTATGTCATTAGAACGTATTGTGATTCTTATGACTTGCACTTAACACATTCAATTTATGACTTATAAATTATTGTACTTTACTACTTACTGCACCGTGCCAGATCTTCCATCCCAGTTTCTGTGAGATAATGGCAACATAAGAGCATAGTCTAACATGACCAAGTTATAGGTTACCTTCCAGCAAAGTGGTTTCTCTGAATAACCAGTTGAGGAGCTGTCAGTCATGATTTTATGTGAACATTTTCGAAGTAATTTTTGTTTTCAACACCTATGGACTTTGAGGTTAACATTACACATTTTCATAAGCTTTTTATATTAATAATACTCTGTTGGGGCGCCTGGCTGGCTCAGTCAGTGGAGCATGCCACTCTTAATCTCAGGGTTGTGAGTTTGAGCCCTGCGTTGGGTGTGGAGATTACTTAAGTAAATCAAATCTTGAAATAAAACCACCCCGACATTGTTTCCCTTCCTCCGAAAATCTTATCCCTTTTTGGGAATGGATGGATAGGCATATGAATGTAATTTTATACATATGCATGTGTATGTATACATATACATGGAAGAAAACTTTGGGCAGTCCTCATTATCCTTCATTGTAACTCCTTGTGTTTGACCCTTAGGGACAGAACAACATATTAGGAAACTATATAATGACGCGGTTGATACCTCAACGCCCATCAATTCCTTCAGGGTCATTCAGGTTATTTTCCATTTAACTGTTAACTTATATTCGCTCAGAGTTTGTCTGTTCTTCTTTTTCCGGGTGAAGGGAAGAGGTGAATCTCACAAATTTAAGAGATCATCCTGAATTCAGTCCTCATGGGTCATCATGTAAATTTAATAATGTACCCCATAAAGCTACACATTTAATAGAAGAAAGGAAAAGGGAGAAGAAAGAGAAAGTTAGAGCAGGACCTCCTGGGTTAGGAAAAAACCCAGAACCTTCCTGAAAGTGATTGGACAAATTGAAAGAAAGAAAAAAAAAACCCTTATCGGCTCTTAAAAAAAAAAAAAGAA
The DNA here is from genome assembly GCF_017311325.1 of Ursus maritimus. Classification (NCBI taxonomy): domain Eukaryota; kingdom Metazoa; phylum Chordata; class Mammalia; order Carnivora; family Ursidae; genus Ursus; species Ursus maritimus. The sequence goes on from NW_024425119.1 coordinate 8,860,465, forward strand.
AAAATTGAGGGTTTGAGGTGAAGTGAAGCTCGATTTGTCAACAGGAAGCTATGGGCTCTGCACCTCTATTTATATAAACAGCATTTGCTTTTTCCATCTTAGGTTCTGCCCAGAAGTTGTTGTCTGACCGCTGCTTCTGGTGCTGCTTGATTGGTTTTTAGAAAAAAAAAAAAAGAAAAAGAAAAAGAAAAAAACTGTGGCCACATGTTCCTTTCTCTACCACAGAGAACCTCAACAAGTCACTTTCCCTGATGTTTGGTTAGTGAACATGCTAAATGATACAGGATTTCAGTGTTGATCCGAGTGTTGTATTTTTAACCCCATCTTTGTCTCCCTGAGTTGATAAAACTATCGGGACAGTCCTGCCTCTCTTCAGCTGTGCTCCTGATGTCTTTCCATTCTACCCTGTAAAGTTTCAGGTCTCTCGAGAACCCTTCCCCACACTTCCCAAATTCCCTTTTCCCATGGGATCTGCGAATCCCCACCTTCCAGCGTCCTGGTCCCCTGCCCTGATGCCACCCTTTCATTACGCTCCCATCTGCTAACTCCCCTTGTCTGGAGCTCTTCCACCCTCTTTTCTGTTTCTCCTCAGATTTCTTTCTTCACTGGGTTGCAGCTGCTTCAGTACCGGAAGAAGGGTAACCTTAGAGGTTGCAAGTTGTTTGCACCTCTGCCCGGGTGTAACATAGTTGGTTTGACACACACACCTTGCTGAAGCAGAGGAGGGAGGAGCCTGTGGCTAGCAACATCCACTTCTTGATGTCATCAAAAGCAAGGCCCAGAAGTGGGGAGACCAGCTGGGTTTGCACCATCTGCCTGTGAGTCAAACGAATACTTAGAGAAAGTGTGCATGGAACTATATTTAGAGTATAGTGCACACGTGAATTTCCCATTCAAGGAGAAAGGAGAATTTTCGTAAGCATGAAATATGGAGAAAGTTAGGCTCAGAGCAGGATCAGCTCAATTTTGGAAGAGAAAACAGGAGTAAACCTGACGGGTAGGCAGATGAAGCTGCCATCATTCAAGGTACCAGGAAGGCATTCAATCTCAAATTGCCTAAAGATATCTTTTTCTTTTTTCTTTTCTTTTTTTTTTAAGATTTAATTTATTTATTTCAGAGTGAGGAGAGAGAGAGAGCATGAGCAGGGGAGGGGGCAGAAAGAAAGGGAGAAGCAGATTCCCCACTGAGCAGGGAGCCCAACAACTGGGGCTCTGATCCCGGGACTCCAGGATCATGACCTGAGCCACAGGTGAGCTGAAGGCAGAGGCTTAGCCACCGGAAGCCACCCAGGTGTTCCTGCCTAAAGATACTTTCACCAAATCCTTTAATTCCAAGATTAAGATGCACTGTTTGGGTTCAAATAATTATTTTTCATCAAAATACAAATTCCTCACTGAAGGGGGTTATCATTTGTGCTCACCATGAAAGGGATAGTATTAATAGCCTAAAAGAATAAAAGGTTTTCAAATCCGTTCATGGGAGAAACAGGGAATAGAAACTAGAACATCAGAAATGGGGTAAGGGTAAAAAACAAGGAGGTAAATTAAATTCTGCCAGTGGGCAAGAACACAGAGGTAAATGGGGCACCTGGGTGGCTCAGTCAGTTAAGCGTCTGCCTTCGGCTCAGGTCATGATCCCAGGGTCCTAGAATCGAGCCCTGCATCGGGCTCCCTGCTCAGCGGGGTGTCTGCTTCTCCCTCTGACCCTCACTCCTCTCGTGCTCTCTCTGAAATTATCTCACCGCCCCCCCCCCCCGCTAGTGCACACACATTCTCACATGTGCTCTCTCTTTCAAATAAATAAAATCTTTTTTAAAAAAAATACAGAGGTAAAGAACAGGACTGGGGCTCCTGCATGGCTCAGACTGTTGAGCAACCCACTCTTGGTTTCAGCTCAGGTCGTGAGATGTACACCCCCCTTACTCCAGCCTAGCCCCTTGTTGGGCTCCATGTTCAGCAGGGAGTCAGCTTGGGATTCTCTCCCTCTACCCCTCCCTCCTCTCTCTCTCTCTCTCTCTCTCTAAAATAAATAAATATGAAAAAAAAAAACATAAAAAACCAGGACCAAATCAACCTCCTGAAACTGACCTGGGACTGTCCTTACGGGAAGGTTGTGGAGGAAAATAAGAATTTAGAAGCATAAGAAAAGAATGGGAAGCAAGTTATAAATGCTGGTTTACACATCAGTAGTAAAAAAGGTAGAGAACGTAAGAACAATGAGATGGGAAAACACTGGAACATGATCAAGGAGAAGAGAAGCAAGAGTAAAGCATGAAGCTTTACCTAGCAAGACCGTTGGGTCCGAAGGGGGTAGAAAGAAAAAGAAATTTCTCATGAATTGAGGAATTTCCCGGAGGAGAGTAAATTGGCTGTGTTGGAGTACTGATGGCAAAATTGTGGAGTGAGAAAGGGTACAATGGAGAATAGCGGACGAGAGCAACACCAGTGCTCCTTTTACAAAGTGGGATAAAAGCATAAATTGGGGTGGGGGGGGCACCTGGGTGGTGCAGTTAAGCCTCAGACTCTTGTTTTTGGCTCTGGTCATGATCTCTGGGTTGTAAGATGGAGACCCGAGTGGGGCTCCGCACTCAGTGCAAAGTCAGCTTGAGATTCTCTCTCCCTCTGCTCCTCCCCACTGCACATGCTTTCTCTAAAAGAAATAAATCTTTAAAAAAACCCCAAAAACACAACAACTTAGAGGCCCCTGGGTGGCTCATCGGTTGAGTGACGGACTCTTGATTTCATTCAGGCCCTGATCTTGGTGTCCTGGGATCCGGTTCTGTGCTTGGCACAGAATCTGCCTGTCCCTCTCTCTCTCTGCTTCTGCCCCGTCCCCACCCCCACTCACACGCGTGCTCTCTCCCTCTCAAATAAATGAATAAATAAAATCTTTAAAAATGTAAAAAGCACAAATTCACGTCATTCTAAATATATGAGAAAAAGAAATAGATCAAAGACCATTCTTCTGAAAAGGAATTGAGAAAAATTTATTTTAAAATGTTTACTTTGCAATATGCACAAAACTGGGATTGAGGTGCTTTGTGGTGGGAATGCCACCGCATTCAGTATACAGTAGGAGGGTCCTGTTCATGGTGAGATTCTTAAATGATTCGTAGAAATTCTGTACCGATAAGATTTCTCTACAGTGGGTATAATATGCACTTAATACCTCTATATATGAGGATATATACTTTTAGAGGCTGTAGAGCAGAGATCACATGCTTTGGGTCTTTTCCTAGCATTTCTCTTTAATGAGTTGTGCAAATTCCATTAAACTAAATTGTTTCTTAACAGCAAGGGTCTCATGCTCATTTACATAGTTTTCTTCAATTGGAAATGAATCCAACCCTGCCAAACAGAGGAATTCTGAGGGTGTAACTTGCCTCAAAGTCTCCTACTTTTTAGTTGAATTTTGTGGGCTTCTTTGGAAAGTTACTAAGTTATTCAGATAGAAGGATCTATAGTATGTAATTGGTAACTTACAATGGGATTTTTTTCTATGATGTTGTGGACTGCTGTCTTAATATATTTCTCCCCTTATGAAGCAGACATGCTGGTTATGAATTAGACTGCATCTAGGCTTCAAGAAATTCAAATAATGCATTTAAATCTTGAGAATCACAAATGAAAAGATACCTTAGAACCAGCATAAATTTACGTTGTGTTAAAGATGGGAAATTTAACCTGGTTTACTGGTTTACCTGGTTACTGCTAGAAGAACCAGGATAAGAATGTAGGTTGTCTGAATATTGTGTGTCTTTTACTCTTTCTTATAAACCATTAGGTAAACTTGATCTGCCTGTTAAAATTTAGGTCTCAATGCCCTTCTGACCTGACCAAATCAGGTTCTTCCAGAGTCTATTTGCATAGTAATCTCTACAAATTTTGTTTAGTGATGAGGATGAAAAGAAGCACTGACAAGTCAAGGAAACTCAGACCAATGGTACGGTTTCCCATTACATTGTCTAATTTGCGAGAGTGGGCTAACCCCTATATGACCAAAAATAAGTAAACAGGACTTTGTACCCCTACTTGCCAATTAGACAACTGCATGAAAAAGTGAATAAGGAACCACGAGTCCCAATTCCATATGTAGCCTACTCCTCTCGCTTTATCCTTGACCTCTGAACTTAGCAGACCTCATCTTGGGTCTTTATATGTTGCCAGTAGGATTGTGTAACTCTTGGTGCTGGAGAATTCTCTAGGACTACAAAAAGTTACCGTGACTCTTAAAGAAGACTTGAGCAGGCAAATCCAGCAAAATAGTTAAAATAAGAGTAAAGAGGAGTATGTAAATGAATGAGGCATTAATCTAGGAGACTCTTGAAAATCAAATAAATGGAGTTCTATGGCTAGCCAAAATGGACAGCAACAGCTTCTTCCATCCTAAGATCTATTTCAGACAGATTTGTTAGTAAATATTAGCCTAAAGGTGATTTTCCTTTGAAATTGTATGTAGAATGTTTGCATACAAGCCACATGGTTATCATTAATCTACGTCTGTGATACTGAGAAGCAGCAAACCCATGCAATAATATAGACTTTATGTTACCAGTCGTGGTGAAAAATCAGGGAGTGGAGGCAAAAGCTAGACACTGCAAAGGGATTGGTTTAAGAAATACTAATGTCTATGGGTTAGCGGACGAGAGTTGGACAAGAAGGAGTTCCCTCTTGCTAGAGCATTCTCTTCCTCCCACCCACACATTCTTCTTTCCTCTTCCTTGATGATCACAGACCACTGGGTCTCTGCAAATTCACATTTTCACAGGGAGGAAGTCGGAAGTAGTTGGAGCGACGGAGTCGCCTTGGGGGTAAACCGGCCATCTGACGGCAAAGTTCGTCTAGAAGAGAAGCAGAGCATGATGGGGGGGCAGTACAAAAAGATAACAAGAGCTCCTGTTTTAAGAGAAAGAGAAGACTGTAGGGTGCGTAGTGAAAGTTTGAAGAGAAGTAGATCTGGGCTAGAACCCCAGATGGGCAACTTACTGGTTATTTATTACTTACTAGAAAGTTTCCTAACTTTGCTGAACCTCGCTATCCCTTCCAGTATAATAAGCATGAAATACCTGCCTCAATAGTATAGCTGTGAGTATTAAAATGAAATAATGTATGCAAAGTACCCAGCACAGGTGGCCAGTAAATTTTAGCTTCCTCTGTATACCTAGCTCCCAATTCTTATAATCATGGATTTATTAATAGCAAAAAAAAATGAGTTTCAATTATTCACTATATATTTAAGTGTTTACTGTGTGCAAATAGCTCATTTTAGTAAGTCCCCTGAGACATCTGAAAGTGCCTAGAGTCCCAAACACTCATCCTCAGTCTCAAGGTGCTTCCCTTGCAGGTGGCTTGCACAAGGCCTATGGGGGCAAGTAGCAAGTTTCCTTCTGCGAAGTTAACTACAGCTCTTACTCAGGAGCTCAGTGCAAGATGGGCTGCTGAGTCAGAAGGGGCTTTGTCTGTGGTGCCTTCACCAACCACACTTATCGTTTGGGGCTGGCCATAGGGAAGGTGACAAGTATCTTTGTTCCCACAATGCACGGTTTATAACCACACACTTTGGACCCTTGTAATCGTCTTTATAAAGTTTTTCTACCCTCATTTACTTCTAAATTTTCACAATAAGTAATGTAAATGGTTCCTGGAATTGGTAGACTGGTTAAAATGTTGCCAGCTTCTTAATGTCCGGGCTGGTTTTTTATTTACTTAGAGGCCCTCTACAAACATCAGTGTCTCCAAATTAGTGGAGTTTTTTCCTTTTCTTTTCTTTTCTTTTCTTTTCTTTTCTTTTCCTTCTTTTTTTTTTTTTACAGAGTGTTTCTTTATGAACATGGCTGCCGACTATTAGTCTGTTATTTGTAATGGCTGCCTTGGCCTTTTTTAAAAAGTTTTCATTTTTTTCCCTAGTAATCTCAATACCCAACGAGTGGCTCAAACTCCTGACCCCAAGATCAAGAGTTTCATGCTCCCCAGACTGAGCCAGCCAGGTACCCCTGACTTGCCCCTTTCACCTAGAACCCCGGTGAATTTCAAAGCAGCTAGAGCTTCAGAAAGCTCTGTGTATAGCAGAGGTTGGGGGTTACAACCTAGCTGGAAAGAGCCCCAAGCGTACTTTTCTTACATTGAAGCATACTTCTTCACTTAGATTGCGTATTTAGCGTAACTTGGTGGAGCAGGGATTGATGGGGTTAAGGAGGTGGCCTAAAGCCCTCCTCAGAAGCCAGATCCTGGATCCATTAGGACGGTGTTTCTACTCACCTCTCTCATAACTGCCCCTCCCCACTAAAACCCAGACGACATCTTACCTTTCATAACTTCGTGTTCTTTACAGACAAGACGAGAGCAGATCTCATTGTTGATGATGTACATACGTCGTAAACTGCCGTAGTCCCAGGAACATGGTTAAGGAAGGAGATGGAAAAAAGCACTGGGAGGGAGAACTAGCTTAGGCCAAAGGTGCCTGCTCAACTCCTGTATCCCCCACTCTCCCTGTCTGTGTTCCTTTTCTCTGAATTTCCTTGATTATTGTGGACTGCTTCAATCCCTCCCAGAGGAGTGCGAGGGATGGAGTGGTATTAATTATTCTCCTTAGTGATACCTCGTGCACTCTACCTAGAGTCAAGTTTAATATTCCTCCCTGCTATTTTCTACCTTTAGAGTTGGATCTTTCGCTTCAGCCTTTTTCTATGAGGTAATAGACTCACTGTACCAGTATGTCTCTCATGACTATCCTTTCCCCAGCCTTCATCCCACTTGCCTTCTAGCATCGAGTCTTACTGGTCAGTGTGTTCTCCATATACCTTGGTTCTGACTCCAGGTTCTATCTGGCACCAGCAGGAAGAGCTAGGAGGATCATGTTAAGAACTTCGGTGCCACCAAAAACCGAAGTCCCATCGTGGGTGCTCATGAAACAGTTACTGATGTGGAAACACTACCGTGGATGATGTTTTCTGCATATTCTGGGATCCCTTACCTTGTGAAACATAACTGATGAATGCATTGCTTGACTGGCCGATGCACAGAGTAGAGTCTCGTGCAAGCAAATTTTTCATCCCGGCAATCTGAAGAAGTCCAACACAGAAAACAGGGATAAACAAAGGATTCAAGAGATGAAGAAGGTAGGGGCACCTGGGTGGCACAGCGGTTGGGCGTCTGCCTTCGGCTCAGGGCGTGATCCCGGCGTTATGGGATCGAGCCCCACATCAGGCTCCTCCGCTATGAGCCTGCTTCTTTCTCTCCCACTCCCCCTGCTTGTGTTCCCTCTCTCGCTGGCTGTCTCTATCTCTGTCAAATAAATAAATAAAATCTTAAAAAAAAAAAAAAAAGAGAGATGAAGAAGGTAGATAGAATGGGGAAAAAATACAAAGTAGTCTCTACACAGAATCATTGCAAGTTGGGGAATGCCCTCCCTGCTCACCAAAAGAGAACAGTAGGAAATTGGCTGAAATAAAAGTTAGGTGCTTTCCTACCTGGAAGCAGAAGTAGATAAAATAATCTCTGAGGGTTCTTCTAGGAAAGTCTTTCTAGGGTTATCCAGGTGGCCATATAAAATATAAAATTGAGATGCTTTTAACCCCATTCTAAAGAATTAGAATTCTAGGTGGGTCACAGTTTCTGGTTTAGTAGTTTCCAATCCTAGATGCACATCAGAATCATCAGTACAATAGAGCAACTTTGGCCATGACAACTAGAGTAATACTGAGTCCTTGCATCACTTCCCAACTCACTAACCCCCACAGAAAGTCCAAAGGTAGTTTAGGAAGAGGACCGTTTCAGGACCACGCATCTTTTCCCCATGAGCTTGAGGATAGGAGCTCAAAAAAAAAAAAAAAAAAAAAAAAAGGAGTGTAAGAATGAATGGCACTAAAAATATTGTTTGAGAAAGAACTGGAAGCAAACTAGAAGGTATACCAAGTCTCCTCCAAAGAACAGGGAGCTATGAGTCCCCAAGAAGAAAGCTGAAGAACAAGACATGCAAATGGCATTCATACCTGTTGTGGTGTTTTTATCAGTAGGAGAAGCTGGAAGGCAGAAATTGTACTCAGTTATTACCAGTTCTAGTAGTCGCTACTTCTGCAACTGTCATGTTGCCTCACTTACAAATAAAACAAATGAGTTGATGATGCTTTTAGCAACTTCTAACAGAAAACCCACAATGGGCAGTTAGTTGTGTTCCACAGAATTGGAGAGGTTTAGAAGTTAGGATGGCAAATATGATTTTGCCTTTCTCCTCTTCTAGAATTGAAAAATTGATTTTCATTGTGCGTATCTTTGTTTTGTTGATAAGAGGCAAATTTAGTAGGGACACGAGGCAAGGAGCCATATGCCCAGAAAAGCTTCATCCTACAGCTAAGGAGAGAAAAGACTGTTATCCCGCAGAAGCTCTTACTCATAAAAGAAAATTTCTTCTCTGTAAATCAAATACATCACCATGGGCTCTTAGATAAAAGTTATTCAGCAAATAGCAAAGGTCACAGCCATAGCCAAACCTAACCCAAGGTCAAGTTAAGTATGGGCCTTACTTGTACAATGAATAGTAAGTCAAGGAGTAAGATGAGTCTTGGGAAGACACTACCCGTGGGAGTTATGTGTCAAAATGCCATTGGAAGAGTTGCTGATTGGGGAACCTGGTGGCTTAGTAGGTTAAGCGTCTGCCTTTGGCTCAGGTCATGATCCTGGGGTCCTGGGATCGAGCCCTGCATTGGGCTCCCTGCTCAGAGAGGAGTCTGCTTTTCTCTCTACCTTTCCCCCCTGCTCGTGATCTCATTCTCTCTCTCTCAAATAAATCTTAAAAAATAAATAAATAAATAAATAAATAAAAAGGAAGAGTTGCTGATAGATAGAATGCTATGGGAAATACGCTAGGTGATCTCATCTATCCCCTGGTTTCAATTGTAGGCTTACATGCTGAGCATTCTCAAACTTCTACTTCCAGCCCAGATCTCTTCTAAGCTCTAGACCTATAAAGCCACCTGCCATTTTATGGAAGAGTTTGTAGATTTTTCAAAGATCCTTCAAATCTGACATATCTTATACTGTCCTACCTTTCCCTTCACCAATTCAAATTGTTCTTCAGTGAATGAATGGTTCCACCATGTACCCAACAGGACACTGGACATCACCTCAAGAGTCCCCTCTCATGGCTCACACTTAATTCTCCCTACCTTCACCTCAGTGAGTTCAGGCCACCATCTTTTATTGGGACTAATGCAATAGCATCCTGGCTGGATTTCCAATTCACAAATCTGATGGGGACCTTTCTTTGTCTAAACTATTCTGATGGGTTTTTATTTCCATTCTAAGCCTTCACGCATAGTGTTTTCTTTACCCAAAAGCTCTTCTCCCTATTTACTTGATTCACTTCTGCTTGTCCTTTGAGAAGCAACTTAGTCACTGTGCCCTGTATAGAAGCCTTTCCTAACCTCCAGCACTGAAGATACTCAAGGACTCTTTAGTCTTCCATAGCTTTTGCTTATCCTGATTATGGCATCTTGTGAAACTGAATAAAATTATCTCTTTGTTTATCTTGTGTATTAGACAAAAAATATTGAGTAAAAGGAAATCGGTTTTGTTCACCTTTATATTCCTGGCACTAAGTAGTAGGTTTTCAGTAACTATTTCTTTAAAATAATCTACCACTTGTTTCTTGTAGATTTTGCCCAAATCATTTAAAAAAACACCTCCGTGTCCTCAGTGTGCCTAGCTCTCTTTTGTGTTCACGTCATCGAACATACTGTTCCCTCTTTGACTGCCTGGCTGGCTCCAATTCTTCTTTCAAGAATCGGTTCAACCATTACTTCTAGGAAGTTTCCTAGCTTCCCAGACATTGATCTGTTTATGTATTTGTCTTGCCTTTACCCACCCATGCTTGGAAACTTTGCGGGAAAGTTTCACAATTGGTATTTTGTACATCAAACATCCAGCACAGTCCCTGCTTTTAAGGGATCAAAAATACCATGAATTTAAATTGAACTGTTGGAAGAATGTGGTACATAAACTGTAGTCCTGTCTATTTTGAGTCCTTCGCCAGCTGTACTGCCTTCCATAATGGGCTCTGGGGAAAGCCCAGAATGGCCCCAGTGGCCCTGGGATCCCAGATCTGAACTCACCCAGGTCATCTGTGGAAGGCTCGATATCGGCCAGAACTGAAAAGGCACAAAACAGCAGGTGTGAGGAGGGCTTTGAACTGGCAAGGGGGGACGGCAGAGGAGAAAAAGGAAGAATGGAGGGGCGCCTGGGCAGCTCAGTCCGTTAAGCAGTTAAGCATCTGACTCTTGGTTTCGGCTCAGGTCATGATCTTGGGGTCTTGAGATCAAACCCCGGGCAGGCTCTGCACTGGGCCTGAAGCCTGCTTCAGATTCGCTCTCTGTCCCTCCCATCCCCCCTAAAAAACAACAACAACAAAAAAAAAAATTGAGAAAGAGAGAGAATGGAGATATCAGGGCAAAGTCAAGGCTATGGCTGGGTTTATGTATTATATCCAAGGGAATAGAGCTAATTGAATAATTGTGAATTTTTTTAAAGAGTATTTGGCCTACTGACATTATACTGTATTATACATGCCCTGTTTCAGCTATTCATCCACTTTGTCTCGTCTTCTTAGAGAACTGGGGACTCTCTTTCCTTTTATCCCACTGTCACTGAACAAAACACCCCCAATCCCTCTATCCCTTTCTTAAATAAAAATACGGGATTAATTCAAAAGCTGGAATAAATATCGTGGATATTAACAAGAATCATGCCATTTAAAAAGCAGTAATAAAGCTTACCTGTTTCATCTGTAGAGGGCTCATTCACCAGATCTGCAAAGATACAGCACAGGGAATAAAAAAACACGGGCAGGGAAAAGTGGGAAAGGGAAGCCGGATAAAGGGATGATCTAAAAGGAGGCAAGAAAGGTTGAAGTGAAAGGACATGGCCTCTTGGGCTCATGTAGGGGACTGTCACAGAAGGAAATAGAAAAGATGGGACATGTTCACAGCATCGGTGGTATCTGAGACGGACACTAGGGTCTGCATGAGCTCAGAGTGTCCACTAACCTCTTTTCTACTCCTCATTTATCTTTGTACAGACATCACCCTCAATCCTTCTATTTCCAGTATGAAAACAAAGAAAAAAGGTAGCTTACTAGGATCTTCCGTGAATGTTTCTGAAGTCACTGGAGTCACATCATCTGAATAAACAAAAAAGGAAATATTAATTTTTTTTTAAAGATTTTAAAGAGAGGGAACACAAGCAGGGGGAGTGGGAGAGGAAGAAGCAGGCTCATAGAGGAAGAGCCTGACGTGGGGCTCGATCCCATAACGCCGGGATCACGCCCTGAGCCGAAGGCAGACGCTTAACCGCTGTGCCACCCAGGCGCCCCTTGGAAATATTAATTTTTTTAATTAAAAAATTTTTTATAGAGATTTAATTTATTCATTTGAGAGAGAGAAAACATGAGCAGGGGGAGGGGCAGAGGGAGAGGGAGAAGCGGACTCCTTGCTGAGCAGGGAGCCTCTGCCTGGGGCTCGATCCCAGCACCCTGGGACCATGACCTGAGCTGAAGGCAGATGCTTAACGAATTGAGCCACCCAGGCCGAGAAAAGAGTTTTTGAGCATTCTCTGTCCTCCTCCCATTCTTGCACTCCAAGTAAGTGAAACCTGTCTAGCACAGTTGTCAACACATAACGAGTATGCCACGTTTTTCATTGTTTGCTTCCCAACTAGAGTCCTTTCCCCCATAACCCAAACAAATGTCACGGTTTCCCACTTCCATGAATATACCCGTACAGTCCTAGCCTAGAATATCCTTTTCCCTTTGTCTCCTTTATCTACATGCTCATCAGATAAGCCTCCCCAGGCATCCCCTTTCTCAGTTAGACTTTTAAGTTTAAGAATAGAAGAATAACTTTTCATTGTCCTACCAGATAATAATGTAATAGCTAATTTGGGTTTACTATGTGCCAGGCACCATTTAAATCTGTTTCTGCAGATGATAAAATTGAGCACCAGACAAGTAAACAATTTACTCAAGATCATACAGCTTATTACAAGCACAATGGATTGATGACCTCTTTGCAATACTTATTTTAAGTGAAAATTGCCTTACCCAAAGACACTGATTTCGATAATTACAGGTTTGAAATAATTGGACATCAGTTTGCTGGTATGCTTACAGACAGGGGTGTTCACCAAAGGCGATGTTGATGATTTTCTGCTGCTCAGTGAGAAGTGAGGTGAGAAGAGGGGAGGGGATGTTTGTAGAGAATACCTTGCAGTTGATCGTTGGAAAGTAAAGACAGGTCTTAGGGTGGAATCTATTAGGATACACTTAGAAAACCATATCTGAAACTATAACAGCACTACCTAAAACAAATTGTCTCAACTTTAAAAAGCAAAATAACACAATGTGAACATCCAAATATTTAATAAATATCCCATCTGTAATTATCCTTTATTGTAGATGACTTATCGTCATAATCTGGTTTGCCCAGCAGGGGTCAGCAAATTCAGTTTGCTTTGACTTCTTTCCTAAACTTCATCGACTAAATGCCATGTTTAGTCTGGAGAAAATATCATTTTTATAAAGCATGTCAGAGCTATTGATCATTGTGGCAGAGGCAAAACTCAAATAATACATTCTGAAGCAATTTCCCTTCCTAACTGCTTACATCATCCTCTTTTTAAAAAAAAATTCCAGGTAGAAAGTCATCAGAACTGACAAAAGAGTCTTTTTATAGTTAACACTCAGCATTAGCTTTCGTATTTCAGGAGACATTTTGGTAAGAGAAATCCAAGTCTGTTCCAGTCCCCCAGGACATCTGAAAAACCACTAGCCCGAGTCATTCCAAAAACCGTTAAGAGGAAAGTGGAACCTCTCCAGGGTGTAGCCCAGTGCCGCCTGTTCCCTTCCTCTCTAGCTGCATTCCAGTCCAGCCACTCACAGAAATATAAGTGAACCAGTGCGAGAGCAGAGGGGTTGACAGTGAGTCCCTGCTGTCACCTCAGAATTTCTGGACAGAGTACTTGTTTTTGGTATATTTCTCAGATTATCCACCTTTTCCGTGAGCTACCACCCCCGTATAAATGCTTATCTAGAATTTGTGTTCTCTGAAAAGAAATCTTAACTAGGCAGTTTTTTTAAAGGATTTTATTTATTAGCGTGCACGTGAGAGAGAGAGAGAGAGAGCCTGTGCACAAGGGGGAGCCAGGGGGACAGAGGGAGAAGCAGGCTCCCCTGCTGAGCAGAGAGCCCCATGCAGGGCTCTGTTCCAGGACCCCGGGTATCATGACCTGAGCCAAAGGCAGACGCCCCTTAAGTAGGCATTTTTAGTCCCATATTTCTGTTAGGAAAGCATCCCAAACTTGTAGACAAGGACTAGACCTTAACCCCAGAGAAACAAATGCAAAAAATTATTTGGATAATGCTGAACTCTGATGTAGGTTCAGAAAGTTTGGGATTCAGACCTCTTTACCCACAGCAGATAAAAAAGTTGTTTCTATATTTTTATCTTTTTGTGCCAGGATGCACAGGAAGAAATTATACGGTGCCCCAATGCACACATAGAAAATTGAAACAAGTTTAATGAGATAATGCTTTACTCTTGCAGTGTTCTTGCAATGTACTCCCTTTTTATTTTCATCTGTACTAATTCATTAAAAATTACCCATTGTGATCTGCTAATTCGATTTTATGGTCCATTAATGGGTTACATACTGCTGTGCTCTCAAGGGTTGGGAAAAGTAAGAGATAAATTATAATAATGTTGAATGTCCGGAGGCAGAGTGGAGATGTTTGATTGGAGTTTCCATCATCGAACTGAAGGAAGTGGCCACTTGGAAGCCAAAACTTTTGGGTTCTGTCCATTAGTACCAGAATTTCGCTGTAGTACTGAGATGACTTTTTATTCTGTCTGCATGTTAGCTTCTCTGTTGTTACATGGGTAGGAAAAAGCTGTTAGGATTAGTGGCATTTTCTGAGTGAGATAAGAGCTGTATATAGGTAAGTGGAAACAAGAGTTGGGCGTAGAGGAGGTTTGGGGTAGGGTATTTCAGTTGTTTAAAAAAAAAAGGTTTTATGAACAGGATAATAGGATCATGGAAACTGGTGAGTTAGAGCCTATTGTCCACACTTTGGCCAGGTGTCTCCGTTACATTAGAAGTTCTTTAACTCTGACCATTCATCTGCACTATCTTGATTACCCCAGCAGACAGGGTGCCTCACTGTCTCAGTTGGAAGATCGTAGGACTCTTGAATCACGGGGTCTTGAGTTCGAGCCCCATTGGGGGTAGAGATTACTTAAATATATATTAAAAAAAAACACACACACACACAGAGGAGCCCAGATTCAAAGGTTAACCTACCTCCTCGTTGACCACCGACTCCTAGCGGTGTCCAGTCTGTACCAAAGGACAGAGGAAAGGGGTAAATGACTCCAGCTCTACACCCCATAAAGCTTTTATAAGATGAACCAGAAAATGATGGGGAAATGGTTGTACTTTATTTTCCTGTATTGTATTTCTATATAGTTCAATACAAAATTACTTAGACCATTAGTGCTGATGTGGAAACACTCAAGAAAAATACGTTCCTGAAAATAAAGCCCTGCTTTGCCAAGCCCTGACTTGGGATGCCCTCTTGCCCTCATTCCCTAGCAGGAGTGGGGTCCTGTTCGGCAGTTGGGGCCAACAGCCTTCTAATGTGTCCTGTCCTAATTCCATAGCCGTCGTACTAGCTACACTATGAGTAAGGCACAAAATGATTTTCTCACGGTGTGTATCTGGCAGAATGAGAAACTAGAGCAGGATTTCTTCGAAGTCCCAAGATTCAGTTTCCGTGGCCAGTCTTTCAGCTCCGTTCTGTGAAATCTGTGATGGCTTTTCTTTAGTGTATAGCTTGGTGCATGTTCGTGCGTGTGAACACATTTATGTGTGTGAGGGAGCTAGTGCGGGTTAGGTGTGAGGGTGTGTACCCTTCACTAATTGTATTTGGTCCAGTTTCTTATTAGCTGTGTCCGTATGTTTGAGAATGCATTTGTCTATCAGCTTCTTTTTCCTCTGTCTACTTGGACATTTATGTGTGTCTGACCCTCTTTTTGGGTTAAAAGGCATTTGTGTGGATCTTAATATTCATAACTCTCAGGATACTTCCTTCTAAGTCTGAGGTCATCTCTGGTCTCATCCCAGCCCTTGCTTTTCAGTCTGTCCCTTTCTTTAATAGCGCTTCTAGAACTCAGTAGCAAGCACCTCTGTTTCACCATCCCCCCTTCACCATGCCGCGCTCTAATGTACCCCTCCACATGCACCCAGGACCTGGCATTGTAGGGAGAAAAGATTAAAGGTAGGGACTCACCAGAGGGGATGATGAGTGCGGTGAGAAACAGCAGCACCTTGGGTCCCAAGAGCAGCATATCTAACGGGGGTGTTGGGAGAGTAGAGGCTGTGATGCTCGGAGCACATCGGCATTTGAAGTCCAGGTAAGGCTACCTGTAGGGCCTCTGACTCTGACTGCCCAGGGCTTTTCCTGGTCCCCTGTGTGATGCCAGCCCTTTCTCTCTTTTCTTTCACCCAACATTTATTTCGCCTTCAAATTTTCTTCTTTGATCACTTACCGTTATTCTCATTCTCATTCCTTTTTTCTGCCAAGTCAGAGGAAACTATATATTCTAAATGGTGCATGTTTGCCCCTATTCTGTGGCCACTTTCACCCCCAGTGTCTAATCTTCCTTTTTGATATCTGTGGCTTTTTAATATCATCTGCTTATCTTGGTGTCTTGTCTCTCGAATTCCATGGATAAATCGATATTCACTCAATTCTAAGTCAGTGACATTTCCCATTGCCCCCCTACAACCTTTCAGTTTCAACACACACACACACACACACACACACACACACACACACCCTCTGTTTAGGGTTTTGTACAATCAAACAACTCACTGTGTATTTTTCCTCTGCTCTTTCCACCGAGTCCTTTGGCTGCCGAATGTGTCTCTCTCCTTCTCACGCTGTTTCTACTTTGGCTGGAGAATAAGATGAACAGGGCCACTCCCTGGGAAGGACTTCAAATTTGGCCTACTCTGAAACAATGAGATGAGGGAGAGCGAGGGAGAGAGAGAGAGAGAGAGAGAGAGAAAGCCAGGCTAGAGGAGTGTGATGAGGCGGGAATGAGAAGGGGGCTGGGGATTTGCAGCCACTCACACCCTCATTCCAAAGGTTATGACCACACCAGTGAGTGATACTGCTGTTCCCTAGGAAGCCTGGCTCCCGCTCCCAAACGCCTTTCTTCCAGAGCTTCTTTTCCCTCCTGCAACCTGGCCCCAGCCCCCGGTCCCCAGCCACCCTCTACCTTGGGTTCCTTCTTACCTAGAGAGCTCCATCTCATCTTTGGACAGTCTGCCCCTTCTCTGGCCATCTTCCGTGTTTGAATCATTCCTCTATCTTCCTGTCTTAGTTTCTTTTTCCACATTCATCTCTTCAACAACAACAAATTCCTTTATGTCCCTGTATCTCTCTCTCTCTTTTTTCCTCTTTCTTGACCCACACATTCAAGAATGTGGTTCCCCCCCCCTTCCCCAGGAATCCTATTTATTCCATATTCAAACATACAGAGATACCACATGAGTTTCATCCAAGAGGAGGGTTGGCAGTTAGGAAAAGTTGTAAAATACAGTACCCTCTGAATCCTTTTGAAATGCGGAAGGGCTCTGTGAGAAGACCTGTCAGCCTTCTTCTGTCTTTTGGCTTTGTTTCGGTTTATGCTCAGAATCTTGGTTTCTGGAATCTTCAGGACAAAATGCCATTAGAAGCCCAAAGAAAATTGGTAGCCAAGCTCGCTTTGCTCGCCTTACTTTCCAACAGTACCTTTCCCCACATCATGTAATATGTAGATAACACTTTCTCTGATTCTAGAGTTTTAAACACTTTGTGTTTGCTTTTATTCTTCGAAACCTAGTGGCTAGACGGGTAAAAATACTTCCACTTTGGAGGGAATAAATTTGAATTACAGAAACTCAAATCTGAGGAATCATTGGCTTTACGTGCATTTAAAAGTGTGTAAGCTTCAAATTATCTGTTAGCTCCTTGAGTCTATATTGTGTATCTCCCCGGGGAGCTAAATTAAAG
This sequence comes from Ursus maritimus, assembly GCF_017311325.1. Taxonomy (NCBI): domain Eukaryota; kingdom Metazoa; phylum Chordata; class Mammalia; order Carnivora; family Ursidae; genus Ursus; species Ursus maritimus. Next base: position 8,877,569 of record NW_024425119.1, read on the forward strand.
GAGAATACAGGTAGACAAAGCAGATTGTGTTTAATAGAGTACAGACTAGAAAAAGAAAAAGAATAAGAAAGGGGAGGGAGGGAGGGAGGGAGGAAGGAAGGAAGGAAGCTAGCTAGTTGGGAGGAAGGGAGAGCAATGGACATAATCAGAAATAAGGAAATAGCACGTTTGGCTCCTGCAAAGGAGCATTACATGTTCCATCTCTGAGATACACGGGTTCTGGTCAGTCTCTAGAACAAAGCTGAGTACCAAACGCAGCTCTTCCTCCTCTGCCTGGCTGAGAACTTGCTCTTCGGCCATCTGCTCTGCAGTGAGAGTGCAGAGACTGGAAAACAGATGTGATTCTAGTCTGGTGAGAGTCAGGGAAAGAAAAGGCAGGAAGGTGGGGGTGGGGAAAGAAACCAAAAAAAAGCCAGATGCAAAGCAGAGCTAGGGAAGGACGTATAATAGAGAGCTTAGAGCAACAATCATGTTTTCCATGAAGCTCAGACAGATGGACAAACTGAACTCAGGCCAATCATTTGGCAGAGAGAGCAATGACCTCAACGTGCTGGCCCAGCTCGAGACCATAGCATAGGAAAGCCTCCCCAGGCAGTAGGAGGGGGTGCTCTCCTGGGGTTGGAGGAGGGAGTCTGAAGCTGGGGCCGTGAAAATGGAACAGAATGTTCAGAGTAAGGCAGAGGGAGACGGCAGGCAGGCCGCAGCAGCTTAGAAGGAAAGGGGAGGAAATCCAGCAGGCACTGGTGAGAGCAGGAGCCATCATCCCTCCCTTCATGCCGGGCTTACAGGCATTCAGGAATGCAGTTTGTTTTGAAGTAGTGTGATGAATTTTTTTCTTCCTCGCTGCTGTGGTGGCCCTTTTATTCTAGCACTGTTCCCCGTTTGTTTTCAGAGCCTAGACTTGGCTCCCCACGTTTGGAGAACCTCAGATTCCTTTCCTCAAGGTGATTTGGTCAGCCCCTGTTCTTTTCGGCCATCAGTTCATCACTGAAGTACATGGCGTCATGAACAGCACCAATGGTCAGAAATGAGCAACGGACGTCTAGAGCCCTGAGACTATCAATTTCTGAGGTTCTCACTGACAGTGGGGAAGGACTCCCGGGGCCGCAGTGTGTGCCCCCACCCAACACAGGCTGATCTCCTGTGGGTAGAAAACAGGTTCTCCAGCAACAGGGGACCGACGGGCAGGTGCAGAAGCCACTTAATGCAGGCAAGGAAATGTTTGAGTTACCCGGGAAAATTTTAGTTTTCAAAAAGGGTCTCCAGTCAATGGAAGATGGGTGAAGTGCAAGGAAACAGAAGGGAGGCAGACATGCAAGACAGCACGGCACGCTGGCTCTATTCATCTGTTTATTGGCCTGTAAAGAATACACCCATTAGCTGAAGGCCTCTGGGCAAATGTACAGAAACATTATTACTACAGTCCAATCCAACTAAATTAAATCCAGGGCCTAAATGCGAAAAAAAAAAAATTGCCATAAAAGGAAGGCAGGATGGGAGGAGGATTATACGAGGTGGGGAAAGAGAAAAGGCAGAGAGCAGTGTGTGGAGAGGAATGAGGCAATACACTAGTAACAGCCAAACTTAAAAGATAGACTCAGTGTGGGAGTTAGAAGCTAGCAAACATATGTCGTCGGACAACTTCCCACTTCTTAGTACCCCAGACTTGCTGTAACTCTTCATGCCTCTGTGCCTCTGTGCTTTGTACTTTGTGTTCCTTTCTGACATATCTTTCCCAATTCAGTAAAAAAAATGCTCATAGGTACATCAAAACCCAGGTTAGATGCTGTCTCTTCCCATAAACTTTCTTGACCTTCCCTGCTTCTGAAGAGTTTTTTGTTTTTGTTTTTTTGTTCTTTAAAGATTTTATTTATTTGAGAGAGAAGGGGAGAGCACCAGCAGCAGCGGTGGGAGTGGGGGGAGCCGCAGAGGGAGAGGGAGAAGCAGGCTCCCCACTGAGCAGGGAGCCCAAAGCGGGAAGCCATCCCAGGACCCTGGGATCACAACCTGAGCACGAGACAGATGCTTAACTTACTGAGTCACCCAGGTGCCCCATTTTTTTTTAAGTATGCTCTATGGGTGCCTGGGTGGCTCAGTCGTTAAGCATCTGCCTTTGGCTCAGGGCGTGATCCCAGGGTCCGGGGATCGAGCCCTGCATCGGGCTCCTCTGCTGGGAGCCTGCTTCTTCCTCTCCTACTCCCCCTGCTTGTGTTCCCTCTCTCGCTGGCTGTCTCTCTCTGTGTCAAATGAATAAATAAAACCTTTAAAATAAATTAAATAAATAAAGTATGCTCTGCACCCAGCGTGGGGCTTGAACTCACCACCCTGAGATCAAGAGTAACATGCTCTACTGACTGAACCAGCGAGGTGCCCCCTGTTTCCAAAGAGCTTATCATTCTCTCTACTGAGCTGCCTTTTTATTTTTATAATCCTGTCATCAACTCTATTGTATTCTTTCATTTGCATGCCTCTATTCCCAGTTAGACCCAGTTCCTTGATGCAGAGGCAGGTCCTACTCATCTTTGGCTGATGTTATGATTAGCACTAAAAAGTCAAAATTTGGTCATTCTAATTGAGTTGAGATGACTTACGATTGTAACTTGCAATTTCCATGTAGAAACTTTCAAAAACTGGGGCGCCTGGGTGGCTCAGTCGGTTGCCTTCGGCTCAGGTCATGATCCCAGGGTCCTGGGATCAAGCCCTACATCTAGCCCCTCATCGGGTTCCCTGCTCCCCCAGGACTCTATTTCTCCCTTTCCCTCTGCCTCTCCCCCTGTTCGTGCTCTCTCTCTCTCTCTTTCTCAAATAACGAAAATCTTTAAAACCTTTCAAAAACAGAGTCAAGTGTAAAGAAGTAGAGGAGAGAACTCGAGAGCAGAAAATGGTTTGAGCATGTGCAAGAAGTATAGTAAGTGGAACAAAGAGCCAATGAATTGAAGTGATGGGAGGGGAATTAGAGCAAAAGGAAAAAGGCCCAGAAATTGGGCAACAGTTATTCTAGAAACAAAGGAATCTTGGCAGGAAGGCTGTAAAGTCAGCGCATGTAATACATGTAATTTATAGCTACAGTAATTAGTGCTTCTGTCCCATCATTTTGGTTTGGGTGAATCTGAGTGCACTGGTGGTCTTGCATTGTACCACACTCTCTTGACCACACAAACGTAAAATGATGAAAGATGCTCGATCCAGGTTCAGGATTCTGTTAAGTTTCCTGAAACCCACAACAACAGCAAAATTTAAATAACTGATGAAACTGGCTATAAACAAACAAAATAGGACAAATACTGGATATTCATTAATGGGCAGGAAATCTCCATCTCCCTGTTGTACCCATCAGAAAACAAACAAAACAGACAAGTCTGTACTTTGCAGATACGAGGGGAAAAAAACAGGCAAGTTCAGTGTATATAATAACACTAGCTAACAAGTTTGGTAGATTTATATGGTATCTGTTTAATTTTTATAGATTGTATGTGCTAGGCAGCCTGCGGGATACCACCCCCCAACCCCACCTCCTATTCTTTACCCCCTTGAGTGTGGGCTGGATTTAGGGACCACTGCTAGCAAATAGAATGCAGCGAAGGCATGGCGTTTATCTTCCCAGAGGAGATTATAAAACTGGCTTCTAGCATTAGTGCTCTCTTTTGATCTCTTGCTTGCTGTTTGCTCTGAACAAAGCCAGCTGCCATGCTGTGAGCTACTCTATAGTAATGCTCATGTGAAAGAAGGCATGTCTCTAGCCAACAGTCAGCAACCTCAGAACTGCAAAAAGCCATGTGAATGAACTTGGAAGTAGATCTTCCCTCAATTGGGCCTTGAGAAGACTGCAGCTCCAGCCAACATCTTGACGATAGCCTTGTAAGACCCTGAACCACAGGCACGGGGCTAAGCTGTACTTGAATTCTTAATCAACATAAACTTGGGGAAAATAAATTTTGACTGCTTTAAGCTGCTAAATAGATAAGTAATATGTCCCGTACTATAATACGTAACTATTTCATTTATTACATAAATAACTTTTATATATTTCTAACTGTATATAATATATAATAATGTCTTATAATATAGATACAATTATATGAAAGACAAAATTAGCTATTATTATGTGTTAGCTATTAATATATACTAGTTAGTAGTAATGACGAATGTTTATGGAACATTGACCATATGCTAGACACTGTGTTCAAAAGTATGATTATGCTCCTTTTGAAATTAGCACATTCATAGGAAAGCATAGAGAAAATAGTTGAAAGGAAATAACAGATAATGGAGAGGGGCCAGAAGAGAAGGGAGAGTCAGAGAAAGAAAAAAAGAGAAAAACAGAAAGGATGCGAGAGACAGAACTCATGTGGAAATCACAGAATTGTTAATATTCACTATGAATGATTTATATAATTTAGCAGTACAATTTACTTGAAATGTAGGCCGTGAAAAAAGAACTAAATAATTTGAGGCACCTGGCTGGCTTGGTCTGTAAAACATGCAACTCAATCTTAGGGTTGTGAGTTCAAGCCCTGGGCTGAGTGTGGAGATTACTTTAAAACGTTAGGGGCGCCTGAGTGGCTCAGTTAAGCCTCTGCCTTCAGGTCAGGCCATGATCCCGCTGTCCTGGGATCCAGCCCTGTGTCAGGCTCCCTGCTCAGTGGGGAGTCTGCCTTTCCCTCTCTCTCTTTCAAATAAATAAAATCTTAAGAAAAAAATTTAAAAAATAAAATGTTAAAAAAAATTAAACAATTACAAAACCTGGTTTGCAACTAAAGGAATTTAAGTAATTTTGCCTGAAGGAAAAAACCTGAAAGAGGAATTCAATAATTTTTTAAATGTGCTATTGAAGATTTTGGTAAATTTATATTTACCACTTCCAGAAATATTAGGACCCAGTAAAAATGAATTTATTTTGGCATTTAGTTTAAATGATATATTGGAGTGACTTCTTGCATAAATGACCATGAGTTATTAGAATATACGTATTTACTGTGCCTGGGTGGCTCAGTCAGTGAGTCTTTTTTTAAAAGATTCACTTATTTGAGAGAGAGAGAGAGCGAGTGCCTGCGAGCCCCAGCAGGTGTGAGCAGGGGAGGAGCAGAGGGAGAGAAGAGAATCCCAAGCAGATCTGCCATAGCCCCACATGGGGCTCAATCTCACCACCCTGAGATCATGACCTGAGCCCAACCAAGAGTTGGTGGCTTAACCAACTGAGTCACACATGTGCCCCAAATGTGAGACTCTTGATGTTGTATTGTAAGTTCGAACCCCACTTTAGGTGTGGAGATTACTCAAAATAAAATCTTTAATAAATAAATAAAGTGTTTATTCAACAAACATGGAGAACTTCTACACTCCAGCCATTCTTTTGTAGACATTTGAAATATAGTAGAAATGGGCAACATTTTGCCATTATTTTGCTTACATTTTTAAAGAAAGCTATGGAAATTCTTTCTTTGCAGGTAGACTTCTTCAGTAACCTAACGTTACTATTTTTCTAGAAACAGTGATGGATTGGATGGTCATTAAAGTTGGAACTGGTGGTAAATAGGCTCCACACCCAGTGTGGGGCTTGAACTCACGACCCTGAGATTCAGAGCTGCAGGCTCTATGACTGAGCCAGCCAGGCGGCCCATAATTTTTCTGGTAGAAGAGTGAAGGGGACGCTCAGAGCTGTCGGGAAGATGGTGATGGGCAGGAGTGCAGTGCCACACATTCATACACAGCATACGGGTTGGTTACCATAACTGTTGATATCTTTCCCCTTGAAGATCCTTCTCCCCGGTTCCCTTACTAGTGCTGTTTAACAAACCATGCCAAAACTTAGTGACTGAAAACAACAATTTCTTATTTTCCCTGATGTGGTATGTCGATCACAGTAATTCTGCTTTACGTGGTGTTGGCACCAGGATCGAGACTGGCCTCACTTCAACAGCTAGCTAGCTGGTCCTAGCTGCCCACAGGAATCTGTGACGCGGTTGTCGGTAACGGTTCTCCATGTAGTGTTGACTCATTTGGGTTTTGACAGCATAGCCATGGGTTGAGATGGAGCATTCCAAGAAACAAAGGAAGAAGCGGAGCTGTCTTAAGGCTCAGCCTCAGACGTTACCCAGCATCCCTCTCCCTTGTTCTGTTGGTCAAAGCAAGTCTCCAGCGTCAGTTCCAATTGTGGGGGAGGAGCCACAGACTCCCTCTTCATGCGAGGAGTGGCAGAAAACGCGTAGCCATCTTTAATCTACCACGGTGCCTCTGGGGTTAAAGGGAAACTTTTCAACAGCCTAGGTAAGTGCCAAACGGGCGACATTTGTATTTTGCTCTTTCCTGGAAACCTCTTTCACTTCTCCTCACAGTGCTAAGGAGAGCTGTCCCGCAAGGCCCTCTGATGCTCAGTACTAGAGAGGAACTTGCTCTCATTATCTGTTTTCTGCAGCATTAGGCACTGTTGACCAGTCCTCCTTGTTGAAATATTCTCTTCCCTTGGCGTCTCTTGACACCTCATCCCTTTTTCCCTCTTTGCCTCATTCAGTGTGCTTTCACATTTCTTTTTCTTCTGTTCACGCTTAAATGCTGGTAGTTGTCAAGGTGCTTGCCCCATCCTCTCTCGCTGTTTCACTCTATCCCTCAGTAGTCACATTCACTCCCATGTCTGTATTTTCCATCTTTAGACTAATGCTCCCAGATCCACACCTCACTCTGATCGGTGTCTCTCTCCTGAGCTCTATGTCTGAATGTCCAACAGCACATCTCTGTTTAGATGACGTCCCACAGGCACCCTGAGTCAGTCAGATGTTACCTGAGCAAGAGAGAAAGTTAAAGAGCAAACTCTGGCTGAGCTTCCAGGAGGGACTGCCAAGAGACTCTATTGCTCCTCCTACCATCAGAAGGCTACCTTCTACACTGAGGTGTCACCACTCAGAACCACCCTGGCTTTGCTATGATCCACCCCAGCAAAATGCACCCTCACTCCCCGCCTCTCTCCTCACTTACTTTGGTTTTGACTCCAAGTCTTCTACTAGTGCACGTGGTTGCTAGAACCTAAATAACATCCCAGCTTCAGCTGCAGGAGAGTCTAGGGTATGTAGTTTTTAGTTTTCCACCCTGGAATGCAGGAAGGTGCACAAGAAAGAGGTTGGAATAAATGTTCAGTATGCTAAACTATGATGTCTTAGTGTCTGTAAAGTGGAGTCACCTTCTTCCCTGCAGGGTCTCACCTCAATCCCATCTTTGGACTGTGCTGCCATTTTCTGCCCAGCTACTGAATTGAAATATGGCGAGTCAAGCTCAGGCTCCCCCATTGCTCTTTTCCCTCAACGCTGAGTCCTCCCCACACACCCTTGTTCATCAAAATTCTATGGATCTTAACTTCCTTCAACTTTGAAATCCATCCATTCTGTCCATTATTTCCATCACCACTTGAGGTCAGCCGAGCCATTGCTCCCAGTTCCAGCATTTCTCCACCCTTGTTCCTAACACAAAGCACCAAGAATCAGATTTCTAGCCCTGGGCAGATTAAGTCACTTGCTGGCTTAAAGACCTTAAAGGTTCCTCGTCCTTAGGGTGTTCATGGAATTCTTAGTATGCATACATGGCTATTTATATTTTTATCTCAGGGCGCCTGGGTGGCTCAGTCGGTTAAGTGTCTGCCTTTGGCTCAGGTCCTGATCTCAGGGTCCTGGGACTGAGCCCCAGGTCGGACTCCAAGCTCAGGGGGGACTCTGATACTCCCTCTGCATCTGCCTCCCCCCCCCCAACTTGTGCTCTCTCTCTCACTCGCTCTGCTCTCTCTCTCTCAGTTAAAATCTTCAAAAAGTATATTGTCTCTCATCACTAGTGCTCCAACCCACCCACTCTATCTAGGACATTTGCACCTTGCTTACCACCTATAAGTACTTGCACTTCTGAAAAACTGCAAGCTCCCTCTTGCTTCTAGACTGTTGTACTAGCTACATTCTCTTTGCCACACCTTCACCATAATCCTTACTATCCCACAATCTTTATGTTCAGCTGGCTAATTGTTGCTCATCCTTTTTAACTCAACTCGGGTAATACCTCCTTTGGATTGTTTTCCAGAGTGTCTCCACTACAGTGAGTGGCTCAGTATGGACAGATGGTTTGTTTACTGTCGTATGCCCAGAACCGAGCGTAGACTAACCTTCTGTGCATCAGAAGGAAGTGTTGAGTGCGAAGGGGAGAAGCTGTAGTTCCTAAAACTGATCACAAGAGGGCAGCAAATAACTTCTTTAGACCAGCTAGGCAGTTGAGTTGCTTTTTCTTGCATGACATTTACTATTCCAGCTGTCTGTTAATATTCCTGTAGCACGACTCTTGAGCTATACCTAATGAGATGGAAGATTTCTAATGACTCAGAACTGTACTTCATTTATATTCTGATTGGTTTCTCAATGCCAGCCACTTCCACCAAATACTGGTAATTACAAAAAGATGTATCAGGGACACCTGGCTGGCTCAGTCAGTAGAGTGTGTGACTCTTGAGCTCAGGGTCATGAGTTGGAGCCCCACATTGGGTGTAGAAATTACTTTAAAAAAAGAGAGCGAGATGACTCAGTCATGCACTTGAACTTTATTCCCTGACATATGAAGAAACAAGTGACTTGACCCATTTTCATTAGTAGCAATGACTGCTTCAGGTGGTGGAGCAGTGAGGGCGCTTGGCTGGTTCAGTCGGTAGAGCATGTGACTCTAGGGTCATGGGTTCAAGTCCCTTTGGGCCTAGAGCTTACTTAAAAAAAGGGATGGGGGGTTCGTGGAATGGTTATTTACTGGGTGCATAAGTAGGATAGAATCTCTTAAATGACTGACATGTTTGAAGAGCAAGACCACCACGAACCCAGCTAATTCTACCCCAAGTAATTCTTGGATGCCTCGAGAAGCAGGTTCCATCTTAAGCCCACTGCTTTTCTCTGTCTATAACAGACTTGAGCAGTATTATGTTCAGAACAAAGATTAAGTGAAAAGTACAGGAAATTCCTATATACCCTTTGCTCCCCACACCCACATCCTCACCCACTATCAGAGTGGTGCATTTGTTATAACTGGTGGGGGGAGTAGAAGGCTAGCTGGAGACAAAGCTTAAGCTGACTCCCCCCCACAACCTCCCCTCTCCCCCCCAACGTCCCCCCCCCCACAGAATGCTCCAGGGTGGGATAGGTGTGACATTCTTCCAGAAATCTCCCAACTATTTTAATGTTAATACCTTGCTAGAGGGGAAAACAACCTTAACTTGTCCTCCTCAGCATTATCTTGTAGGTCCTCTTTAGCACAGGAAAGTTCTTTTGGAATCTCCCTTTTCCTTACCTCCTCCAACTCCCAAGTATATAATAAGTCACCACTTAATCCCAGTGTAGCAGCTCTTTCTGCCCGCCGGTCCTGACCCGGTACTTTAAACAATCATTTTGTACCAACGATGTCTCAAGAATTCTTTCTTGGTTGTCAGCTCAACCTCAGGCCACCAAGCTTCACCTATATTCTAAAACCATACCACTGACTCTGCATGGATACATCGTAATCACCCAAAGCCCGGAGTTTACCTTAGGCTTCACTTTTGCTGTTTCAGGTTCTGTGGGTTATGAGAAATGTATCATGACATGTATCCACCATTAGAATATCACACTGGTTCACTGCCCTAAAAATGCTTAGCCTATTTTTTTTTTAAAAAGTAAGCTTTATGCCCAACATGGGACTTGAACGCTTGACCCTGAGCTCATGAGAAGGCTGTGAGTTCTGTGTGGATTGTGTGTGTGTGTGTGTGTGTGTGGTGGTCAGGTTGTTAAGCGTGATTTGTTGAAGACTGTCTTTGATCCATTGTATTGCCTTTGCTCCTTTGCCAAAGATCAGCTGACTCTATCTGTGTGGGTCTGTTTCTGACCTCTTTATTCTGTTCCTTCGATGTATTTGTCTATTCTTTCGCCAGTGCTACACTGCCTTGATTACTGGAGCTTTATAGTAAGTTTTCTCGGATTTATATATAAGTATTTCATTTTGTTGGGTGCTGTGACATCACAAGAAATAATATATTTGGTCTTACCTCGTCACAGTTCCTAAAACCCTCAGAATTGATACATGTCTTTTTGTATGCTAATGAGATGACTGGTGGGGGGGGGGCTCCGGGATAGATAGCCTCAGGATGGGTGCTGGTTGCCACGGGAACAAACCACCTGATTCGAGGGCTGGGACTTTGAGTCCTACCTCCGGGAAAGCAGTAACTGCTAATGGCCAGTGATTTAATTAACCACCCCCATGTAATGAAACCTCCATAAAAAACCCTAACCAACCGGATTTGAAGCACTGTTGTGTTGGTGAACACGTTCGAGTGCTGAGAGGGTGTGGCCCCAGAGGACGCGGAAGCGCGGTGCACTCATCCCTCATCCCTTGCCTTAGGCATCCCTACCATTCAGCTGCTCCTGAGTTGTAGCCTTTATAATAAATGGGCAATAATAAGGAAAGGGCTTTCTTCTTCTGTGAGCCATTCTAGCAAATTATTGAACTCGAGGATGGACTCCTGATCTATAAATAGAAGTATGGGAGGCAGGATTTGCAGTTGATAGATGGGAGTAGTTGATGGGACTGAGCCCCTAACTTGTGGGTTCTGACATTAATTCCAGGTGAATAGTGTTGAACTGAACTGCAGGGTGCTCACTAGAGTTCGAGAATTGATTCATGAGTCAAATAACCTTACACCTTCGGTGTCAGAAGTGTTGTGAACAGAGAAGACACAGAAGCTTTTCCTTTCAGGTTATAATTAATGCAAATTTTTAAAAAGATTTATTTAGTTGAGAGTCTATGAGTAGGGGGAGGGGCAGAGCGAGAGAGCGAGAGCGAGAGCGAGAGAGCGAGAGAGCGAGAGAGCGAGAGAGAGAGAATCTGAAGCAGACTCCATACTGAGTGCAGGGCCTGGCCCTGGGCTGCATCTCACACCCTGAGTTCATCACGTGAGCTGAAACCAGGAGTCAGACTCCCAACCTACTGGGCCACCCAGGCTCCCTATAAATGGTATTTTTTAATTTAAAATTCTGCTTGTTCATTGCTGGTATATGGAAAAATGAATTTTTTATAGTTTATATTCTGCAGCCTTGCTATGACCCCTTAATACTTCCAGGAGGGTTTTTTTGTTCAATTCTTTAACATTTTCTGCATAGATGATCAAGTCATCTGCAAATAAAGACAGTTTTATTTCTTCATTCTCCGTGCATACACCTCATCTTTGCTATTCTTACTGCAATAGCTAGACTCCCAGTATGATGTTGAAAAGCAGTGATGAGGTGAGATATCCTTGCCTTGTTTATGATCATAGTGGGAAATTGTCTAGTATCTCACTATGAAGTATGATGTTAGCTATAGGTCTCTGCGGATCTGGTTTGCAGCAGGACAGTGGGATCCCAGTAGAGACCGAGTAGTTCCCCTTCACCTGGGGATGCAAAGTAACTCACTCATCCCGGTGCGATGTCCCATTGCAAATTCCAGTAGATAATTCCTTTCTCAGGCATGAGGAGGCTTGGTGTTCTCAGCAGCATAGCACCTTGATCCGTGGTGAGAGTCAGGAGAATGGCTGTTTCTTTCACCTTCCATACCTTTACGGTACTGGATGCCTTGGCAGGGGTCCCCAGTCTGGCATATGAGTCAACAGGCTTTACAGGTTGATCATTCGAGTGTATTAAAGTTTAGGACAGGGGTGCCTGGCTGGTTCCGTTAGTGTAGCATGATTTCGGAATTGGAGATCAAGCCCCATGTTGGGTGTAGAGATTACTGTAAAAAATAAAAATTACATAGTTGTAAAAACCCTAGTTCCTAGAAGGCTCAATTTTTTTAAGTAATCAAAGACCTGCTAAAGACAAAACACAGAATTTTTGTTTTCTTGGCAGATTACATTAGGGTTTTATGTATTAAAATAAAGATAAATCTTTGTTTACAGTTTATTAAGAGCTGACCAAAAATCTTAGAAAATGTGCTTTTAGCAGAAAGGAAACCAAATTCTCATTTTCCAGCAGTGTACTTTGATGCTAACACTGTCCTTTTCTTTTTTTTTTTCTTTTTGTCCTTTTCTTTTTTAACTTAAATAAATCCATTCTGATCTTAGCTTGATTACATGTCAAATTCCTTTCCTAATGTTCTTTCCCCACAAACTTTCTGCAATATTCTGTACCCATTCAGCTTTATCCTGTCTTATTTTTTTCATCTCGAAACAGTAATTTTATTTTAGGACAAAATTACTTTCTTTCCCCCTTTACCAAAACAGAACCCCCCCCCTTTTCCTTACTCTCCCCCCAAAAAACTCTGTCACATTCTACTTGCCTTACCTTCTTTTCATGCAGTCATTTCCTTCCACCCTTATTATTTCTAGTACTTTTGTAAAAACAAACAAAAAACAAACCTTGCCTGTTTTATAAATCCATTTTGGCAATACCCTCGAGGGTAAAAAAAACAACAACTCATATGCACAACACACATCAGTACAGATAGCTCTTATTTCACTCTCATGGCTAAAGCTTTTCATTGATATTTGTGATCTTTTGGAGGCTATGGAGTAGATTCGGGGCAAGGGAACTTAGAAAGCACTGTATTAGAAAAATTCTCGGGGTGCCTGGGTGGTTCAGTCGTTAAGGGTCTGCCTTCGGCTCAGGGCGTGATCCCAGGGTCCTGGAATCGAGCCCCGCATCAGGCTTCTCCACTGGGAGCCTGCTTCTTCCTCTCCCACTCCCCCTGCTTGTGTTCCCTCTCTCGCTGGCTGTCTCTCTGTCAAATAAATAAATAAAATCTTAAAAAAAAAAAAAAAGAATTCTCTTTCTGCTCCTTTTTTATCTTCAGTCTCAGTGTGCAATGTTTTGGTTAACTCCTAGGTGTTTACATTTCAAAGACATGATAAGATTTATAATTTCATGGGGACAGCTAAAGAATATTAAGTTTTTGCCCTAGGCATTTTGGGATAATTGCTCTTAAACATTGCTTTTGTTTTGTTTTGGGATAATTGCTCTTAAAAAAAAAGGCATGGGGCATTTCATCCCTTTCTCTGTCAATCGTCACAACACCCTCTTCATTCCCATCCCTTTTCCAGGGATTCTACCGCGTAGCTTCCCGGTTAGGCTTTGTCACAAGCACTCAGACCTTAATCTGTGCCCTCCTAGCTTTTGAAAATGACACGCTAAGGTTTCCAGATGATTCTGCTTTCTCACCTTGTCAGCCAGTCCCAGAGCTAGCAGAATAGTGGAAACCTTCATGCCCTTCTCTTACCTTAGCTCTTCTTCCAACTCTCTAACTCAAGCTTCAGTGTCTTGTTGGACACTGGTGGCCAGCTGAAATGCCCACAGGAGGAGCCAGCCCATTACAGCAGTCATGTGTCCCCCTCTTTCTGCAGTCTATACGCAGTTAATCAAATGAGCACATCAAACCAGCCAGTGGTTTCAGGGTGTCCTCATCCTCATGTGGTGATCTACAGTCATCTAACATAGAAGCCACCTCTCCCATTGACTTAGAAGTCAGTGCCAGTGTGGGATCTCCCCCTTAGACACGTCTTTCCCAAGGCCCACTTCTTTGGTCTCCTGGCTGGCTCACCAATTGTTGGCTTGCAAATTGGTCCTGTATGTAGTGGGCAAGGAGAGACTGAAAGGCAGACCTTTCCAGATTGGTAAATGGCAGTTTTCAGAAGCAAAAGAACTTACAAGGCTTGTCTTCAGTGGCCTCGGGATGAGTAGATCTGGACACCTGCCCGCCAGATCTTAAAAGTTTAAATAAAGGCCTCAGCTGGGTTTAGTCACATCTGTTGTTCAGATAGTCTCAACACCACATTTCTATGGCAAGGCTGTGTCCTTGGGGCAGTTTCTGGGAATAGGGAAGGCCAGCAGAATGTGCATTCCAAAGATGGGGTGAGGGAGAGGGGCACTCCAGTTGTCCAGGTCCACCTTGCAGTCAGCTGGGGATCATGTTCTCTCGATGACCTCCCCCCGACCCTAAGTTGAATCCACTTCAGTTCTGGCTTATTCCTCGACCCAGTCTGGAAAAAGAAATGCTCAGATAAAGCTCGTAACACAGAAGCTGCAGAGCTGGGGTGTGAGAGGTACTAACCTGTAACCTCCAGGCACCAGGGGAAAAAGCGGTGAACTCATGGGCTCACTGGGTTGCTCATTGCCCTTGGTGGTTATCGGGGGTCTCCTGTGGTTCCCTCTGCTAACACTAGAACTCTTAAAAAGATAAACTGAGGCATATTAAAATTTTTAATTTTATTTGAACAAAATAAATTGAAAATTTATTTGAACAAAAATTGATTTGAATTGGGCAGCACCAAACTGGAAGTGGTTAGGAGTAGTCTATCCACAGGAACTCTGGGAGAGACATTTTATTTTATTTTTTATAGTTTTTTTTTTTAAGATTTTATTTATTTATTTGAGAGAGAGAGCACGAGCACAAGCTGGGGGAAGAGCAGAAGGAGAGGGAGAAGCAGACTCACTGTTGAACCAGGAGCCCAGTGCTGGACTTGATCCGAGGACCCCTGACACCATGACCAGAGCGGAAGTCAGACGCTTAACAGACTGAGCCACCCTGGCTGCCCCTCCCCCCCCCCCGCTACCGCCCCCAGGAGAGACTTTTATAGAGAAAAGGCAAAAGCAAGGAAATCAGTTGCTTAATCACTTAGTTGATTGGGCTGTTGGTGATTGGCTGTCCTTAGCTTTAAATTTTGTAATCTTGAGATAGTTATAGGCCGATTTTGGTTTCTTATGTAGAGCCTCAGTCTAATGGTCGCCTTGTTTAGTTCATTTAACACATTTCATGTAAATGTAGGAAGGGCTCCGTGGAAGAATTGGGAAAGTCGGGGGTTATCAGACTTTGGTATATCAAAATTATCTAATGCATGTCAAAAAAGATTCTTGAGCTCCTTCTTTAGGGGTTTCCATTTGGCATGTTTGTTTTGGGGGTACGAATCTGCATGTTGCAAGCACCTCAAGGTGGCCTTGCGAAATGCCTGCTTTCTTACTTGGTCCCAGTATTTCTCAGACTTGAGTGTGTATCAGAATCACCTGAGGATATGATCGGTAGATAAGATATAGGATGGCCAAATAAATTTGAATTTCAGATAAACAGCAGATAAATTTTTAGTATATCTCAAATACTGCAGTATCTGTGACAAATGTCATCTGTTGTTTTAACTGAAATTTACGCGTACCTTCTTTCCATCTACCGCTAAATACTTTCATATTGGTTGTTTGAATCTTCCTTTTGTCAGATATATGTGATGGGTGTCTATTTTGTCTTCTTAGGAAAATTTCAAAACATACCATCTCATCAGTAGATTCTCTTTGTCACTGATTCTTTTTTTTTTTTAAGAGAGGGAGGGCAGAGGGGGAGTGGAAGAGAGAGAATCTGCACAGAGCCCGATATGGGGCTCCATCTCAGAACCCTGAAATCGTGACCTATGCGGAAATCAAGAGTCAGATGCTTAACTGACTGAGCCACCCAGGTGCTGCTCACTGATTCTCTTTTTAACTTTCTAATCTCTTCTACTTCTAGGGTAGGGTTACCTCAGTAACTTACTGGGTAACAAAAAGCTAGAGAAGCTGAGATAACCAATCTGTCATAATTCTATCTCGGTTCTTTGTTTCTCCTTTTACTTTCACACCAGCTCCATTTTCTCTCTCCTCCTCTCTCTCCTCTTTCCTTCTTAAGTCTGTTTCTTTGCTTTTGTTCCAGTTGTCTTTCTTGAAATTTCTACCAGGGCTTTCTCTCTTCTACTTCCTTCCCTCTTTCTTTTCTTTCTGTTTTCCTTCTCTTTTTCTTTCCTCCCTGCCTTCTCCCCAAGCCTTCCATGTCAAAATGAGCCTCTGTAGAAACAAGTTAGGTCACTCAGACTCAGACTACAGTGTTGTGTTCCAGAAGGAGATTCTGATCCGACAGCCCCTTTGGTGGGGCAGGTTCTCCGTCAGGAGAAAAGCGAGGTTCAAGAAACAATTCCTTTGCCTGAGGATCTGTTGGGAGGGTGATGGATGGCACCGCAGTTACGACTTCGAGAACTGCAGGAAAAGGAGGGGAGCCACCGCCAGGCAGCGGGGAGGAGGTGGCTGGGAGAAAGAGCCAGTCAGGAAGAGCTTAGGAAAGGGGAGGAGAATGTGCTGGCAGTGTATGCTGCCTGCAAAAGACCTTTCTGCAGATATTGTGTCTTTGTGAGCTGACTGCAGAGGCCGTGTGCATGCAGAATGTATGTGAATGCGTGTGTTGCTGATTTCAGATCATGGGTCTGTGTGAACTGCTGAGTGCATGAAATGGGAATGTATTGTTGAAAGGATTTTGCAGTCAGAGTGCTCGTTTGTGGTTGTGTGGTATGTGTGACTGACTTTTTGCCAAATGCACTGTTCTGATTCCAGCTCTGAAAGTTTAGTGGAAGTCTGGCTGACTAAGCCAAGACACAACAAAGTCCGAAGGAAATAGGGGGCAACATGAGCTGGAAATGAAAAGAGCTGTTGCAACAGGAGAAAAAAAGATTTGAAGAAAGAGGGAATGAGAAAGGAGAAGATTAAACAATAGAAATTCCCTTATAGAAAGAAATTTGAGAGGAGGATGGAGAGAAAAGTAACATTCTTTCTGATATAGGCATTATATTTCCCTAGTTCTTCCTGCACGTTGGTGAGATCATTCCTAGTTTTCCTCTTGTTTCTTTCTAGACACGGTCTATGTAAATAAACACGAATGTTACAGTTATATTTTGGTTACACCAGGGGATGTTTTAAAACTTAACAGTTACCCAAATGGAAGCATTAATGTTCTCTAAAGAGAAAAAAAGAGGGTTCATTTTGTTGTTGCTGTTAAATAGGAAAGCAAATGGACATAATGGAAGGACATTCAGTTTTGATCAGATTAATTGAACAGGATTAGAGAATTACCTTTGTAGTGATTAGAATAATAATGTGAGGTGCATGACATATTTCAAAACCAGGGGTGTTGAAACATACCCTGTCTGCACACTGCAGAGATAGTTACTATTACTACAATTACTAACAAGATTTAACAGGGACTACTTATACCTGAAATGACATATTTAACTTAGGCATAAGAACTTGTAGATCTAGCCTGATAAACACAGAGGCATCATAACTTTTTTTTTTTTTAAGATTTTATTTATTTATTTGACGGAGACAGAGACAGCCAGCGAGAGAGGGAACACAAGCAGGGGGAGTGGGAGAGGAAGAAGCAGGCTCATAGCGGAAGAGCCTGATGTGGGGCTCGATCCCAGAACGCCGGGATCACGCCCAGAGCCAAAGGCAGACGCTTAACCGCTGTGCCACCCAGGCGCCCCCAGAGGCATCATAACTTTTAACTTGGATGCAGGCTGGGGAGGGAAGTTTCAGTTGGGAGCATCCCAGTTTTGCTTTATTGCCAAAACACTTACTACATATTTTTTATTTCAAATCATAACCATTACAGTGTCTTTCTCAGCACTTTACTAACATCACTTTTTAAGCCTAAGAGGTTAGAAATTATTATAATTAGATTTCCAATGCTACTTTTGCCCCATTCATTAATAGGTCTTTTGTTTCATTCAGCCGTCTTTTCCTCCTTTCTTTCCTACTATGTTTTTTTTATCTGCCTCTCTCTTTTGTTATTTCCTCCTCTCCATCATGGTTCTCTGGATTTGATTAAAATTCTCTTTCACTTCCTTCCTCACCTGTCTCTCTATCAAACCAATTATTTTTCAGGCTTTTCTTTCTCCTTGTTCCTTTCTCTGCTGTCTTTGTCTCCAGCAGAGGGGGTCTGATGGTGATAGGAGGTAGGGATGAGGCCCGGGCAGTGGCAGGCTCGGAGGGGGAGGAGGAAGTGGTGCTTCAGCTGTTTCTGCCATCAGCCTATGAAAGGCTGATTGAAGCTCGGCTCTGTAAATTCCTGGCCTCCCGCCTCACAGCTCTCCCCTCAGTCTCTCTACTTTCCCACCTTAAATTCTACCTCCCCTTCTCCCTACTACATTTCTCGGGTGACATCACTTTCTGCCAGCTGTGACTGCCAGGGACACTGAATGACCTACTTTTGCCCTCTCTGTTAGGCACCAAACCCTGGTTTCTCTGCTAAGCTCTGAATTTCTGGTAACCACTTTTTGCCCCGGTGTGTCAGTTGGTCCCTTTTAAACCTCAAAACGTTTCCTGGTCTCCCATAAGGCAGTAGTTTTATTTTTAGTCTTTGAGCGTTGAGAGAAAGCATAATGATAAAAAGCTTTCATGACTTCAGCAAATTCATTTATGACTTAAATGGATTTCTTTGTTAATCAAAATGGAATCTCTATAGTTGGACAATAACAGATATTAGTAATTTTTGTTCAGTCTTTATAGTTATGCTTGTCTAATGGACTCTTAGATCCTTTGTAACGAATTCTAATATATATATTTGCAAATGTTCTCTATATGATATTGGAGACATAAGCCAGAACAGCAGGCATTGATATCTGAATAAAATTTTACATACAGTTGTCCCCCCTTATCCACCGGGCATATGTTCCAAGACCCCCAGTGGATGCCCGAAACCACAGATAGTATCTTGTCTTACATTTTTTCCTATACACACACACCCATGATAAAGTTTAATTTATAAATTATGCATAGTATGAGATTAGCGATAAAACTAATAAAAGAGAACAATCATAATAATTTACTATAATAAAAGTTATGTGAATGTGGTCTCTCAAATATCTTGTGCCGTACTCCCCCCCTTTTTTTCTTTTTTTAAAGGTTTTATTTATTCATTTGAGAGAGAGACAGAGATAGCGACAGAGACCATGAGTGGGAAGGAGAGGGAGAAGCAGGCTCCCCGCTGAGCAGGGAGCACGACACGATGCTGATCCCCGGACCCTGGGATCATGACCTAGGCTGAAGGCAGATGCCTAATGACTGAGCCGCCCAGGCATCCTGTACTCCCCATTCTTGTGATGATGTGAGATGACAGGATCCTATGTGATGAGATGGAGGGAGGTGAATGACAGTGTGACATTGTGTTAAGCTGCTATTGATGAGGATCAGCTGCTTTCTGACCTTGGTTTACTGTGGGTAACTGAAACCACAGAACACAAAACCACGGATAAGGGGGGCTACTGTACTAAGAAGTGGGGGGAAACTGCAGAGAAAACCAATTTTATAGCCTTTTCAAGGATTAGAAGAAATCGTTCAGAGTATGTAGTTTGATGCTTGGACCCAAGTTGTGGTTGTGCCACTTGCTAGCTGTGTGAGTTTGGAAAAGTTACTTGACCTCTCTGTGCCTCAGTTTGCTTACTTGTAAAAGAAGATACTGAAATCCAGTTAGGGTTATTACAAGGATTAATCTGATCTAAAACCTCTGAGAATGTTCCATAATCTAAGACATTTTAGGTTTGTTATGAGCCTGTGGACAGATAACTATACATGTTTCAAGTATTTTTCTGGTAATTTTCTCATGCCTGTGTTTTCAATCATCATTTCTTTACTAAGCAAGCCACTATTATAGATTCTCTGTCTTAGTCTAGGTTGCCTATTCTGGTTGTCCAGAAGAGTTTTGGGAAATAAGCAATAAGGATTGGAACCTGTATGTTAAGAGATTTGTTTAGTAATTCCATTGTGTCACCCAACATGGATTTCTTTTTTCCTTTTTTCTTTCTCTTTATTGTCTCTTCTGACTATATTGTGCTGTTAGGATAAAACTCCAGTTGCAAAGCACTGAGAGAGAGAAGAAAAATCAAGGAGTTTGGGAATTCAGATGGAGTTGATGGAAGAAAGACTAAATAAAAACAAGGAAGAGTTAAAAAAAAAAAAATAACTCAGGGGCGGCTGGGTGGCTCAGTTGGTTAAGCTGCTGCCTTTGGCTCTGGTCATGATCTCAGGGTTCTGGGATTGAGTCCCGCATCTGGTTCCTTGCTCAGCAGGGGGAGGGGGGAGTGACTGCTTGGGATTCTCTCTGTCCCTCTGCCTCTGCCCCTCCCCCCTCAAATAAATAAATTCGAATAATAAAATGAATAGGGCAGATAAGAATTTGAACAGAATAGCTATAAATTGGTTTCTTTTTATTTAAATTCAATTAACATAATGTGTAATTGGTTTCAGAGGTAGAGGTCAGTGATTAATCGGTCTTATATAATACCCAGTGCTCATTACATCACTTGTCCTCCTTAATGTCCATCACCCAGTTACCCCATTTCCCCACCCCCTAAATTGCTCTGTTTCTTTACACTGAGAACTACATGAATTTATACTCATGAACAGGTCTCCATAGTCTTAACTTTTTCAATGTCCAAAAGACAGTGAAGCTGACCAGGACAGTCAAGGTGGTGCTAGGTCATTAGAATGCTTCTAGAATTTTTATTCAATATGTAAATGTTTGTTAATAATTTGGGGCACTGATAGTAAGAAAAATTGCGACAGGTCCATACAGCCCTTGTGTGATTTAAATAACAGCATTTCTGGGGCACCTGGGTGGCTCAGTTGATAAGGCTTCCAACTCTTAATTTCCACTCAGGTCCTGATCTCAGGGTTGTGGGTCTGAGACTGACATCAGGCTCAGTGCTCAGCACTGAGTTGGCTCGATATACTCTCTCTTTCTCTGCCCCTTCCCCTGTTCACACTCTCCCTAAAATTAATAAATCAAAAAAAATTTTTTAAAGATGTTATTTATTTGACGGGGCGCCTGGGTGGCGCAGTCCTTAAGCGTCTGCCTTTGGCTCAGGGTGTGATCCCAGCGTTCTGGGATCGAGTCCCACATCAGGCTCCTCCGCTAGGAGCCTGCTTCTTCCTCTCCCACTCCCCCTGTCTGTGTTCCCTCTCTCACTGGCTGTCTCTCTCTGTCAAATAAATAAATAACATCTTAAAAAAAAAAAAGATGTTATTTATTTGAGAAAGAGAGAGAGCATAAGCAGTGGAAGGGCAGGGGAAGAAGCCGACTCCCCGCCGAGCTGAGAGCCTGACCCGGGTCTTGATCTCAGGACTTGGGGATGATGACCTGAGCTGAAGGCAGACGCTTAAGTGAATGAGCCACCCAGGTGCCCCAAATAAAATCTTAAAAAAAAAAAATTTTGCATTTCTGTGGTTGAAATGTCTACTAATTCATTCGTGTTTCTGTTATTCTTCCCAGATTGATGTACTTTTTAAGAAATTTTTTTTAATTAAAAAATTTACTTAAATTCAATGTAGTTAACATACACTGTATTAGTTTTAGAGGTAGAATTTAGTAATCCATCAGTAGCATATTAACACCAGTACTCATTATATCAAGTGCCCTCCTTAATGCCCATCACCCAGTTACCACATCCCCCCACCCGCCGAATTTAAAAAAATTTTTAAAGTAATGTCTGCCCCCAACATGGGGCTTACACTCAATCCCGATATCAAGAGTCACATTCAAGAGTCGCATGCTCTACTGAATGAGCCAGCCAGGTACTCCCCAGATAGATAACACTTTTAAGATACTCCAGTGAAGAGGGAACAGGAGACTAGGAAATTACCACCAATGATTTAATCTCATTGCCTCAATTTTCTCTTCTGTTAGAAGGGATTCACAGTATTTGCTTAACCTTACCAAGTTGTCTGAGGGTAAAATGAGTTTATGAATGTTAAAGGCTTAAATAAAGAACATTTTACAAATGGTTATTTTTCTCTTTAAGACATTATTCACAACTTTCATGTGTCTAAGAATCACTTGGAATGCAAATAAAAAATGCAGAGTCTTGGCTGGTTCTCTAAACTTCGGGTTTGGTTCAAAATGCAGATACACAGGCTGATTGAAAAGGTCAGACGTGAGGGCCAAGGAATCTGCATTTTAAACAAGCATTCTAGGTTATCCCTATGTAGTAGAGAAAAAGAAATCTTCCTAACAACCAGATAAAATTAAAGAAGAGGGAAACGTACGTTACTCCTCTTTTTAAGTATTATTTTTCTTTACACCCTTTCCTTCTGATTCAGCAAATGTAAGGTCCTCACTGCCTCCGTCCCCCCACCCCCATCCTCCTTTGTGTCTGGCATTGGCATTTTCTTAGCATAGTTCAGGAGACGCTCAGTTTAATGTGTAGAAATGGAGTGGCGGAAAGGGAGGAGGGATGTGGGTGGGGAAAGGCTAGATCGGTATTTAGCTATTCGAACTGTGAAGACTGTTGTTGTCGGGCTGGTTCTAGCCGGCTGGTTCAGGGAGAGGAAGCGGCAGGGAGAGCTACGTTTACTGCAGCTGCTGCCACTATTCCTTACTTGCGGGTGTGGGTTCCGATGTGACACCCACTACCTTTGCTCCACCAACATGCATTTTACAGTGATCACATTAGATACGCCATAAAGCACACTGTTTTAGGTACTGATGACAATCCTGGATTCATTGCTGTTTACGATTCTCCTCTTTGTCCTACTTTGAGGACTTTAATTTTGATCAAATTCCAGCTTGTTTTCTTGTCTAAATCCGGGAGGAAAAGATTTGCACCAGATGGTGTCCCTGAGGTACTTAAAAATTTTTGTTTGATGTGCGTTCTAGATAATATTTGAGTTATGTTTTTCTGCCTGATGAGGAGATACAAGTCGGATCAGAGACATGGAGTTGGTTGGACCTGGACAGCTTTGTTAGGGGAGATTTTATTTTTCATCAACTCCTTGCATTCGATGTACCTTCCATCTAGCATCTACCAGTAACGTTTAGAAGTGTTTCTTGGGACACCTGGGTGGCTTAGTCGGTTAAGCTTCAACCTTCTGCCTGAGGTCATGATCTCAGGGTCCTGGGATCAGTCCCCGAGGTGGGCTCCCTGCTCTGCGGGGAGTCTGTCTCTCTCTCTCCCTCTGCTCCTCCCCCTACTTGTGTGCACGCTCTCTCAAATAAATAGTCTTTATTTTATCTATTTATTTTTAAAGGTTTTGTTTATTTATTTGAGACAGAGCACACACAAGAGAGAAAGAGAGAGGGAGAGAGTGAACGAGTTGGGGAGAGGGGCAGAGGGAGAATCAGATTCCCCAACCAGCAGGGAGCCCGATGCTGAACTTGATCCCAAGACCCTGAGATCATGACCTGAGTCAAAGGCAGCTGCTTAGCCTACTGAGCCACCCAGGTGCCCTGGATAAAATCTTTAAAATAAAAAAAAAAAAATAAGAGTGCATTTTGCAGCGAATCTAGCCATCATATTCTGAACCAGCTAATCTGGTTGATTAAATGTAATGTATCTAGGTAATGTGCACATTTCAATACAGTCATATATAGTTAATTTTAACATGTTTGTTATCTAAACCTTGGTTCAACTTGGCTGTGTAGTAGAATTCCCTAGAGAGCATTAGAAAATACTGGTGCCTGTGGTGCCTGGATCCAAATCCCAAAAATTCTGATTAAGTCAGTTTCAAAAGATCCTCATTGATTCTAATGTGTCTAGGAAGGAGAACACAAATCTGGAAGTGTTTTGGTTTAGGTAAAAGATGTATTTCAATTCAGTCTTGTATTACTCATGCACTGGGACATGCAGTAAATAGGTAACTATTTGTACTATTATTACACATATCTAAACATTGTATAACTTCCCTTTGATATTTGACTTTTGTTATCAGTTAGTCTTGTATAATAGCCTGTATCTATATCTGTATATTTACATATATTTTTAAAAAGATTTTATTTATTTACTTATTTGAGAGAGAGAGAGAGAGCATGAGGACCCTGGGATCATGACCTGAACTGAAGGCAGACACGCAGATGTCGCTAATCAATTTTTTTGAGTAGGCTCCAGGCCCAGCATGGAGTCCAACACGGGGCTTGAACTCAGAACTCAACCGACTGCCCACCCAGCTGTCCCCAATATACATACAAGATTTTATTATTTTTTAAGACTTTGTCTGTTTGAGTGAGAGCACTGGTGGAAGGAGGGGCAGAGGGAGAGGAAGGAGATGACTCTCTGCTGAGTAGGGAGCCCCATCTGGGGCTGGACATGGGGCTTGATCCCAGGACCTTCAGATCATGACTTGAGCAGAATGCAGAGGCTTAACCAACTGAGATACCCAGATGCCCCTAAGATTTTATTTTTAAATCTCTACACCCAATGTGGGGCTCAAACTCACAAACCCAAGATCCAGAGTCATATGTCCTACCTACTGAGCCAGCCAGCTGCTCCAATAGCTAAAATTTTGGGCACTTACTATGTAGTACCTTGTATTTGAGTTACTTCATCTTTATTTTGTTGATGAGATAACAGGCTTATAGAGCTTAAGCAACAATCACATGCCACTAATAAATAAAGCTGGGATTTAAAATCAAATTTATCTGACTCCAAAGCTGCTAGGCTAGTTATGTCTTCTCAAGGGATTCAACTGGCTGAAGAATATTAATTTAATGGTTAAAAATGAGTGGCGCACAATTAAACCAAGACAAGCTCTCTCTCTCTCTATTTTAAAGGAAACTCAAACTCAGCTTAAAGGCTTGAACTCAACTGCAAGATCAAGAGTTACTTCCTCAACCAACTGAGCCATCCAGGCGCTCCTCCTTGGTTTTTCTTTTTTTAAGAACATAGTTCTGTTTCAGGCACCTGGGTGGCTCAGTAGGTTAGGTGTCAGACTCTTGATTTTGGCTGGGTTCATGATCTCAGGGTCCTGAGATTGAGTCTACATTGCTCTCTCTGTTCATCGGGGAGTGGGCTTGAGGATTCTCTCTCCAGCTCCCTCTGTCCCTCCCCCCACCCACGTGTCTATACACACACACACACACTCTAAAATAGGTAAAATCTAAACAAAACAAAACCCATAGCTCTGTTTTTTGTTTCTTTCTGACTACTTTAAGTAGAAAGCAATGTTGTGTACATTATGAATTTCTTTGGATGTGTCTGGCACATAATGATTGTACATGAATAGATAGCAATTTTTTTAAAGGCAGGTGGCCAGTGAATTAAGAGTCTAATACTCCCTACTCAGAGTTTCACTCTTCTTTTTCTGGGTGATGCATGGTTACCCTGGATTGGGTTTTTTAACAGTAGGACTGAAGGCTGGGCTAGGTATTAGTGATAATCTGCTGGGCCAGTCATGCAACCTCTTTACTGTGTCAATTTCTCCCTTTATCTTTTACCAGATTCTCATTGTGTTAATATCTCTCTGATCGAGGTTTCCTTGATCACAAAATGCTTCTCTTTTGTCTTTAGGTTGAATATACTTTGTTTCAGGAGACTGAGTATCAGGGTGGAAATAAATAGCAACATTTTACCTCTGTAAACTTTTCCCCCTTTCTTCTGAAGGTAGTGCGTCATATAGTACATTTGATCCTCTGAATGTGTCCTTTGTGAAAACTCTATCCTAGGTTACTCTCAGTGGCAAAACGTAATAGCAGTAAACACAATAGCACTCAATTTGTGCCAGCCTTAAGTCTCTCTTTTTTTTTAAAGATTTTATTTATTTATTTGACAGAGACAGCCAGCGAGAGAGGGAACACAAGCAGAGGGAGTGGGAGAGGAAGAAGCAGGCTCCCAGCAGAAGAACTTGATGTGGGGCTCGATCCCGGAACTCCAGGATCACGCCCTGAGCCAAAGGCAGACGCTTAACGACTGCACCACCCAGGCGCCCCCAGGCCTTAAGTCTTATACACTTATTAGCTCATTTACTCCTTATACCAACTTCATGAAGTAACTACTTTTATAGTTTCTATAAAATATTTTTTATAGATAACTTGTGTAATCAAGTAGATTAAGATACAGAGAAGTCAGGGTACTTTAGAAGAACACATAAGTAAGTCTGATCCAGTCCAGAAGTTACCACCCTGGGTTATGCTGTATCTTTTAAAGGACTAAGTGTTGAGTAAAATCAGCAAAAAAAGCAGACCAAAAAGATTGGGAACAGAGTGCTGAAAAGAATTTGTTGGCTGAAGCAATTCAGAATGGAATGTGACTTGCAAGAAGGCAAACTGGTTAGGACATTACTGTATCTCATATCTGGGATCTCCGGTGGTAATAAATGACTAAGGTTATTTAGAAATGAATTTGCCATGTAAAGTAGCACGGTCATCTGTTGCCTTTGTTTTCATTCTTCATGATCTAGAAAAATTAGCAGAGTAGTATCGTAGCTGAACATACTCATATTCTTAGCTTCCTTTAGACTCTGATTCTATTTTTGTAGGCAGCTTGAGGATTTTCAAAATGCTCCTAAATATATTTCATTCTCACAGCAACCTTTGGAATAGACTCTTAGCTTTTCAATAACAAAGGCTCAGAGGAAGTTAAGCAACTGATTGCTGGAGGTTTATACTGGCTTCCAAGTAGCAAAGCTGGCTGTACCACACTACCCTGTCTGTATCTTTAAACCTGCTTAAAGCCCTAAGAATATATGATGTACTGTAGTTTAAAAATTTGCCTCACAATGTACAGAGGCAGTGTCTTTATTCCGTACACGGATAAGGACCTTATAGGTATTGATCTTTGTTCCCAATCTTTGCCCCGGGAGGGGGGAGACCACGGCTTGAGGGGACTCTAGGCGTGGGCGCCCGAAAGGCTGCGCGGGAGGTGGGCTGGGCTGGGCAAGAGACACAGAGGCGTGGACACGCAGACAGCACACTGTCCCCAAGAGGCTTGGTGGGCTGGCGTCAGGGTTCACAGTGTGGATGAATGGGGCCCGAGGAGGGAATGCGAGGGCGGGGAGGGTGTACAACGGAAGGAATCAATCTCGCGGTTTCGAGTTGGGAACAAACCTCGCCCCCCCACCCGTTTCCCTTCCTTAGTGAGGACGGTTTGGGGGCGGGTGGGGAAAGCGCGTCCTCGAAGTGCTCTCGCGCTCCCATTTCCCTCCCGGCGCGCGCGCTCCATCGCCCCTTCACCACCCGAGAGGCCGGCGATGGCTGCGAGTGGGGACGCGGAGCCCGGAGGGCGGGTCCTGACGCAGGTGTTGGATCCGCTAGGCCCGGCTCGGCGGGCTGGCCCGGCCCCTCGTCCCGCCGGCCACCGCCCCCTGCCCTCCGCGCCGCCGCGCCCGGAGGGCGGGGCCGGGGCGCGCGAGGGTCCTCTGCACGCGGGCAGGCGGCGCGCGGCGCCTCGGTCTGGGGGAGCGCGGGGCGGTCTCCGCCGGCGTCGCGCGCGCTGTGTGTGAGCGGGGTCGCGCGCAGGCGCGCGCACTACAGGCGAGTGCGGGAGTGAGGGAGCGAGGAGCGGCTGGGTGTGAGTGTGTGTGGGGTGGGGGCGAGTGTGTGTGGGATTGGGGGTGAGGGAGAGCCAGACCGACCGCGAGGCTGTGAGAAAGTGGGCGAGTGTGCGAGGGCGCCCGGCCTGGCTGCGGGAGCCGCGGTGGTGGAGGAGAAAGGAGGCGGCTCCCGGCATCCCGACCCCCTCCCCCTCCTCTCCTTCTCGGACTTCCAGCCCGCCGGGCAGCCCGCGGTTCCCTCGGAGGCCCCAGCTCGGCTCCGCTGGCCGAGAGCGAGGGAGGAGCCGCCCGAGCCAGGTGAGCGGTGCGATCTCTTCCTTCCCCCGGTGTAGTGGCCTGAGGAGGAGGCGCGCCCGCCCCCGCGCCCCTCCCCCCAGTGGGCGACTGCGGCCGAAGGGACTCGGCGACGAGCCGGGGCAGGGAGCTGGGCCGGGAGCGCCGGGGGCCGGGGCTTGTGAAGGCCGGGGGGGGGGGGTCGCTCCGCAGCGGGAGGCCGTGGGGAGCCCGGGCCGGTCGTTGTGCTGGGAGGGGGCTGATGAAGCCGTGTGCGTGTGACGGGAGAACTGTTGGAGGGAGGCAGCGACCTCGGGCGTGAAGTGTGCTTCCCCCTGTTTGTGAGGGGGTGTGGTAACCCTGGGAATGCTTGTTGGAGTAAAACACGCGTTGTGCCAACCTGTCCTCGAGTGTGGTAATCTCTCCTGCCCCTGCTTCCATCAGACATTCCTGTGGTGTGACCGAGGGAGGAGGATGTGTTCGTCCTGCACTTGAGTATGGTTTAAATTCCCTGTTCTCCTCCTTCCGCGTAAGATTTTAGAAGTGTGACAGTCCTTCTCTTTTGATAGTCCTCTGAAGAAGAATGGGGTGACAAATAATTGCTTATTTGATTTTTTTTTTGTAAGCATTTGACCATGATGCAGATCTTGCCTCCCCACCCTCTCCCTTTAAAAAACCCAAAATAGTTAGGAGATAATAACTTCAGATTTGCCTTACTAATGTATCCTTATCTCTGATTGCAGATTTGTAATCCCAGTATTTTATCCCATTTGTGGGTATGAATAGAGATGGGGCGTTAATTGTATTCAGCGAGTGAGGTTATTATGCTAACCGTGTTGAATGTAACTTCGATGTAAATTCTTTCAGCGTGCTGTTATTTTCCCATTAATTACGTAAATTGTTCTCACATCTTTGGGGAGTTGGATTAAATCCTAAATCTGTATGGAAAGTACGTGGGGCAGCCTAATAATGGAGGATACTCCTTTTTTTGTGGGCTTGATGTTTATTATATTTAACGAAGTTTGTAATTATTAACTGTAACCATTAGAATTTAAATTTAAATGCTATGTAGATCTCATTTCTTTCACAGCATTGGGTTTAGTTTAAAGGTCTTTCTTTCTGTTTCTTAAAAAGAGTTCATTGTCAAAATACTTCAAGATATTCATTTGGAATAAAACACTCTGAAATTCCAGTCACGGAGATTGAACATTTATTTTCTAACTTTTAGAATGACAACCTCTAATTTAAAAAATTAACAGTCATAGCTAAATTTCTTTTCTAATGCTTACTGTGTAGTGTGTCAAAGGGGAGGAGGCCTATTTTATTTAGAGGTAATCTTTTGTTTATTACTTTCTATCTTGGTTAGTGCAATTAATTTCCTTCTTTCCTGTAATAGGTTAGTTGTTAGTTTGGCAAGATGGCTGTTGATGTTTATTTTTCTCTGTCTCCTTTTTTTCTCTCTTGTTTTCTCTTACCCCCACCAGGTGCTGGAGTCTGCTTGTCAGGGAGGGGGCACTCTGATTCTGAGAACAGAGAGCCAAGAAGGGGAACAGCAAATTCAGTCACATAGAATCCTCCACTCAGTGAAGATCCTTTTTTTCTGTTCCGCCTTCCCCTTGCAGGGGTAAGGAGTTGTATATATCTAACCTTTAGACTTTGGGCTACCAACTAACTTTCCACTTAACTTAGTTTCTGGTGGATACCTTTAAATTTTTTTTCATTTTCTTAGATTCCCTATTGAATATAGTAGAATCTGAGGGTAGAGTGGAGAGTGATAACAAATTTGCCTTTTTTTCTTTCCCTTCTTATTCAGATCCCTTTTCCACTCCAGAGGGAAATTACTAGCAATGTTTTATAAATCCTCTACCCCTTCTTAGCCATACTATGAGGAAGCACACTAAAGAGAATATTTATTTATTTACCTCAGACCAATGAATGCCAACCAAGCTTCAGGCATTAGTGTGTTTGGGGCACGTGGGAAACATGGCTTTTAAAAAAATCTGTCCTGGTTTTTGCTTTCCTCAGTTTGTATCCACCAGGGATTTGCTACTGAGTAAGTCACTAGACTGATTTCTCAACTTCTCCCTTCCCTATGAGCTGAAAGAGAGAACATCATGAACACTGGAGTGGCTTGGAAGGGAGGGGAGAGAACAGAGCCAGTTGTTCCACAATTTAAGAAGCTTTTACCATTTTCTTCTGGGAATCAGGCGTAGAGTCCTAAACTGAGTGAAAGTGGGTGGAGGAAGAACTTCTGTACCCAGGAACAACATGCAAAGAGTGAGAGAAAACTAAACATAAAGGAAGGGTTTGTGTGTTGCTTACGGACAACCAGTCTGGGGGTGTATTTTAGTGATGTGGATTTGTAGAGGGAGTTTATGACAGGTTAGTTTACAAAGTATTTTCTGTAATTGGGATTAAGACATAAGCATATGGGAAGGGAGCCTTGAGAAATTATAATCTAATGTTACTTTAAAATCTGGGAGTAGATTGTGATAGGAATATTTAATGTTAACTGTACTGGCATGTGCAGTTGTTTCAAGAGAGGTTGAATAGGACAGATTAGGTACAGATGTTGAGGAAATTGTCTTTCATTACTTGGGAATTTTCCTGCTTGTCGTGTTAAGGATTGTTAGATACTAATATACTACCTCAGAATACCTGTACATAATGTATTTTAGATTCATGTACCATATGCAGGTTTGCAGAAAAGAACTGATTTTCTGGCTGCATGATAACTCATGCCATGGTATTTTTTCAGTGTTTTCTTTTCCAATGTTTTTTTCCTTTCAGAATTGGCTTAGAGGACAAAAGCCACAGAGCTAGCCAGCTCTACTCCCTTAGAGCCTAGTCTGCATGGAACCCATCTGCTTATATCTTTTTTACTTCTTTTACTAAAATTAGAGGGTTTTTTCCCCCCCTCTGACTTTAATTGTTAACAAAGCGAATTATTAAAGGATGAGTTCTATCATGGCAATGGAAAGTAGCATTAGGCTTGGGTTGTTTGTTTTTTATGAGAAAAGATAAGGCATGAATTAAAAAAAAGATTTATTTGAGAGAGAAAGGAGGGGAGCAGAGGGAGAGAATCTTCAAGTAGACTCCCTTCTGGGTGCAGAGCCCAACTCCTGGACTCTGTCCCAGGGCCCAAGGGATCATGACCTGAGCTGAAACCAGGAGTCACCATCCGAGCCACCCAGGCGTCCTGATAAATTACGAATTTTTGACAGCTATGTTTAGATCTTATGGGGTACATATTTGCCTGGTATTAAATACTGAAAATAGCTATTTTTTTTGTTTGTTTTTGTGTTTTTTAGGGTTTTTTGTTTTGCTTTGTTTTTGTTTTTTATTTTTTGATACTGCCTTACAATAACAAACTCCTTTAAAATGATTCCTAACCCCTAACCCTTAACATTTGTCTGTCATACATGAGGTTCTATGTTACCTGCTGGGGATAATAGAGAATAAAACAGGGATTCTGTCTTCATGGAGTTCATAGTGAGGTTTCATTGATCCTTGTTCTTTTCATCTGGCAGTCTGTTCTCCCAGACTCTGGAGGAGTCTACTAGATTCTTGTAAAACGTATTTGTAAACCAATTTGTCAGTTGATAAAGTAACAAATATGCCCAAATAATTTTTACTACCTTTTGAAAGTGGCAGTACATCACCAGGTTGTGACCAATAAAAAAATTCTACAATTGATGAATCACTGTATTGTACTCCTGAAACTAATATAACACTGTATGTTAACTAACTGGAATTAAAATAAAAACTTAAAAAAAAATTCCATATCTACCACTTAATGTTTTTACTCTGTTCAGCTCCTTACTTTCCCTTTCTTCTCCCTACCCCCCTGTTTTAACCCTTTCTGATACTAGCTCTTGGCTTCATGTTCTTAACGAATAGAGAAATAAGGTCTCCAAAATAGAACATGGATTTGCTGTATTAGATCACATCAGTTCTCTCTCACCAGTGCTCTGTTGTCCCATATTTGGCAGAATTTCAGACTTTGATAGTTTATCAGGAAGCTACATCTTGGAAATTCATGCAGGTTTGTAGGCATAGCAAACTTCAAATATTTCCTGAGTTCTTAGTTGTTAGCTCATTCCTTCGACATGTGATTTATTTAGCCGTATCTCAAGCCTTCAGCTTGAGTGTATTAATAGTATCCTAACTCATTTTTCAATGTAATGTCCAGAAAGAAAAATTTGAAAGGCCCAGCATTGAACATGTTAAGCATGATGAACTTTTTTTTTTTAAGATTTCTTTCTTTCTTCTTTTTTTTTTTTAATCTCTACTCCCAGTTTGGGGCTCTAACTCACAACCCTAAGATCAGGAGTTGGATGCTTCACTGACTGAGCCAGCCAGGCGCCCCTAAACAAAATGAACTTTGGGGAGCCACACTGTGCAGTGCATCTCAGGAAGATTTTGCAAATTTTGTGCCATTAGAGATACTTTGATTTAACATTCCTGAATTAAGTGGAATCATTAGAAATTTTATTTGGATTCCAGAGGAAAAAAAAATTTTTTTTTCCGGGAAGACTTTTTTTATTTTATTTTATTTTATTTATTTATTTATTTATTTATTTATTTTAAGATTTTATTTATTTATGTGACAGAGAGACAGCCAGCGAGAGAGGGAACAGAGCAGGCGAGTGAGAGAGGAAGAAGCAGGCTCCCAGCAGAGGAGCCCGATGTGGGACTCGATCCCGGAACGCCGGGATCACGCCCTGAGCGGAAGGCAGACGCTTTAACGACTGCGCTACCCAGGCGCCCCCGGGAAGACTTTTTTTAAAGAAGATTTTAAGTAATCTTCATATCCAACATGGGATTTGAACCCAGAATCCAGAGATCAAGAGTAGCATGCTTCACTGACTGAACTGGCCAGGTGCCCCACGCAGAGAAAACTTTTTAAATAAAAGTTTAGTTAGTGTTATACACCACAGACTACTTTGGGAAATTTAGTAACAAAGCTACAGGTAATTTAAGTAAAGGTAATATATTTTCCTGATCCTTTAGGTGAATGTGTATAAAAATGTGCATGTTAATTTACTTATGACATTTTTTCCTTCTCCAGTTTTCTTTTTATTGTGGTAAAATACACAGCATAAAATTTACCATCCTAATCATGTTTTAAGAACTCAGGTTAGTGATATTAACTGTTCATATTCTTGTGCAACTGTCCACCATATTCATCTCTAGAATCTCTAGAATTCTTCATACCAATAAAGCTAAGTTTTGATTCCCCCAACACCACAGCCCCTGGCAATCACCATTCTACTTTCTATGAATTTGGCAGTTATATATTGGTGCATAATGTCTTCTAGGTTCATCCATGTGGTAGCATGTGTTGGAATTTAATTCCATTTTAAGGCATTGTATGTATATTCTGTATTTTACTATTTATTCATCTTTTGCTGAACACTTGGGTTACTTCTGCCTTTTAGTTATTGTAACGCTGCTGTGAACATGTGTGTACAGATACCTCTTTGAAGACTCTGCTTTTAGTTCTTTCGGTTATAAAAAAAAGTAGAATTACTGGATCATATGGTAATTCTGTTTTTAATTTTTTGAGGAACTGCGATATTGTTTTTCATAGCTGCTACACCGTTTTACATTCTGAGTAACAGTTCACAAGACTTCCAGTTTCTCCATGTGCTCCCCAACATTTGTTTTTTGTTTTTTAATAAGCCATCCAATGTGTGTGATTTACTCATGTGGTTTTGATTTGCATTTTCGTAGTGATTATTGATGTTGAGCATCTTTTCTTGTGAGATTTTAACGTCAGATTATTTTTAGCTCTGTGAGGGCTGGGACTGTCTTTTGTTTACCAGAATATTTTTAGAGTGCATAGTAGGGAATCAGATATTAATTGAATGTATTATTTAATCAAATAGTTTGTGTGTTTAGTACTTAGATTTCAGTTGATCTGAGATTACAACTAATTTTTAACTTTGAACAGTTTGCCTTTTTTGGAGGGAGGGATATAGAAATACTCCAGGGATGTTGTGAAAATAAATGGAAAAGTGAAATGGGTCAAACATAAGATGATCTTGTTAGTGTAAAAAGAAAATTCCTCTTATAAACAAAATCACTACTTGCTGACATTTGCAAACTTTGATGTTAAGGGAATACATTCCTATAACTTGAGCAAGGTATGACAGGCCATGCTAAAGTAAAGTTCGGTGGCCTGTAATAAAAAATTCCTGAATATCATTGACATAAGCAAAGGAGGTAGTAGGTAGTCCAAAGTCATGGCACCACACAGTTGTCAGGGTTCAAGTTCAAACAGGTGCTTTTCCTAGGGTTCACTCTTGTCCTTAGAGTCCAGGTGGTGGTTAGAGCTGTAGCCATAACATTTACATTCCAGGTAGCAGAATGGAAGAAGGACCAAGGAATAGTATACCTCTCAAATATGCATTCTGAAAGTTGCAGTGCAGTGCTTTCTGCCCTCATTGATTAAAATTTACTTACGTGACCACATCAAGTTACAAGAAAGCCTAGGGAATTCAGTCTTTTAGTTACACAGCATTGTGTTTTTATTGGGAAGCAAGTGACAATCTCTGCCATGGAGTTTGTGGAATTTGAGTTCACACCGGGCTCTATCACTTTCTAATTTTGCAAATTTAGACAAGGTTAACTAACCTCTTTCTTAGAATAGCTTCACCTGCCAAGTGAAGACAATAGTGTATCAAAGGGGTGGTTGTGAGGATTAAATAATACAAACAAATCTCTTAATACAGTATTTGGTATATATAATCGCTCTACATCTGGACTTCTTATATTTATTCAAATTCCTTTCACTGTCTATAGGTATGGTAGAAAAAAGTAGAAAGAAACCAGAAAACCTGAATCCTACTCTTTGCTTTACTATTGTGATAACTTGGGCAGGCCATTTTCTTTAAAATGGAAAAATAGAGGCACCTGGGTAGCTCAGTTGGTTAAGCCACTGACTTGGTTTTGGCTCAAGTCATGATTTCAGGGTCCTGAGAGTGAGCCCTGCGTCATTCAGCCTGAATTTGGCTTGGGGTTCTCTGCCCCTCCCACTTCTGCCCCTCCCCCAGCTTGCACACCCTCTCTCTAAATAAAATCTTTAAAAAAATAAAATGGGGAAAAAATGTGTGTATTCCTCACATAATTATATGTACTTGAAATGAGAAAATATATGTGGAATGTGTTTCAAGAGATGTAAATGGAGAATTTTTTTTTTAAAGATTTTATATATTTGAGAGAGAAGGAACAGGGGGAGAGGGAGAAGCCGACTCCCTGCTGAGCAGGGAGCCCGATGTGGGGCTCCATTCCAATATTCCGGAATTATGACCTGAGCAGACGCTTAACCAACTGAGCCACCCAGGCGCTGCAATCGAGAATATTTTTAACCTTATCTATATGCATTGTTTTGCCTTTTCCTACATATGTTTCTTTGTATGAAGAAAGGGAATTTTTAGGTATTTGTCTCTGTATTTCAAAGTGTTGCCCTTCATTAATTTTTCTGTTTTAACATTCATGTTTTACCATAATTTTTCTTCAGTCTTTTGATACAGGGATCATATTGTGTTTGGGTAGGAGATCATTGTCCTCTTTTTTGACCCATAATCATGCGTGTAGCTTTTTAAAAAAAGGATCATAGGTAAAAGAGCTATAAAAAGGGGAAAGTATGAGCCAGTGTGTGATGTAACCTTTGGGAACTTACTTGTTTGCTGTTTTTGAGGTATGTTCTTTTGAGTATAAGGAGGTAACTATGAGGACTGCCATATGGTTTTTTTCTGTCACAGCTCTAAAGAGTACTTTGATTAATATCTAGCCTCTTGCTCCTACTTCCACATCATTCCGGTCTACCTTAAAGTTAATGTGGCAAAGAAAATGACATTTTATAAACACCTAAACAGTGATACTATTTTAAGTGGCATTTTAGCCAAAGGATGAGATTGTATAAGAATCTAGGTGGGGCGCCTGGGTGGCTCAGTTGGTTAAGCATCTGTCTTTGGCTTGGGTCATGATCTCGGGGTCTTGGGATTGGGCTCCCTGCCCAGTGCGGAGTCTGCTTCTCCCTCTGCCTCTGCCCCCGCCCTGCTTGTGCTCTCTCTCTCCTTCTTGCTCTCTCTCAAATAAATAAAATCTGTATTTATTTATTTATTTTAAAAAAGATTTTATTTATTTATTTGACAGAGAGAGACAGCTGAGAGAGGGAACACAAGCAAGGGGAGTGTGAGGGGGAGAAGCAGGCTTCCCACCGAGCAGGGAGCCCGATGTGGGGCTCGATCCCAGGACCCTGGGATCATGACCTGAGCCGAAGGCAGATGCTTAACGGCTGAGACACCAAGGCACCCCAATAAAATCTTAAAAAAAAAAAAAAAAGAACTACTTAGGTTTCAGAGGGACATTTTTTTGGTGGTCATTTACGGATGAACATTATTAGTGAGTAAAGGCGTGAGTAAAGGCGTAATTGGACTAAGACAGTTACTTCGTTGTTTCTGAGACTCTTCTGAGGTTTTCACTTATTCATTCATTTTCTTATTCACCCACCTGGGTGGCTCAGTCGGTTAAGCTTAAGTGTCTGCCTTCGGCTCAGATCATGATCCTAGGGTCCTTGGAACAAGCCCCATGTAAGGCTCCCTGCTCAGTGGAGTGCCTGTTTCCCCTTCTCCTTCTGCAGGTCCCCCTGCTTGTGCTTGTTCTCCCTCTCTGTCAAATCTCAAAAAAAAATCTGTCCCTAAATGGTGTGGTTCTCCCTTCCTATCCTTAAAAAAATAAATTAAAAAAAATATATATTATATATATAATATATATATCAGTTTACTTTTACAAGATTTATTTTTTAATAAAGCAATTTTATTTTTTGGACTTAAAATTTTTTTTAAGAAATAGACTTTTTTCTCTTAAAGATTTTATTTACTTATTTGAGAGAGAGAGAGAGCAAACAGGAGAGGAGCAGAGGGAGAAAGAGAAGCAGACTCCCCACTGAGCAGGGACCCCCTCCCCCATGTGGAGCTCAATCCCAGGACCCCAGGATCATGACCTGAGCTGAAAGCAGATGCTTAACTGACTGAGGCACCCGGGCTCCCCCCAAATTTTTTATTTAAGTAATCTCTACACTCAACATAGAGTTTGAACCCACAACACAGATCTTATCGACTGAACTAGCCAGGTGCCCCCTCACTCATACTTCTTAATACTTTTATCTCTCTCTCCTTTATTCGTATTCTTTCACATTTGAACAGCAATTCAGATCCACCTGCAATAGACTTTTGGATAGTGCAAGGGAAAGGAAAGAGGAAAAATTTATATATATCTCAAAATGTGAGGTCTTTTTTGTGGAGGGGATTGAAAAGAATTGGAGGCATTAGAAGTCACTGAGAGAAAAAGCATTGATAAAGAGATCTTGGTTAAAACCTTGAACATCACAAAGTTAGTGTTAAAAGGTACATTTTTTTTTTAAATTAAATCAAGTAATAGGCACATAGTGTGATTTGAAGGTAGACTGTTAGGACTTAGAATCAGAAATTCTCTTGAAATTCAATCTATGCTATTATTTGGGGAAAAAAATTTAGGTATGTCTCTTAACCTCAGTTTTTTTTTTTTTTTAATTTTAATTTGGATTCTTTTATTTGTGAAGCCAAGCATAGTTTTACATGTGTTTTGATAATTAATCTCAGTTTCTTCTATCTGTAAAATGGTTACTGTAATACCTGAGGTTTAGTTGAAATAGCATGTATGAAAATGTTCAGTATTTGAACTTTGATAAGGCTTATAATCATTCAGCATCTTCACACATGCTTCTGTTATGGTATACAATGTTTTAGAAATGCTAGGTTCTGGGGCGCCTGGGTGGCACAGCGGTTAAGCGTCTGCCTTTGGCTCAGGGTGTGATCCCGGCATTATGGGATCGAGCCCTACATCAGGCTCTTCTGCTATGAGCCTGCTTCTTCCTCTCCCACTCCCCCTGCTTGTGTTCCCTCTCTCGCTGGCTGTCTCTCTCTGTCGAATAAATAAATAAAATCTTAAAAAAAAAAAAGAAAAGAAATGCTAGGTTCTGAGGATAGACAAGAAGACTTAACTCCTGGGTGCTGGGTGCCTGGGTGGCTTAGTTGGTTAAGTGGCTGCCTTCGGCTCAGGTGGTGATCCCAGAGTCCTCGGATGGAGTCCCATGTCTGGCTCCCTGCTCAATGGGGAGTCTAATTCTCCCTCTCCCCCTCCTCCCTGCTTGTGTTCTCTCTCTCTCAATGAAACCTTTAAAAAAAAAAAAAAGACTTCTGTGTTCAGTGAGATTAATGTTAAATTTTTATGTGGAAATAGGCCCATAAACTTTTTCAAGTTTGTAATATAGGGAAAAAATGTTCACAGCCCCCAAATATGTTTCAAGACCTTAGTTTAAGAAACACTGACTCAGGGGCGCCTGGGTGGCACAGCGGTTAAGCGTCTGCCTTCGGCTCAGGGCGTGATCCCGGCGTTATGGGATCGAGCCCCACATCAGGCTCCTCCGCTATGAGCCTGCTTCTTCCTCTCCCACTCCCCCTGCTTGTATTCCCTCTCTCGCTGGCTGTCTCTATCCTGTCGAATAAATAAATAAAATCTTTAAAAAAAAAAAAAAAAAGAAACACTGACTTAAAGTAGGCTTATTCTTCGAAAATACCTTTGAATTACGATTTACCCTTGTAAAAGAGAAATTGCCTTTTTAATCAATAGAATCATTTAAAATACGCATCTACATGAAGATATAGATAAGAATTTATCTTATACCACTGGCATAGTTATTAAAAATAAAACGAAGGGGCGCCTGGGTGGCGCAGCGGTTAAGCGTCTGCCTTTGGCTCAGGGCGTGATCCCGGTGCTCTGGGATCGAGCCCCACATTGGGCTCCTCAGCTGGGAGCCTGCTTCTTCCTCTCCCACTCCCCCTGCTTGTGTTCTCTCTCTCGCTGGCTGTCTGTCTCTGTCAAATAAATAAATAAAATCTTTAAAAAAAATAAAAATAAAAAAATAAA
Source organism: Ursus maritimus (assembly GCF_017311325.1). NCBI lineage: Eukaryota > Metazoa > Chordata > Mammalia > Carnivora > Ursidae > Ursus > Ursus maritimus. Next base: position 8,915,875 of record NW_024425119.1, read on the forward strand.
AATAAAAATAAATTACAGCATAGTAATTGCTAGAATATACATATAACAAGATAATGTAGATTCACAGAGTTAACGATGATTTTTAGAATTTGGAAAAACTTAACAGATGCATTAACGATTTATTTATTTTTATTTCATAGAGTGCAGGTGGGTGGAGGGGCAGAGGGAGAAAGAGAGGGAAGAAAATTGTCAAGCAGGCTCCCTGCTGAGCACAGACCCTGACTTGGGGCTTGATCCCAGTATCTTCAGATCATGACATGAACTGAAATCAAAAGTCGGATGCTTAACCAACTGAGTCACCCAGCCAGGCACCCCAAACTAGACAGATTGATTACTTCGGAGCCCAGAGTTTACTAAGTTAGGTCTAGGATATATATTCTAAACAGAAGGAAGCATGAGAGAATGCAGTGTCTTCAGAAAATTGGTAAATGGGAGAGAGTAGATGCTAGAAGTTTCGTTTGGGAGTGTTCTTAGGTGTTCACTGGTGATTGTGCTGGGAATGAACAGTAAAATTCAAGTGATATTTAGGAGATAGAATTACTGTGGTGTGTGTGTATTAAAGTAGGGAATGAAAGATAGAAGTAAAAAATGATGCTTAAATTAGGATGTGTGTATCAGTAAGTATTCTTTTGAGAAACAGAACCAATAGGAAATCGTATATACATGAAGACAGAGATGGAAGGAAGGGAAAGAGAAAGAAATAGAAATTAATTTTAAGGAATTGGTTAGTATGATTGTGGCAAGTCTGAAATACATAGGGCAGGGCAGTAGGTTGGAAATTCAGGGAAGGACTTCTATTACAGTCTTGACGTGTAGTTAACTTCTTTGTGAAACCTGTGTTTGTCCTTTACACCTTCAGCTGACTAGATGAGGCCCATCCACATCATGTAGGGTAATCTTCACTCAGTGTCAACTGATTATAGACTTCAATCATATTTACAAAATACCTTCATAGCAACATGTAGACTAATGTTTGACCAAACAGTTGGGTCACCGTTGTCTAGCCTCGTTGACACAAAATTGAACTGTCAAAATGAAAAATCCAGGTGTTGAAGCAGGTATGTGAATAAAAATCAACTTTTTACTTGCTCGACTGAGACAAGTTAGTTAGGGATGCCCACTAGGCAGATTGAAATAGGATCTCAAATTCAGTTGAGAACTGGTTGGAAGGAGATATTTAGTAGGAAATGATATATTCAAATTTTAACCATAGTTGAAACCTGGCTGAGTATAACAGTTCTAGAGAAAGGAGAGAAGGTTCAAGAAGGAAGCCCTCGGGATTATGTATAGAAAAAGAACTCTCAGGAGAAAAGAGTAACGTAAAAGAAGACTGAAGGAGTGCCTACAACTCAAGGTACACAAATTTGTTATTTTTCTGTACAAGGCTGATACAACTCCTGTATTCCCCATCCAAGACAGAAATGATGTCATTAAAAGCACATCTGTAGTAATTGCCAAATGGAGTGAATTCTTATTTGTACATTAGTATGTATATTTTCCTTATCTAACCTTTATTCTTTTTCAGTCTTTTGATTCTAAGTTCACATGCTATGTCTTATGTGGAATAAGTAATGTTCCTAGTAGTAAGAGGTGCCTTAATATCTTCGTGGTAGAATGTAATTGTGCTTTTTTCCTAGCAGAATAAGTACCATTGGGAAGGGGTCTCATGAGAAAAATGAATGAAGCACTTTATTTATGATTCTCATTTAATTAGCCCTGCCTAGACTATTGACAGATGACAGTGACTTTTTTTATTGGTGTGTGTATCCAGAGGTTTATGTGGGAAAACTATATCTAATATAAATGTAAGTTTTCTTTGTCAGGTGTCTCTTTGTTAAAAAAGAAAAAAACTGCTTTAGCAGTTTATCAGCATTTATTTGATATCTGATGTTTGTACATTGTTTTCCTTGATACTGTGGTGGGAAAAAGGAACCATCTTACTTTCACAAAGGACTCTTTACTGTCTTTTAAAATGGTGAATATAATCTGAAGTTTTTTATTTTTAAGACTCAGGACTATCATTTTATTGGTATACTTTTGGTCTCCTGGACTGTAGATTTACCCTTATGCTTTTGACTTATCAGCAGTTTTTTTTCTCCCCCCCTGGATGTTCATGAATGGGATAAATAGAAAAGTAGGTATTTTGGAGGAGGCGCTGGCCTGCTGGTTTCCACCTGGCCCACAGGAAGGTGGCCTCCCAGACCAGGAGGGCCATGTGGGTGGGATGGAGAGGGGGAGGGAATGCAGAGCCTGTGCCTTTGTGGGTGGAGAGTCTTCTTGTTTCCTGGGTATTCTTAAATGTGAATCCCAATGGAGCAGCCTGATAAAGACAAGCCACCCTGGGTATCTGAGGACAGTCAGCTTGCTCCTTTATCTGTCAAAATAGGAGTGGACCACTGGGTGGAGGAGAGAATTGTGCTCTTTGTTTCTCTGGCAATAAACTGGTCTTTGGAGATCACTGTAAATTATAATGGATAAAAAATTGGACAGGTGTCACTTGAAGATACCAGCACAAATGGAATAGTAATTAACAAGGTGGAGGTTGTTAAGCTGACTTGTCCTTTTCAAGCTGGGGATGTCATCTCCTCGGTGTACATTGGAACACAGTGTGGCATACCTCTGTGATTCTTTACATGAAAAGCACGCCATAACATAAGAATCTTTTGAAGCTGATAAAGAAAATGTATTCCATATGAACAAAGATAATCCTGTTGCAGGGCAAGGTCATGATCCCCAGATCCTGCCATATTGACTGCCACTAGGTGGGTTTGAGGAACCACAATCATTGACATTGATGTTGGACCTCTTCAAGACAGTGTCTGCCTCTTTCATAGAGTCTTCCGCAGGGTGAGAGCATTTTTCCGGTTCCAGGTCTGAGGGTGCGGTATCCCCTATGAAAGCCTTGCAGAGATCAGGCTGCTCCATTGGGACAAAATGAAAGAAGGGACACCTGGGTGGCTCAGTCAGTTAAGTGTGTGCCTTTTGCTGAGTTCATAAACCCTGGGTCCTAGGATTGAGCCCCACATCAGGCTCCCTGCTCACCAGGGAGTCTACTTCTCCGTCTCTTCTGCCCCCCCCCCACCGTTCATGCTCTCTCTCTCTCTCACTCTCTCCAATAAATAAAATGTTAAAAAAAAAAACAAACTGAAAGGAGGTGAGGAGGTTAACCTGGACTTGCAGTTGTTGGTTGCATACCAGTGTGGAAACACCCAGAGATGACACATGGGTATCAGAGCTGCAGCCGTGAAGCCAGACATGATGCTCATGCTCATCATCTGTTAGGAGTTGCTGCACAGCCACATGAGGTTGTAGCCCAGGAGTGTTTCTGTTGTCCGATTATAGAATCCCATATTGTGTTAATGTTGTGACCTCAGCATTTTCCAGGAGTTGACATACCAGTATTGGTGAACATTCCTACTTCCCAGTTGCCAGTGGCTGTAACATCCTGTCCTGATTTCTGTTGGGGCCACAACTGCTATACTTACGCAGTACAGTTTCATGCAGTGAAATTCAGTCGTATCGGTGAACAGATGACGTTCAAGACCTAAGTGTCAGGGAAGGCACCAAGATGGCTTCAGAGTATTGGACGTCAACCACAGGGTGTTTCAAAAACTACTCTGTCTAAACATCTTAAGGTCATTTTTATAGTGCCCTCTCAAGGGAAACTGGGGAGATGTTAGATACTCTGGTGTGACTTTTCTTATATGGTGCTTTTCATTTGAGTGAGACTTTTCAGTGACCACATCTTCGGTTCATATCTAGCCTAAGGCTCAAGAGGGCCTGTTCTTTTTTTAAGATTTCATGTTCTTGAGCACAGCTGTGGAACAGGAGCACAAAGGATCAGGAGACTCTGGGTATCGAGCATCCCCTTTGCTGATTCCTTGGGTCTTGGCCTGATGCATCACCACATCTGAGAGCTCTTCCTTTGCTTTTCCACACCTACAAGTCACACTCTTGTGTGTATCTCCCATGTTATTTTATTCCTTCCCTGCTTTCCTGTGATTAATGCCTTTGAGACTCTGGGTTGTGGGTCAGGTAGGTGAGTGTGGCAGGCTAAGGTTTGGGGTGGGGGCTGTGTGTATGCATGTATGTGTGTGGTGGTGCTTCTGGCTCATGATACTCTAGTCTTACCGTGTGCCTCTATGGAGCAGGCCCTTCTGACTGAGACCCCGGAGAGTGCGTGAGTGGTGCAGGAGTTACTACTTCCAGTTGTGATGCTGGAAGCCGTCTATCTGTATGGCCATTGCTTCCTCTAGTTCTTACGCTTGTCCTTTTTTCTTTGTTATTTGCCATGTCATCTGGGGTGATACTAGGAATTTTTTAAAGTAAGTTCCATGCCCAATGTGAGGCTAGAACTCAGGACACTGAGATCAAGAGTTACATGCTCTGCTGACTGATCGAGCCAGGGGCCTCAGGAATTTTATTTTTGTGAAGTTGTTTCTTTGTTTTGCTTGAAATCACCTGTTAATATTTTGTTAGGAAAACTTGTAACTTTTTGCTTCTTAGGAAGATTTTCAACTGTTGTCTTACTCATGATACAGGCTCTTGTTCATGATGCTAACTCTGAGAAGCAGCACTCTATTTGTGGAAGAAAGTCCTTGTGTTCTAGTAAACAATCTGTGTTTGTTTAAAAAAAATTCTTTTTAAAGGAAGCATCAAAACCTTGAGTAAGAGCATCCCCTGACTGAAATAAATTTTAGTGAATGGACCACAGCATTTATTGTTTTTTTAAAGTTGTTTTTCCATATTCTTAAACTATTTGATTAAAGTTGCTATATAAATGATTTCAGTGTTGATACTCCTGGTAACACAGGTGTTACTGTCTCATTATTTAAAACCTTCCTATAAATGTGTTTGTAATAAAATGCATGTATACATATAACAAAATAAGGGAAGAAAATTGAATAAAAAAAGAACTACGGATACATGAATATACATAAACAGAGTTAATCGTGATGGGGAGGATTGGGATATATTGATGATTACAGTCTCATCTATTTTATATCAAGGGATTTGCATTTTGGGGGAAGAAATAAATCAAAAGTAGATGATGAGATTAAAGTATATTCTTAGTATATAGTAATACAGGGAATGACATTGAATATGATATAGAAAATGGGACTTTTACTAAAGATCTGCTGTAATTATAAAATTGCATTGGTAGCCTCCCCAGTGGAAGATCGAGAAACTTTGTTTCAGGGGAGGTTGGGAGTTTCTGTATTTCTAGTGTTATAAAAATTTTTTATTAGAATAAAAGGGAAAGGCATCATATTACCTTATTCATTTTTTTTGTTTGTATAGTTAATATATAATCACAACATTTATTTGTGTGAAAGCCAAAAATTAGATTTCTGTTTTTTAACATTAATACATATATATGTGTGTGTGTGTGTGTGTGTGTATTTATATATATATATTTAAGATTTTATTTATTTGACAGAGAGAAAGAGAGAGCACAAGTAGGGGCAGAGGGAGAGGCAGAGCCGACTTCCTGCTAAGCAGGGAGCCCGACCTGGGGCTCGATCCCAGGACCCTGGGATCATGACCTGGGCTGAAGGCAGACGCTTAACGGACTGAGCCACCCAGGCACCCCTTTAATATTTTTTTTAAGTAATCTCTACACCTAACGGGTTCTAACTCACGGCCCCAAAATCAAGAGTTGCATACTCTACCAACTGAGCCAGTCAGATTTCCGTCTTTTTTTTTTTTTTAAACAAGAGGAAATGAAATTTAATTTCATATGTACTGGGGAGCCCCACAGACATGAAAGTTCTTAAGTAGAATTCTTCATTGACTCTGTATGTGAATTTTGTCTTTCTGTGTAGAAAGAATCGGCATTCAGGAGGAAATAATCCAGGAGAAGAAAGAACAAGCAGATCAAGATGTGTAGCTCTGTGGCAGCCAAGTTGTGGTTTCTGACAGATCGTCGAATCAGGGAAGACTATCCCCAAAAAGAGATTTTACGAGCATTAAAGGCCAAATGTTGTGAGGAGGAATTGGACTTTAGGGCCGTGGTGATGGATGAGGTGGTACTGACAATCGAGCAAGGAAACCTGGGTAAGTCTGTACTAAGTGATTTAATGGATTTTTTCTTAGAATGTTTTGAATCCACATTTTTTAGGAATAGTCTGGTGGAAGGAATTGTTATTAGCCTTATTATGAAGTATCATCTAATCTTAAAATCTAGCATATGTTTGTTTTTGTTTTTTTTAAGATTTTATTTGACGGAGAGCACAGCCACTTAACCAACTCAGCCACCCAGTATTTTGGTGCCCCCAAATCTACTATATGTTATGGAAGAAATGGAAACACCAGTATTTATTGGACCTCTTATTTTATTATGTAGGAAATAGTTGGGAGAGAAATTAAATTAATTTTTTCCCCATTATTGCTATCTTCTAATTTTAAAAGACCTAAGAGCACCTAGGGTGCTCATAAGAGAATTCTTACTTCATGGGGGTCCTGTTAATAAATGCACCAAATTCCACATGTGATTCTTCTTTTCTTTTTTCTTTATAAAATATTTTAGTATAAAATAAATATAATTCTTTTCACTAGATAGAAGTATGCTAATGATTTTACTCAATTGGTGATAAGTCTGGTATTTTTAATATTTCACATTTGTGTTAGGGTTATAAGGGAAAATATCTTAGAAATATAGAAATTCTTTAGAACTGACTTAGGAGTCTATATCTTTGTAAAGTTATGACTTGTTACGGCTAAATTGGTCATTTCTGTTAGGGAGCATTATATGTTGGCATATAGATGGCATTTTTAATTAACTTTCAGAAGATACTTCATAGTTTACTGATAGTATTGGATTAGGGTATATGACAAACACTTAAAATAGATTCTACATTACTTGCTTTGTGTCTGCAATCATAATGAGACCATGTGTTTCAATTTTCTCATCAGTGAAATGGAGAGAGATGGTTAGTGTGAGAATTAATACTATTCAGTATATAAATCATTCATACACTAGTTATTAGATCTAGAATCTTCTTGATTAATAACATGATACTGTAGTTTAAGTAGATAGAATCTCTTAGCAGTTACTCTTTACTCTGCCTTCTTGACATTTAATTCATTCTCATTACCTTTCAACAGTTTTTTTGTGAAAGGATTTTTAATATGTAAGTTAATTTACATCAAAGACTTAGTAGATAGAAAATAGAATGATACTCATTTTAGTATAAATGATGCTCGTTGCTAATTTAGGGTCAAAAGTTACTGTTGCTGTAGAAATAACTTCTTTAGAACTGAAATGTTTCTAGATTGTTTCACGCGAGTGTATAAGTAGTTACTACCTTTATAGGAAAGATGCACAGTGTATTTTTTCAGTCAAGCTTTCTTTTTTAAATATACACACTTAGGTCTAGCACTTAGTTATTCCGATTTCCAAAGATTTGGAATAGAGCCTGTTCCATTCTTTCATAAGTATAATTTAAGCCCTTACTACGTGCTAGTTAATTGGTATGGTGAGCAAAATGAGACAGGCTGAGATTAACATTAACATTAATCAAGTAATCACACAAACAAGTGTAAAATTGTTATAACTTTGGTAAATTATAAAAAGAATGGATGTCACTTTGCACCCCACTCCCCTGCACTGCACCTATGATAGATACTCCTGATCAAATCAATTAAAATCCCGAATCTAGGGCACCTGGGTGGCTCAGTTGGTTAAGCATCTGAATCTTAATTTCAGGTCAGGTCATGATCCCAGGGTCCTGGGATCCAGCGCCTTTGGACTCTGTGCCTGGGGAGGAGTCTGCTTGAGATTCTCTCCCTCTGCCTCTCCCCCTGCTTGTGCGCATGTGCCCTCTCTTTTTCTCTAATATAAGGACATATTTTCTCTAAAATAAATAAATCTATCACATGCTTTTACAGTTCACAGCTTTTCAACGTAAGTGCATGTGCATGTTGAGATTAGAGTCAAATTTGGACACTGTATTGTGTTAGGAGCCATGCTCTTGAAGTATGTGTGAGAAGAGGCTTAAAGGTTTGTGTGGTACATAGCTCACTAAATACCACTTAAATAGGCTTATGGTGTATGCTTCTGTGTTTTATTTATTTATTTTTAAAAAGGTTTTATTTATTCATTTGACAGCACAAGCAAGGGGAGCAGCAGACAGAGGGAGAGATGTTACTGTGTTTTAAAGTTTGGAAAACCAAAGGCTGCATAAACACATATTGGCAAGGATATAGAGAAATTGGAGCTCTCCTGTATTGCTAAAGGGAATGTAGAATGGTGCAGTCTCTTTGGGAAAAAGTGTGGCTGTTCTCTAAAGGTTAAATGTAGAATTACCATAGAATCCATCCCACTCCTGCATACATACCTAAGAAGAATGACAGCATATGTTTGGGAGTGTTTAAGATGGGCTGGTGTTAATTGTTCTTTAAATGTTTGGTAGAATTCCCCAGTGAAAACATCTGGTGCTCCGTTTTTCCTTGTTCGGAGATTTTGGATTACTGGCTCAATATGTCTGTTCTGATTTTTTATTTCTTAATGATTCAGTCTTACTGGGTTGTATGTTGCTAGGAATGTATCCATTTTTTCTTGATTATCCAATTTGTTGGCATATAATTTTTCATAGTTGTCTCCTACAGTCTCGTTTTATTTCTGTGATGTCCATTGTAACATCTCCTTTCATTTCTAATTTTTGTTATTTAAGGCCTCTCTTTTTTACTTAGTCTAGCTAAAGGTTTGTCAGTTTGTTGATCTTTCCAAAAGTTAGCGTTGATTTTTTTTTTCTGTTTTTCTCTTCTCTATTTCGGTTATTTGTGTTCTGTTCTTTATTATTTTTCTTTTTCTGTCAACTGTGGGTTTAGTTTGTTCTTTTTTCCTCTTGTTTATGGTGTAAGATTAGGTCGTTGATTTGAGATTTTTCTTTTTAATGTGCATTTTTTTAAATGGGTGTGTTTATAGCTGTACACTTCCCTCTTACTGCTTTCACTACATCTCATAAGTTTAGGTATGCTGTGTTTTGCTTTTGTCTTTTTTTTTCTCATTTCCCTTGTGACTTCTTTTGTTTTACTTGTTTTACGTGTGTTACTTAGGGGCGTCTGGGTGTCTTAGTCCGTTAAGTGTCTGACTTTTGGTTTCAGCTCAGGTCCTCTGATCTTAGGGTCTTGAGATTGAACCCTGCGTTGGGCTCAGCGCTGGGCATGGAGCCTGCATAAGATTCTCTTCTCCTCCCTCTGCCTTTCCCCATTCCCTTCAAAAAAAAGGGCATGTTATTTAATTTCCAGATATTTGTGAATTGTTTCCTTAATTATTCATTTCTAGTTTCATTCCACTGAAACTAGAAAAGATGCTTGGTATGATATCAGTATTCTTAAATTTGTTGAGATTTGTTTTGTGGCTTAAGATGTGATGTATCCTGGAGAAAATTCCGTTTGTCTTTGAAGAATGAGGATTGTGTCGTTAGGAGTGTTTTTAATATGTATGTTAGGTCCAGTTGATCTGTAGTGTTTTCCAGTTATTTTGTTTCTTTATTAGATTTTCTTTTTTTCTTTTTTTAAAGACTTTTTATTTATTTATTTGACAGAGATAGATAGCCAGTGAGAGAGGGAACACAAGCAGGGGGAGTGGGAGAGGAAGAAGCAGGCTCCCAGCGGAGGAGCCCAATGTGGGACTCGATCCCGGAACGCCGGGATTACGCCCTGAGCCGAAGGCAGACGCCCAATGACTGCGCTACCCAGGCGCCCCTTTTCTTTTTTTTTTAAAGATTTTATATTTGTTTATTTGACACAGAGAGAGGCAGCGAGAGAGAGAGAACACAAGCAGGGGAAGTGGGAGAGGGAGAAGCAGGCATCCTGCCGAGCAGGGAGCCCGATGCGGGGCTCGATCCCAGAATGCTGGGATCATGACCTGAGCTGAAGGCAGACGCTTAAGAACTGAGCCACCCAGGCGCCCCTCCTTATTAGATTTTCTGTGTTTGCTCCATGCATTATTAAAAGTAGGGTACTTGAATATTTCATTATTTATTGTTAGTGTCCATTTATCTCTTTGGTCTCTCACTGTTTGTTTCATACATATGGGTGCTCTATTGGGTTCCTGCATATTTATAATTGTTACAGCTTCCCAGTGGATTGACTCTTCCATCATAAGAATGATGATTATCTCTTGTGACAGTTTTTCTCTTATAGACTGTTTTGTCTCAGTTACTAGGGCCACTTCTACTCTCTTTTGGTAATCGTTTGCATGGAGTATCTTTTCTCAGCCTTTCACTTTGAGCCTTTGAGTGTCCTTACATCTAAAGTGAGTCTCTTGTTGATAGCATATAGTTGAGCATCGTTTTTTGGTCCATTTTGTCCCTCTGTATCTTTTAAAAAAATTTTTTTAAAGAAACAGACGTGGGGTGGGGTAGAGGGAGAGAATCTCCAGCAGACTCCCCACTGAGTGCAGAGACACAGAGCTCAATTTCATGACCTATGAGACAACAACCTCAGCCAAAACCAAGAGTTGGACGCTTAACTGACCGAGCCACCCAGGCACCCCCTTCCATTTACTTTTAATGTGATTACTGAAAAAGCAAGACTTCTCCATTTTAATGTTTTCTGTATATCTTATACCTATTTTGTCTCTCTTACTCTCTTGTTACCTTCGTGTTTTGTTAATTGGTTGTAGTGGCATGCTTTAGTTCCTTATTTACTTGTATGTATCTTCTATAGGTATTTTATTTATCATTACTCTGAAGATTACATAGTACATTGTATAGTGTTTTTTTAATTAAAAAAAATTTTTTTTAAAGATTTTATTTATTTGACAGAGATAAAGACAGCCAGCGAGAGAGGGAACATAAGCAGGGGGAGTGGGAGAGGAAGAAGCAGGCTCATAGCGGAGGAGCCTGATGTGGGGTTTGATCCCATAACGCCGGGATCATGCCCTGAGCCGAAGGCAGACGCTTAACTGCTGTGCCACCCAGGCGCCCCATTACATTGTATAGTTTTAACCTATTTTAGGTGATAAATTAAATTTATTCATATATAAATTCTACCCCTATAGACTTTCCCTTATTTTATGTTAATAATATCACAAATTACATCTTATATTTTGTATCCATTGATAGTTTCATAGGCATAGTTATTTTGTATGCTTTTAACTTTCTTATTTTTTTTAAGTAAGCTCTAGCCTCAGTAGGGTCTTGAACTCAGGGCCTTAAGATCAAGAGTTGCATGCTATTCCAAGTGAGCCAGCCAGGTGACCCTGTATGCTTGTAACTTTAAATGCTGTACCAGCAATAACACTGATTTATGTGCTACCATTAGAGTATTTTAGGATTCTGTATGTATTTATATATTTACCTTTACCCAAGAGCTTTATTTTTTTATGCTTTTGTGTTGCCTTCTACCATTCTTTTTTTTTTTTTTTTTTTTTTTGATTTTATTTATTTATTTAACAGAGATAGGGACAGCCAGCGAGAGAGGGAACACAAGCAGGGGGAGTGGGAGAGGAAGAAGCAGGCTCCCAGTGGAAGAGCCCGACATGGGGCTCGATCCCAGAACTCCAGGATCACGTCCTGAGCTGAAGGCAGACGCTTAACGACTGTGCCACCCAGGTGTCCCCATTCTTTTTTTTTTTTAAGATTTTATTTTTAAGTAATCTCTGCACACAGCGAGGCCTCGAACTCTTAACCCTGGGATAAAGAGTCACTCGCTCCACTGACTGAGCCAGCCAGGAGCCCCTGCCTTGTAGCACTTTTATTTCAACTTGTACTCTCTTTAGCATTTCTTGTTAGGCCAGAAAGTGATGAACTCCTCAGCTTTTCTTTATCTGGGAAAATCCTTTATTTCTCCTTAATTTTTGAAGGACAGTTTTGCTAGGTATATTGTCTTGATTGTTACTTTTTCTGTTTCTGCACTTTGAATATGTCATTCCACTATTGTGTGATTTCTGCTGGGAAATATTTTGATAATGTTATGAGAGCGCCTTTGTTTATGATAAATTGCTTTCCTCTTTCTGATTTATAGATTTTTTTGTCTTTGCCTTTTTTAAAGAAAGATTTATTAGAGAGGGGGAGAGAGTGTACTCGCAAACAGGGGGAAGGGCAGAGCCAGAGAGAGAGGGAGACAGAGTCTTAAGTAGACTCTGTACTGAGTTCAGAGCCCGGTGTGGGGCTCAATCTCACGACCCTGATATCAGGACCTGAGCCAAAACAAAGAGTCAGACACTTGACTGACTGTGCCAGGCAGGTGTCCCTGTCTTTGACTATTTAGTTTGATTTTGTGTCTTAGTGTGAGTCTCTTTAGGTTCATCCTATTTAGAATTTTTTGAGCTGTTTGACTTTGGATACCCATTTCTTTTCCCAGATTGGGAAAATTTTCAGTCATTTGTCAATCTCTGCTTCTTTGTCTCTCTTCCTTCTGGGACTGCCATAATAATCAATATTGGTCTGCTTGAGGGGTGCCTGGGTGGCTCAGTCAGTTAAGTGTCAGGCTCTTGATTTTGACTAAGGTCATGATCTCAGGGTTGTGAGATCAAGTCCTGTATCTCGCTGCATGCTGGGCATGGAGCCTGCTTAAGATTCCCTCTGTCCCCACCCCCGACCAAAATTAAGAGATTGGTGGAAGTTGTCTATACAAAAGGCAGTCCATAAAGATTGAAAATGCTGGTTTTTTTTTTTTTTTTTCAAATGCCCAAATACCAACAAAAAATAACAAGGCATAGAGAGAAACAAGGAAACATGGTCCAATCAGAGAACCAAGATAAATCTTCAGAAATGACCCTAAGGAAACAAAGATCTAGTACACTTGAAACTAATGGAACATTATGTGTTAACTATACTTAACTGAAAAAAAATTTTTAAGGACACCTAGGTGGCTTAGTCAGTTGGACATCAGACTCTTGATTTTGGCTCAGGGTCGTGAGATCAAGACTTGGGACATGCTCCTTGCTCAGCAGGGAGTCCGCTTGAGATTCTCTCCCTCTCCCCCTCCTCTCTCTCAATTGCTCTCTCTCTCTAAAATAAATAAATCTTGGGGCGCCTGGGTGCCTCAGTCATTAAGCATCTGCCTTCGGCTCAGGGTGTGATCCCAGGGTCCTGGGATTGAGCCCCACATCAGGCTCCTCTGCTGGGAGCCTGCTTCTTCCTCTCTCACTCCCCCTGCTTGTGTTCCCTCTCTCGCTGGCTGTCTCTCTTTCTGTCAAATAAATAAATTCTTTAAAAAAATAAAATAAAATAAAGTAAAATAAATAAATCTTAAAAAAAAAACAACCTCTGCTCCTTTACAGCCTTGTTCTTCTTTGTATGTTGATGTCACAAAATTATATCTTTATACATTTTGTGTCAAAAAACATAATCTTTTAAAAATGCATTAGTCTCCTAGGTTATGTAGAAAACAAGAATTGGAGTTACAAACCAGTTACAGTAATACTTGCTTTTACACTACTGTAATTATTTTTTAAAATGTTTTAGTCTCCATTGTCATGTAGAAAACAAAAACTGCTCTTACAGACTGTTGTTAAAATACTACTAGCTTTTCTAATTGCTCATGTATTTACCTCTATTGAGGTCTGTATTTCTCTATGATTTTGAGTTACTGTCTAGTGTCCTTTCATTTCACCTTGGCAGCACTCCTTTGAATGTTTTTTGTTTTTTGCACAACAGGTCTAGTTTTTCTCTTTTTCTTTTTTTCTGGCAATGTCTTAATTTCTCCTTCATATTTGAAGGACAGTTTTGTTGGATATAAGATTTTCGATTGATAGTTTTTTATTTTTAGCACTTTGAATATATTGGCCCCTGGTCTTCTGGCCTCCAATGTTTCTGATGAGAAATCTGCCAGTAATTTTATTGAGGATCCCTAGTATGTGGTGATTGGCTTCTCTCTTGCTTCATTCAATATTCTCTTTTTGTCTTAGGTTTTAAAAGTTTGATTAGGATGATAGCATGAGTCTGAGTTCATCTTACTTGGAGATCATTGGGCTACTTGTTTGTTTATATTCATGTCTTTCATCAGATTCTGGAAGTTTTCAGCCATTGTTTCCTCTTTGCCCCTTTCTTTCCCACCCACCTCCCATCCCTTGCCCTCTGTGGTTATCTCCCTTACTTCCAGACTCCTACAATATGAATGGCTCTTCAAGTTTAGTCATTTTTTTCTGTCTGCTCAGATATGCCTTTGAATCTCTCTAGTGAATTTTTCATTTTTGTTATTGGACTTTTCATTTTCAGTCTACGATTACTCTTTGGAGTCTATGTTTATGTTAAATTTTTTTTTTTTTGTCTATTGATTTTTCCATTTTTTTCACCCATGGTTTTCCTGATTTTCTTCTCATTTCCTTAGTTCTTTTAGCATTTTCGAGAAGTTTGTTTTAACTTCCTTGTCTTATGTTGATTTATTTTATTCCTTTGAACGGCTATATTTTCCTGTTTCTTTGTGTGCCTTGTGAGTTTTTGTTGAATATTGCACATTTGAATCTAATAATGTTGTAACTCTGGAAATCAGATTCCCCTCCTACTCCAGGGTTTGTGTTTTTTGTTTACTGTTTCTGTTTTTTTGATTGTTGCAGGCTGTCCATATCCTGAAGATTAGCCTGGGCTGTAAATTGAATGTCTTCTCAGGACTTTCCTAAACCTTTCCTTAGTTATGCACAGTCACTTTGTAATTTTTCCCATATATGCAATTGTTTTTTCACGTCCTAGTCTTTCATGTCTGGCTCCTGAAAGGGGGAAATGACAAGGCATAGGGGAGCAGAGAGGATATTTGAAGAAATAAATCCCCCGGAAGTCACTTCACCTGGAAGTGGAGGGACTTAATAATAATGGGTGGGGGTAGTACAACAATCAGGGTTTCTGGCCTTTGTTTGCAACTCTGTGATCAGAAGCTGCAACCAGCCATCAGAGGAGAGGTCTCTAATATTTGAAGGGCAGGGTCTTTTTAGTGAACCCTGGCTCCTGCAAGGTATGTCATTTGCCCCAGGAAAAGTTGCATAGTGCACCTTAGGGCTGGGGGATGGATAGTGCTACTGTGCTAAGAGCTGAAATTGACCAAAATTCATTGCATTTTACCATTCTAGTCTTTTCCTGAAAGTTGCAATCCCTCAATAGACGGGACCTCTAAAACAGTCATATTTGACAGATTTTGCTAGTGCAATAAATGTCTAGGTGTGGTACACTGATTCCTGGTGCACCCTACTCCACCACCTTCCCAGAATTGTCTCTGTTGTTATTTTTTAAAAAAGAGTTTATTTGAGAGAGAGAGAGAGCGCGTGCGCACACACCAGCACATGAGTGGGGGGAGAGGGAGAAGCAGACTCCCTGCTGAGCAGTGACACCCCCCCCCCCCAGTGTGGGGCTCCATGTGGGGCTCAGTTTCAGGACCCTTGGATCATGACCTGAGCCAAAGGCAGATGTTTGAGTGAGCCACCCAGGCACCCTTCTGTTGTCATTTTTTATTGCCCTTTTCTTTTTCTTTTTGTTGTGTTGTTTTGTATTTTATTTTGGGAATAAATCTCTTACTAGATACATGTATTGCGAATATCTTTTTTCACTCCATGGCTTGCCTTTTCACTCTGTTAATGGAATCTTTTGGTGAGTGGAAGTACCTAATTTTAACTAGGTACAGTTTGTATTTCTTTTTATTTTTAAAGATTTTATTTATTTGAGAGAGAGAGGGAAAACACGGGTGGGGGAGGGGCAGAGGGAGAGACAGACTCCCTGCCATGGGACTCAATTCCAGGACCCTGAGATCATGGCCTGAGCCCAGGGCAGGTGCTTAACCGACTGAGCCACCCAGGTGCCCTATATTTATTTTTTTTGGTGAGTGCTTTTTGTGTCCCAGTTAGGAAATACTTAATGCACCCAAGAATTCCTTTGAGATGCATACTGAAATATTTACTTGATAAAATATGACATTGTTCAGTGAAATTAGGAAGTTGGAGAAAAGGGCGTGTAGGGTATGGTACCATTTTCTAGAGGGAGACCTCTATGTAATTATAACCTTTGCTGGGACCCTGTGATTTTATACTTTACCCATGAAGACATTTGTTTTCTTCGTTAGGAAGAGATGGCAACAACTCAGTTTATATTCTCCAGAACTCATTTCATACCTGAAACAATCTGTAATCTCCTTTTCACACGTTGTCTCTGGAAAGATGTTGAGTCTGGAAATTTGAGTCTAGTTTTTTCTTTTTTTTAGAAATGGTTTTGTAAGAAAAAAATCAGTTTGCTTTTACATATACTGTGTTACTTTGGTGTTTGGTTTTAATTTCTCGATTTATAAATTACCTCATTTTAATATAGGTATATACTTTGTTGCTGCTGCCCATGCCCTGCCCACTCCCCTTAATGTTACAGTACTCATGAAGTTCATGCAGTTACTGTATGAGACCTCAGTTGGTCCTAATTTATTGGGCTAATCCTCACTCTTTGGCATTTTTTCCCCGTAGTTGCCTTAGTAGATAAACCTGTCCCCAAATAACAGTTATTTCATATAATTGAAACATTTTAATTTATTCTCAACATTTTCCTTAAATATTCCCCTGGAAGTTTCCTCTTAGCTAATTGCTAAGGAAAGAGAAAGGAATAGTTTGAGAGTAGTACTATATTCAAAGCATAGCACTAGGCACATATATCTGTTTTTTTCTCTTTTTAAAAATACTAATAGCTTTATATTTTTACTAATTGTAAAGTGACACAAACAGTACTGAAACATAAAATTTAAAAACATCATTTGATACTTTTACCATCCATAGATCACTGCTAAACATACACATAAATGAATTATACATACTGTTCTTTAAATTTTTTTTAACTTATCAGTGATTGTCACCTGTGTGCCAAGATATTAGGTATTGGAGATACAGAGTTTAGCAAAATAGCTCTGTTCTAACTGCTTCATGGCCTCTTTAAGGTAAGTGGGAGACATAGACACTATACAAAAGCCAAAGAAATAATTACAGACTAAGTGGTATAAAAGAAAAGTAAAGTGTGATATGGGAATCAGATGGAATCCATGGAATCAGTAGAATCAAATGGAATCAATGGAATCTACTTTATTTTTAATTTTTTTTTTTTTAAGTAATCTCTACATCCATCATGGGGCTTGAATCCACGACCCAGAGATCAAGAGTCACATGCTCTACCAGCTAAGCCAGCCAGATTCCCCCAATGAAATCTAATTTAGATTGAAATGTTAGAAAAGGTCTCTTTGAGGAAGTGACACTAAAACCTGAAGGACGAGTAGGTATTATACAGGGGTACAGTGAGAGGAAGACTATATGCGTTGCTCTTAGGTAGTTCTAGAAGAGGAATCACTGTTTGTTGCCAGACTGTCCTCCAGGAAGTTTGTACTACTGTGTCCTTTTCCAATATCCTCTCCAGTGTGATTGTTTGCATTTTAAATGTTAGACAACCGAATGGCCCTGGTTGAGTCACTTTTCTGCTTAATCTTTTAGGAACTTGGACTGTGATTCCAAACCCAGCTGGACAGTGAGATTTACAGTTGAGTATTTGCTTAAGTCAGAAAATGAGTATTCAAAGGAAAAAGCTTTAATGTCTTCAGTCATCAGGAAGAAATATCTTTTCTTGTTTGTGCTCAGGCCCTCTACTCCCATTATCAAAATAGTTGGGAGCTTTGGTTATGTTTAGTCTCCATGCTAAATTGGTCTGCATGTTTATTAATTCTCCAGTGAGATACTTGAATCAAATTTTATCTTCTCTAACAGTACCAAGTGCCTATACCAGTCAGAAATCAGAGCAATTCAGAAAATTGATTACTTGGCATAGATAGGATAGAAATCAAATTAGGACTATTCCAGAATGGTAATCTAATAACCCATGATACACAGTGTTAAAATGGTGATTAAGTAATTACCTCTATTTACTTGGAACCATGGTCTTGTTGAGGATAAAGCTCCGGGTAATGATAGGTGTTGCCACAGAAAACCTTTTTAAGAAAGTGAGGAATTTGGGAGTGGAAGACTAGAATGGCCTTTTGAAGGAATTGTAGGAAGTTAAAGGAATAAATGAGCTCAAATGTCTCAATTCTTTTTTCAAGGCAAATAATAAAATCCAGGCGCTTTCTGGTATCTGGGACTATAGGTATAACTTAACCATTAGAGTATATTNCTGCTGAAGAGAGTCTTCCAGCTATCATGCCGCTTAGTAAATTAGCACAGCTAGAGATTTGGAGGGAATTCATGTGACATAAAAAAAGAGGTTGGGCTTTAGAACTAGCTAGATTTAATTGTCTTGGCTCATCTAGTTATTAAACCTTCTGCAGTTGGTCAGATAGGTTGTCCGGTTTCATTTTCTTGCTGAGAAATTAAATCTGTTGGTAGGTTCTCTAACAAGTAGGAATAAAATTAAAAGGCCTACTGTATAATGTTGTGCTCAGGATTACTTTAGATGTGTATAAGATTCCCTGGTATGGTAGCTCACATATCGTTAAGTGTTCAGTAAATGATGCTGTTACTAATTGGCAACAGGAAAACATGATAATCTTCTGTTTATGCAAAATACTTTTTAAAAATTTAATTACTTTTTATTTTATTTTTATTTATTTATTTATTTTAAAGATTTTATTTATTTATTTGACAGAGAGACAGCCAGTGAGAGGGGGAACCCAAGCAGGGGGAGTGGGAGAGGAAGAAGCAGGCTCCCAGCGGGGCAGGGAGCCCAATGCGGGGCTCTGTCCCAGGACTCCGGGATCACGCCCTGAGCTGAAGGCAGACGCTTAACGACTGAGCCACCCAGGCGCCCCTTGAATTTATTTTTAAAGTATGCTCTACATCCCTCGTGGGACTTGAACTCACAAAACCGTGAGATCAAAAATCACGTACTCTACTGACTGAGCCAGCCAGGTGCCCCTTACACATAGTACTTTTGGTAGTTGTGAAATTGGATGATCTGTTTCTTGAAGACTATTCTGTGAGAGGTACCCAAGTGACAAGTCACCAAAGAACTTAGAATAGTAGTAAGTGTAGTTACTAAACTCAGGTAAGGAATACAAATCAGAGGTCTTAGAATTCAAATTATAAAATTACATTTCTTTTACAAACACATAGCAATATACAAAGCTTATTATAAATATCAACTCATTTGATCCTGGCAATACTCGCATGAGTTTGGTACTGTTAATTGTTTCTGTTTTACAAATGAGAAAGTGGAATCCTAGATTGGTTAGATGTTTTTTACCCTAGATCTGTAAAGCTGTAAGTGGTGGAGCCAAGATTTAGAATCACGCAGTCTGTCTTCC
>NW_024425119.1:8935081-9051965 GCF_017311325.1 Ursus maritimus
AATCTGTTCATATTTCTTCTCTTTTCCTGCATATAAAGTGGTATACTATAAATACTCTCTCCTGGTTTTTTTCCTCCATTTGATTCTCTAGGATTTTTTTTTTTAAGGATTTTATGTATTTATTTGGGGGAGAGAGAGAGGGAGCAAAAGCAGGGGAGCAGCAGGCTCCGCTGAACAGAGAGCCCGATGTGGGGCTCAATCTCAGGTCCCTGGGATCATGACCTGAGCTGAAGGCAGATGCTTAACCAAGTGAGCCTCCCAGGTGCCTCTGATTCTCTAGGATATCTTATGCAAATAATGTCTCCAAATTATGACAGTTTTCTTCTGCTTGATCTTAAAGGGAATACTGTGAGTTTATTCCAATAAATAAACCTGACACTTAACTATAGATTTTTTTGGCAAATAACCTTTACCAAGTTAAGGAAATTTCCTTTTCTTTCTAGTGACCGAAGAAGTGGTTAAAGCTTTTTATTTTTTAAATTATTAAAGATTTTATTTATTTGAGTGAGAGAGATCATGAGGCGGGGGTGGGGGTGGGTAGAGGGAGAAGCAGACTCCCCGCTGAGCAGGGAACACAACCTGAGCTGAAGGCGGACCGTTTACTGACTGAGCCACTCAGCTGCCGGAAGTGTTTCTTTTTTTTTTTTTTTTTTTTTTAAATTTTATTTATTTGACAGAGAGAGACAGCCAGCGAGAGAGGGAACACAAGCAGGGGGAGTGGGAGAGGAAGAAGCAGGCTCTTAGCAGAGGAGCCTGATGTGGGGCTCGATCCCAGAACACTGGTATCACGCCCTGAGCCGAAGGCAGATGCTTAACGACTGTGCCACCCAGGCGCCCCAGGAAGTGTTTCTTTTTAAACCACATACTCATCAAAACTTGTTAATGGTCAGTTTGGTTCTAGCTATTCTAGTGGATATGAAATAGTGTCTAGTTGTGGTTTTATATCCCAACTTACTAATAAGGTTGAGTATCTTTTTTTTTTAAAGATTTATTTATTTTAGAGAGAGGGTGAGGGGGGGCGTGCAGAGGGAGAAAGAATCTTAAGAACACTCTTCGCTGAGCCTGAGCCCGATGCAGGGCTTGCTCTCATGACCCTGAGATGATGACCTGAGCTGAAACTAAGACACCCTTTAACTTTCGGATTGTGCCACCCAGGCACTCCGAAGTTGAGTATCTTTTTATATATGCATTTGGGTATCACTACTTTGAAGTCCCTATTCAAGTCTCTTGTTAATTTTGCTGTTGGGTTGCTTGTCTGATTATTTTACTTTTCTAGATGCATCATTTGTAGCTTGCTTTTTAACTTCTTAACGACGTATTGATAAAAAAGAAGAATTTACTTTTAATGTACTCTAACTTGTCTTGTTTGTGGTTGATTCTTTCTGTGCCCTGCATAAAAAATCTTTTCCTACGTTGAGGTCGTGAAGATAACCTCTTACGTTAGCTCTGACTTTAAGGAGTTTTGTCATTCACATGTAGATTTACAATCCACCTGGAATTGAGATTATGTGTGTGGTGATAGGTAATGGTAAAGTTTCATTTTCTTTCCTTTTCAGTGTTTGGTTGTCCCAGCACCCACTACTAATGGAGACTGACATCTCCCCACTGCTCTCCAATCTTACCTTTCTAATAAATCAAGTATCTGTATATGGGTGGGTTTATTCTGCTCCTTTGCTTAATTTTGATTGTTTTCACCAGCATGACAGTGGCTTAATCACTACAGTGTTAAGATATCCAGTAAAGCAAGTCTTCTCTTTTTTTCAAGATTGTCTAGTTATTCATGTTCATTTGCATTTATTCATAAATTTTATTTGATTTTTTAGATTTATGTTTTTATTTTAGAGAGAGTGAGTGCATGAACAGGAGGGGCAGAGGGAGAGGGAGAGACAGTCTCAAGCAGAATCCACACTGAGCGCAGAACCTGACGTGGGGCTCGATCTCAGGGCTATTGAGATCATCACCTGAGCAGAAACCAAGAGGTGGACACTTAACTGACTGTACCACGCAGGCACCTCTATTCATAAATTTTGTAATCAGCTTGTCAAGTTCCACAGAAATACCACTTGGAATTTTCATCAGGTTTTTATTGCATTTATAGATGAGTTTGGGAAGAAAGGACACATTCATTCTATTGAACCTTCCAGTATGCGAATATATGCTTGTGCTCTTGGGCTTGTTCTCTCTCATTGTCTTTAATGTTTCTAATGGTATTTTGTAATTTTATCCCCAGAGGTCTTGTACATCTTTTATTAGATGTACTTTATTCCTGTGAATTTGCTGCTGTTATAAATGATAACAACAAAATTTTTTTCATTTCTGATTCATTGCTGGTTAAGTTTAATAATATGTTGACAGATAACTCACTTATTTCAGTAATTTATGATAGATTGTTTTGGATTACCTGCTTTTAAAATTGTATCATTTACAAGTAATAACAGTTTTGTATTTCATTTCCAGTCCTTATATCTCACTTCCTTTTCTTAACAGCACAGGGTAGGGCCTTTGGGACAATGTTGGATTAAATAGTTATAGTGAACATTCTAGTCTTATGAAGTCCGGGGAAAGCTTTCAACATTAAACCATTAAAAATGTTGACTGTAGGATTTTTAAGATATCCTTTATCAGATTAAGGAAGTTTTCTTCTGTAAGTATGCTAAAAGATTTTTTAAAATCCTGAATGCTTGTTAAATTTTATCAAATAATGTTCATACAGCTATTGAATAGTTACACATATTTTTACGCTATTGCAAATTACATGATTGTTTTTACAAGTTAAACCAACCTAAAATTTTTAGAATAAACCCAGCTTGCTTGTGATTATTGTTATTGTTAGTATTATTATGGTGGGTTAATTTGTTAATGTTTGCTGAAGATTTTTACATTTATGTTCATGAATGAGATTGCCTTGTAACTTTCCTTTTGTGAACTTGTCATTGTCAGTTTCTGCTGAGTTGTGTTTGGCCTCACAAAAAGGACTGGGGAGTGTTTTTTGTTGTTCTAGAAGACAAAAGTATAGTAACATTTTTATTTTTTCTTAAATGATGAAATTCACCTTTGAAAGCTTTTTGTGCCTGGAAATTTCTTTCGGAAAGGTTTTAGTTAATGGTTAATTTGTTGTTGTTGTTTTTTTTTTTTTTAAAGATTTTATTTATTTATTCGACAGAGATAGAGACAGCCAGCGAGAGAGGGAACACAAGCAGGGGGAGTGGGAGAGGAAGAAGCAGGCTCATAGCAGAGGAGCCCGACGTGGGGCTCGATCCCATAACGCCGGGATCACGCCCTGAGCCAAAGGCAGGCGCTTAACCGCTGTGCCACCCAGGCGCCCCAATGGTTAATTTGTTTTAGTATTCATTTCTTCTTGTAGTTTTGGTAAATTGTATTTTTCTAGGAATTTTTGTACATTTTATCTAAGTTTTCAGATGTGTTATTCACAAAATCATTTATCTTTTTAATGTCTGCAGGATATTCCTTGAAGCTCCCTTTTCATTCTCAACTTTATTTCTACCTTTTTAAAAAACTCTCAGTCTCATTAGGGACTTAAATTTATTAGTGTTGCGGGGGGGGGACACAAACTTTCAGTTTGGTTGTCTTTTCTATTGATGTTTGCTTTCTATTCCATTCATTTCTGCTTTTAAATTTTTTTCCCTTCTACTTTGAGTTTTTTGGATGTTAAAATGATGTGATTTCTCTTTGGTGTTTTGAGTTTGAGTTTGCTAGTTTTTCTAAAGCAATTTATAGAGACAATTTTGTTTTAGGCAGTATAGCTTCAGACTCAGACCTGGGTTTCAATCCCTTTTCTGCTTCTTGAAAACTGTGAGATGAGTTCAAATATCAATAAATAATAATTGAGCATTTACTATATGCCAGATAGTGCTGGGGGACATAGCTGTTAAGATGGTCAGATTCCTACTCTCAGGGAATTTACAGCTCCTTTTCTCTAGCTCTCATTTTCCTGGCTGCAAGAGGGAGGGGTGGATGACAGTGATGATTAAGTTAAGTGCCTATTATGTGCCAGGTACTTTTTCACTAATGTTAACGACCTTAATTCTCACAGCAACTCTATAAAGGAACTACTTTTACTGTTCCCATTTTACAGATGAGGAACTTGAGACACAGAAAAGTTAAGTAACGTGCCTGAGGTTATACAGTGGGTAGGTAAGTGGTGGAACTAGGTTTGAATCAGATGTGGGGTTATTGTTGACAGGCACGGCAGAGAAGACCTTACAGTAGATCTCACTTTCTCTCTTTGCCTTTGCTATCCCCTTACCATTATCCCTTGCTTTTTCCAGTCTAAAGGAAACGTATGAGGGTAAAAACCCTAATCTCCTGCATTCCCTATAGTTTTCTTTGGAACATTCAATATTCAGAGAGTTTGATATAGTTCCCTTCCCTTGGTTATTAATTATTCCATAACCTTTAATTTATATTTATTTGAAATGGTATAAATATACTTAATGTATTTTTATATTTATTTTTACTTAAAGCTGCATTCAGAAAGTCCTACTTATCATTAGTTGTGTAAGCTGGTATTAATTGCCAAAAGTTGGTAGAACAGATTGATATAAATATTTGTCTTCAGCCAGGAGCCACTTACAGAGAAGCTTGCCCTTTTTAAAGTGGACAGAGGGGGCTGTGCCTATATCACAAGGAAGCTTTGCTGCCTCTCTCCTTCCTTCTACAGCAGTCTGTTGCTGGAAGACTGCAGTAAATTTTTATGGCTGGCTTCATTAACAGTGACTTGAATTATACATTTACCCATTTATCTTCTATATAGCCTTTCTTTACCATTTCAGGAAACATTGCTATTTTATGGAGGGAACAAAATACATTAATTAGGTTAGATACAGTATTTCGGCTTTTAATTTTTAAATTGTATTAGGATAATAAAGGAAAAAGCTTCATAAAAAAGTTTTCTTGCTAAGTTAGCAAAATAGAAGTATATCTGGTTTCTAATAATGAGTTCTTGTGTGTCAGATATTTTTAAAAAATTAGATCAGTTTGATTGGGATTGGGGACAAAAGGGGATAAAGAAACAAGTTCCCAGGTTTTATTGCTATTAACAGTTACCATTTGTGCCATCAACCTACCCTCCCCAGCAGTGTAAACTCAGAGTAATTTATAGCCACTAGCAGTTATTAAGCACTTACTGTATGCCAGTCATTTATTAAGTACTTTACATGTATTCCCCCCCCCCCCCCGTGTCATCCTCTTTAAAAACTCTAATGTGGGGCTAGGGTTTTATTCCAAGGTTCAGAGTATCTTAAAGTGGGTTTTCAGCAAATGTTTTTGAACAAATAAAAGAAGGAATGTATAAATAGAAGAATTCCTTAAAGGTATTTTCTTTTTGTTTATCAATTTCAGGAAGTATTTCTCCTAAGATAATTTTCTTAAAACTATCTGTGGAAATGCTGAAGAGAATGTACTCAAACCCGCAGAGCTTAAATGTTGGAATTTATAAAATGTAAGGAGATGAAGAATTTTATTTTTTTTTTGAGAGATGAATTAATTCAGTTAGTGACATCACATTTCTGTATAATTGGTGTCTTAGCTCTTTCTGCCAACTTTTGGTATACAGTTGGTTGTCTTGACCTCAGATTCTTTATTTGTTAAAGATACTTGGAAAAGAAGCTAACCAGTCACTACCTTCAATAAAGATGCTTTTATAAAGTGGACAGTGATAATCTGATTACTTGTTTACCTGCTTTTGTTTTCCCTCTTCTTCCTTTTCTTTAAAACATTTCTTCAATTTATTTAAGCCAAAAAAACCAAAAAAAAAAAAAAACAACCCACCAAACGATCAGTTCACCCATTTTCTCTCTCTCTCTCTTTTAAAACACATGACTGTCAGCTGCAGTGCAGCAGTGCTCAGTGATAATGAGGTAGACTGTTGTAGTAGTCTTCCTTTTGTTTCTTTCTGTGCCACTGATGAGGGACCTGGAAAGGAATTTTGTTGGTTCCTCGTCATTCCCAAAAGGGCTAGCCTTTGAAGAAAATAATTTTGTCTGTATGTAGGATTACTAGCTAAGATGTGGAAACAAATTGGAGGGCAAAAGAATTGCTGAGGAGGGTTAAAGAAGTATATTTTGATAGGAAACTCAAAATATATCTTGTTAGGAAGCAACTAAGCACATAGGGAAGGCATCATACATATTCTTAGAAGAATGGATTCTTAATACTATTCTTGTTTTCAGTGTTTGATAATTAGTAGCTGTTTCAGTTCTTACCCAATCTTAATAAAGACTTTTTGGTGTTTTCTATTACTCTTGAGAATTATCTGTCCTTTGGTACTATAAATACCCATTATCCAATTGTCCTCTTCAGAATTTAGGTAATTACTTCTCCTTCATTTTGATTAGTTTGGAACCTGGTAAGGGAAACAAACCAGTAATTAAAAAAAACTTAAGAGGACATTTCTGATGTGTTAGATATTCATGAAGACAGATTTGCAATTTGAATTTAATGGTAGGCATTAGGTCTGTATGACCAGTTGGAAAATAGGTTTTAATGACTTGAGTATCATAAAATGTTCATAATTATTTGGTCCTTTTTTTTTTTTTCGTAATACGACTCTTGAGATTTTAAAATGTGGGAAATACCACTTTTTGGTGGTAGATTTTCAGTAGTTTTGTCAGTTAAGTTATGGATCAGTTTCCTGGACTATTGACCCAAACAACTAAATTTTGTTACGTGAATTTAGCTGGGAATATGGAGCTCAAAGTTGTTAATCTCTTATACTGCCAACTTGCTTTTTCTAGCTAGAACTCACTGGCTGAGAAACATTTCGGGTCCTAGATTTGGTTCTGATTACCTTTAGCAAGCTCTTGATGCCTAGATGGAGTGTTCAGTAGTAACCTTTTGTTCTTTTATGTCTCTCCTAATACGTGTAAATATTATATACATTACACACAGCTTTTTGAGAGAGTTGTTAGCCTTTCGCAACAAGTGGCCTTTATGTTACCCCTAGATGCTTCAATATCTGTAGCCAAAAATATAAGAACACTGTCCCATATAAATTAATACGATTAGCACACCTTAAGGAATGAATAACTCTTTAATGGCATCTAATACTTCAGAGTCAAATATTCATAGTTGAATCTAAAGTATCGTTCAGTTATTCTTTTCAGATCAGGCTCTGGAAGGGTTCACATAAGGGTATTTGGATGTAATATCTTAGTCTTTCTAACTCTAGAACAGTCTTCCCATCTTTTTAATCAGTGACATCACCTTTTTGAAATAATCAGAACAATTATCTTTAATGTCTCATTCTGGGTTTGTCTAATAGTTTCCTTGTGGTGTCTGCCTTCTGAAGTTTCCTGTGAATTGACACGATGAGATACAGGTTATGCATTTTGAGCAAAAAATTACTGACTCGGTGATAGTAGATACTTCATAGTGCATTCAACCAGGAGGCACAAAATGCCAGTCTGTGCCACTGGTAGTGATGTTAAGTTCGATTCCTGAGTAGTAATGTCTATAGCGTCTGTCTGTTGCAAAAACCTATTTTTTCTTTTTGTCCGGCAAATATCTGATATTTTGGCACATGTATCCCATCAACCTTTTCTTAATGCTTTTAACATCTTTGATGATGATCTTTGCCTGATACACTTAACTGCATTGGGGTTTACAAAATGGTTATTTTTCAAATTTTGTTATTCTGTGTTAATTGACATTCATCTCCAAAGAAGTGCTTTTCCTACCTTTTCCTGGTGAACTGTAGTTCCTGCTGAACTGGTGGGATAAATGTAATTTTTCCTTATTTACTGGTTTTTAGAATAAGGAGTTACATAGTAGTCCCTTCAGTAATAGCAAATGAGACTTTTTTTGGGGGGTTGTCCTTTCTCTATAATTATTATGAGTTCATGAACTTTTTTTGCAATTGGAATGTTATGAGTTGGGGCGCCTGAGTGGCTCAGTTGGTTAAGCCTCTGACTTTGGTTCAGGTCATGATCCCACGGTCCTGGAATCAGGCTCCTCCCTCAGTGGGGAGTCTGCTTCTCCCTCTCCCTCTGCCCCTTCCCCTGCTCGTGCTCACTCGCGCTCTCTCTCTCTCAAATAAATAAATCTAAAAACAAAACAAAAAAATCCAAAATGTTGACCTTTTTGATGGTCAAATCATCTAAAATTTGCCTAATTTTGAACCCCTCTAGACTGTCACCTGTGTTTTAGGGACACCTCTCCTTTAGTCTTGGGGTGCTTCCTTGATATCTGGCACAGAGATTGTGTGGGTTTTTAATTGTGTACAAATAGTACCTTCACTTGAAACTTTCAGTTAAAATTCTGACAGTTCTTTTTTTTCTTTTTGAAGATAAAATGTTCAGAGCCACAATAAATAAACGAATGAAATTCTTACAATTCTGTAAGTTCTAAATATCTCAGAAATCCTGAAGAATCCTCTGGAACACTAGGAGATGGGGAAAAAAAATGTCAGTCAGCAAGAACATGTTTCTTGTTTCCTGAGGACAAAAACACTAGCTCCCCCTCCCCTCCCAGAAAAAAAACCCACTAGTACTTCTTAATGGTGTAGCCAAATTCTGCTCTCAAAAAGCACAGGCTTTTACAGTAGGGCTACGGAAGAGATTCTCCACTTAATTATTGGCAAGGAGATTGTTAATATCCCAAAGGAATCTTTCAACTTGGAGAATAATCAGCCCATAGCACCTTCTCTCTCTGCCTTAACAACAGCAGTAAGCTTTTAATACATAATAGATTTTTTATTTTTTTTATTTTTTTTATTTTTTTATTTTTTATTTATTTTTATTTTATTTTTACATAATAGATTTTTTAATCATTTTGTTTTATTTTTCATCATAAGTATATTTTTAATGTCCATCACCTTTTTTCCCCCTGTCCCCCACCCTGCCCACCCTTCTGGTAACAATCAATTTGTTCTCAGTAGTTGAGAGTTTCTTTGTTTCTCTTTTTTCTCTTTGCTCATTTGTTGTTTCTTAAATTCCACATATGAGTGAGATCATATGGTCTTTCTTTCTCTGACTTATTTCACTTAGCATAATACTCTATAGCTCCATCTATGTCACTGTGAATGGCAAGATTTCATTCTTTTTTATGGCTGAGTAATATCCCGTTGTATACATATGCCACATCTTCTTTAGCCATTCATCTATCATTGGACACTTGGGCTGCTTTCATAGTTCAGATATTATAAATAGTGCTGCAGTAATCATAGGGCTGCGTGTATTCCTTCAAATTAGTGTTTCTGTATTTTTTTGGTAAATACCCTATACAATTATGGATCGTAGGGTGCTTCCATTTTTACCTTTCGAGGAACCTCCACATTGTTTCCCACAATGGTTGCACCAATTTGCATTCCCACCAACAGTGCAAGAAGGTTCTTTTTTCTCAACATCTTTGCCTGCACTTGTTTCTGCCTAATATATATATTTTTAAAGTACGCTCTACACCCAGCATGGAACCCAGTGCAGAGCTTGACCTCACGACCCTGCGATGAAGACCTGAGCTGAGATCAGGAGTTGGGTGCTTAACTGACTGAGCCACCCAGGTGCCCCTGCGTAATAAATTTCTTATCTCGAAAATATAGGAATAAAAATCCCACCCCCATTGCTTTTCTAAGGTTCACTTATTATTGTCTGTAAGTTCTAAGTCTTATGACCTAACTCAGACTTACCTACTTCTCTCTCCTATATCAGAACTTCCATATTTAAGAGTGTCTCTCCCACTTGAATGGGTTCTTCTAAGAATAAGGACCTTATCTGCCTTATTTGCCAATCTATTTCTAATTTTTACAAAATAATCTGACACATAGTAATTACTTAAGTGAATGAATGTCTATGAGTAAGGTATTGGTTGTATGGTGTATATCTCTTGTATAATTCCAGTTAACCCACTAAAAAGAGAAATAAATAAAACTTTATATGTACTGACAGGGAAAGATGTCTTTGTAATTTTTTTTTGTAATATTTTTTTATTATGTTAGTCACCATACAGTACATCCCTGGTTTTTGATGTAAAGTTCGATGACTCATTAGTTGCATATAACACCCAGTGCACCATGCAGTACGCGCCCTCCTCACCACCCAATGTCTCTGTAATTTTAAGTGATGAGAGAAAGTAACATAAAATATCTTTTTCTAAAAATAATCTAAATATGTTTCTGTACTTAGCAGTGGGGAAAATACATACCACTATTAATATTGAGTACCTAAGATGTTGGATGGGAGCTGAATACATCATGTATTTTTGTATTTGAATGTTTTGAAACAGCATACTATTTTTTAATGCAAACAGGTTTTTAAGACTTTTTCAATTTTTAAGTAATCTCTACACCCAACGTGGGGCTCAAACTTAAAACCCCAAGATCAAGGGTTGCATGCAGTCCCAACTGAGCCTCCCAGGTGCCTGTTTTTGGATTTCTTTTTTTTAAAGAATAAATTTTAACCGGTGTTGAATAAAATGCAACACCTAGGCGTAAAATCATATAAGAAAACCATAAAAGAAGGCAACTTGCTTATATCTTGCTTTATCTAAAATGAACACATAAAAAATACAATTAATACAGAGTTAATTTAATTCCATTATAGTAGCATACAGTGTTATATTAATGTCGGGTGTACAATGTAGTGCTTCAATAATTCCATATATTTGATTTGCCTTTTTTTTTTTTAAGATTTTATTTTTAAGTAATTTCTAGACCCAGTATGGGGCTGGAACCTACAACCCCGAGATCAGGAGTCACACGCTCTACCAACTGAACCAGCCAGGCGCCCCAAGACTTGCTTTTTTTTTTTTTTTTTTTAACTCAGTATTGATGTATCTGGACTTTTTTTCTATTCTATCTCTGAACATAGAGATTATGACAGTCTTTTTAAATTTTATTAAGTAAGCTCTATACCTTATGTGGGGCTTGAACTCAGTCACCCTAAGATCAAGAGTCCCATGCTCTACCAACAGAGCCAGCCAGGTGCCCCATGATATTCTTTTTTAAAGGCTTTGTGGTATTTCATTTTATTGACACATACCATAATTTAACCACTACAGAAATTTTTCTCATTAAATTTTCTTTTTTCTTGTAAAGAAATATAAGGAATGTCTCTTTCCAGTGAAATCTTTTTTTTTTTTTTTTAAGATTTTATTTATTTATTTGACAGAGATGGACAGCCAGTGAGAGAGGGAACACAGGCAGGGGGAGGGGAGAGGAAGAAGCAGGCTCCCAGCAGAGGAGCCTGATGTGGGGCTCGATCCCAGAATGCCAGGATCACGCCCTGAGCCGAAGGCAGATGCTTAACGACTGAGCCGCCCCTTTCCAGTGAAATCTTAACAGAATTGTACTTTTAGTTTTGTGACCCAAACTCCTGAGTATTTTGGCATGTTCCCTTTTAATGGTTTTGGCTTCATTCCTATATATTTCAGGTCTACGGATCAATGGAGAACTAATTACTGCCTATCCCCAAGTGGTCGTAGTGAGAGTACCAACCCCTTGGGTGCAAAGTGACAGTGACATCACTGTTTTGCGCCATTTAGAGAAGATGGGATGCCGGTTGATGAACCGACCTCAAGCCATCCTGAACTGTGTTAATAAGTTTTGGACTTTTCAAGAGTTGGCTGGCCATGGTGTTCCTCTGCCAGATACTTTCTCTTATGGTAAGTTCACTAATAAGAATTTATAGCCTAATTTATAGCACTTAGAGTTTTGAAAGCCATACTAAATTAATAGGGTTATATGATACAAGGAAATTTGTGAACATGAAGGAACTTCTTATAGAAATAACTTTCAGTGTTAACAAACTGGGAACAGGAATTATAAATCCTCTGTTAATTCCATGACACTGGTAGAGTGGATTTAGCAAACTTCTTGTAAAGGGCCAGATAGTAAATATTTTGCACTTTCTGGGCCGTAAGTTCTCTCTTGTGACCCTCAGAAATGCTGTTGTAGTGTGAAAGCTGCGATAGACCATACTTAAACAAATGAGTATGGATGTGTTCCAC
Source organism: Ursus maritimus (assembly GCF_017311325.1). Taxonomy (NCBI): domain Eukaryota; kingdom Metazoa; phylum Chordata; class Mammalia; order Carnivora; family Ursidae; genus Ursus; species Ursus maritimus. The sequence goes on from NW_024425119.1 coordinate 8,947,043, forward strand.
TAAAACTTCATTATAAAGAAAAGAAAAGACCGGGCCAAATCCATCTTAAAGGCCTTACTTTGCCAAGGCCATGGTAAAAGATATTACGATTTGGTGACATCTCTGTTTAATGTCTGATTATCCTTACCAGCATTTTCATGATAATTTTTCATAAATTGTTTTCTTATTTTTAAGAAAATGACACACTGTACTTGAAAACCAGTGCTTCCAAAACTATCTATGGTAAAGAATCATTTTTTTTTAAAGACTGATATGCTGTGGATCAGTACTTTTATAAAGTATGATAAAAGTGTCTGAGCAATGCAAGATTGCTATAGAAGCTTCCAGTGCTACTCTTTTTATATTTATCTGATCACGTATCAGTAGCAGAGAAGTCACATAAACAATGTTATGTTAGTATATTTCCTGCCTGTTCAGTTCTTTTCTTTGGAAAGGATCAAACTTACTATAAATCATTACAATTTTCCATAAAGACAATTCTTCAAATAAATGTTCAGTAGTATTCTTGGAGAGTTAATAAGGCTTTTTTTTTTTTTTAACAGTTTATTTGTTTGTGTGAGAGAGAGCGAGAGCACACACGTGCACACCCACACATGGGGAGGAGTGGAGGGAAAGAGATAAGCAAACTCAGCACTGAGCATGGAGCCCCGCGCAGGGCCTGATGCAGGGCTCAGTCTCATGACCCTGAGATCATAACCTGAGCCAAAATTAAGAGTCAGACGTTTAATTGACTGAGTCACTCAGGTGCCCCAACCTAAATATTTTAAAGAAAAGGACTCCCCAAGTCTGTATCGCATGTCTGGATACAGTTGCTGTTTTTAGCAATTACACAAGAAGAGACAATATGAATAGTTTGAGAATTCTGTCAGATGCCGTTGGGATATTCTAGCTTATATTATGAATCTACACTTCTGATTTCAAGAGAGTGGAAAGGAGAAAAGGGTTAAACAAATTAACAAATATTACCTATACTCTAATGTTGAAGGTTTAAAATTAGGGGACTGAATCATCTTAATTTCTCTAAGCTGCAAATGTATGATATTACAGTTGATTAATGAACTTTTTCCTGGTTTAATTTTTTTATATCACCGTGCTGATTTTTTGACAACTATAATTCGTTTTTGCTCTAATCTCGTTACTGTATCATTTGTTCTCAGGCAATACAAATAGTAAAGAATAAAACTTAACTCATGGGTACTGGGTGATTCAGTGTAGAATTCTGATTAATGATGGAGATAAGAAAAATTAATTTGTGTGTTTCATGAGAGGGAGAGAACACACATAGCATCAACCTCGTATGAGTCTTCTAAACAGACTCATTCTGTTTCTTAATCTAAACCAGGCAATAAGTATACTGAAATAGATCTTGGTGCTTCTGTTTTTTGTATAGTGGAGGAATAAGGGATAAAAATATAAAATATTGTATAGAATTAGAAAACTGAGTTGAAAGGTACTTAAGTTTTTTAAGTGAGATATTAGAATATTTATAGTTAAAGGTAGCTTTCATCCATTTTAAAAGGGGTTGTTTTAAACTGGTATTTAACTGTACTTTCAGCTTTTTAAAGTAGGCTCCATGCTGAGCGTGGGGCTTGAACTCACGACCCTGAGATCATAAGCTCAAGACCTGACCTGAGATAAAGAGTTGGATGCTTAACCGCCTGAGCCACGCAGACACCCCTCAACTTTTTTTTTTTTTTAAGATTTTGTTCATTTATTAGAGAGAGAGCATGAGAGAGAGAGAGACCTATGAGCAGTGGGAAAAGGGAGCAGACTCCCAACTGAGCAGGGAGCCCCATGTGGGGCTCAATCCCGGGACCCTGGGATTGTGTCCTGAGCCAAAGGCAGATAGATGCTCAACTGACTGAGCCACCCAGGTGCCCTAGGCACCCCTCAACTTTAAATTACGTTCTTTAAGAAAAACAAAATTTAGCTATCAGTTTCTTAACCTTCTACCTCCTCTGTGTTGCTAACTTTAGATAAAACTACACAAAACACCTATGTTAGTTATTGTTCTTAATTTCTTTTTTGCTCAAACCAGGCGGTCATGAAAATTTTGCTAAAATGATTGATGAAGCAGAAGTACTGGAGTTTCCAATGGTAGTGAAGAATACACGAGGTCATAGAGGTGTGTATGAATTGTTACTATGGTACATCATTTTGAAATTACTCTTGAGAGTTAACGGGGTGATTATACAAAATACGTTTTTCTTAATCTGATCAATGCTATTATTATTTTCTTTGTATTTCCTCATGGTTATTGACTAGACAATAGTCTTATCAATTGAAATGTATAGCCTTCGAAGGACTTCGGGAGAATAGTTAGAAGGAAATTGTTGGTGCATGGTACTTCAAACTTATGGAAGTCTACTGTGCGTTGTTCACTTTGGTTAGAAGCGATTTCTTTTCATTTAGTGGTTGTCAGGGCTTAATGCCTTGACAGGGATAGTTGGATCGAGGTTCAGCTGGGGCTGTTGAATGTATTGTTTATAATTAGGTCTCCAGTATGGCAGCCAAGAAGTCTTAGGGCTCCACAGAGAGGCTCCAGTGAACACAGAAGCTGCATGACCTTCTATGAATTAGCCTCAAAAGTCATACAGAAAAGCTTCTGCTGTGTTCCGTTGTTTGAAGCAATCACAGGCGCTCCTAGATTCATAGGGAAAGGATAAAGATTCCCCCTCTTGTCGGTGGGAAGAATGTCAAAAGATTTATACCCATGTTTTATTTTATTTTTTTAAAAGGATTTTATTTATTTATTTAGTTAGTTAGTTATTTGAAAGAGACCCATCACAAGCAGACGTTGGGGCAGAGGGAGAGGGAGAAACAGACTCCCCTTTGAGCCAGGAGCCTGATGTAGGGCTGGATCCTAGGGATCATGACCTTTGTTGAAGGTAGATGTTTAACCAACTTAGCCACCGAGGCGCCCCATACCCCTGTTTTAAAAACAGCCATTTGTTTTGGCACAAAATTTGACCAGTACAGTGATGGAATTGACTAGTGAACTCAGAAATAAAACTAGGTATGTAGTAACATACTGCTATTTTATTCTATGCAAATATTATATATATTGTATAATAATATATAAGACTCATTTTTACTCAGAGGAAAGTGTTTTGCTAATAAATGAGGCTGGCATTATTGGCTCACCTGCAGGGAATACAAATCGTAGACCCCTTCTTCATGACATATACAGAAATAAATTCTAGATTACTGTAAGAATTAAGGGAGTGGTAGGAGATTATTAACTTCATCTTTATACACATTTTTGCTTTGTTTTACTCATTATCATAATTGTTACTTTGGTTAAAAAGTAATTGATTCTGAAAGAGCAGGTTGAGACCCAAGAAGGTGCAGGTGATACATATCAACTGCTCACAGTTTGACTCACATATATTTTTTATTCTTTTTCAACCTCAGGCAAAGCGGTTTTCTTGGCTCGAGATAAGCACCATTTGGCTGATCTAAGCCATCTTATTCGCCATGAAGCTCCATACCTGTTCCAGAAGTATGTTAAGGAGTCTCATGGACGGGATGTACGTGTCATTGTTGTAGGAGGCCGTGTGGTTGGCACCATGTTACGTTGTTCAACAGATGGAAGGATGCAGAGCAACTGCTCACTAGGTAAAAACAATGCAGGTGTCTTTGTAGTATATGCAGTACTACGGCTTGTCCAGTGAGTATTCATATATAACTACAGTTCTTTTTACTTAATAAGTTGAAAAACATTATCTTTCACTTGTAACTATGATCAGTAGATTTATAGTGAATATAATAAATATACTTTTGAGTTGTTTTTCTATTAATAAAATTGGATTTCTCTGAAACATAAATTTGCTTTTATACCCATGCTCAATTTATAACCCAGTTCACACTTGTATGAAATGTCTGACCAGAGTTAAAGATTCTGTCTTTGGTAGTATATTTATTTTGTGTGTAATTGGCGTTCACTCAAGCTGGGTCCTAACCTGTTTTACCCATTGGTCCAAACAAGATTACTGTTTTTTATTTACTTTAATATGTATTTTTGAAGATCTCTTATTGTTGAAGTGCCTTAGAGCTTAGTCAGGGTTTTTTCTTTTCTGTGTATTTCATTTTCTTAGTCATCTGATCTGGATCGTGGCTTTAAATACTATCTGTGTTATTTTCAAATTTATATCTCCATTTTAGGCTTTCTTCCTGAACTCCCAAGTACATATAAATAACTGCCTACTCAATATCTACCAGTAGTTGTCTAACAGACATTTTAATCCTGTCCAGAAGTGAACTCCCGATACAACTCCCCCTACGAGTGTATTTCATCCCCAGTTTTCTCCTTATCATTTAATAGCAACTCTGTCTCTCCCATTTAGACCAAAATCCTTAGTCATCGAGTCCTATACCACATATCAAAACTGTCAGATTCCAGTTTCTTTATTTCTACTCTCAAAATGTATCCAAATATGACAGTTTCTCATCTCTGCCATTAATACTGTCTTGTTTGGATTACTTATAGTAGCCCCTAATTGGACTTCTTGCTTCCATCCTTAACTCTCCTATAGTCTGTTTCTAACACAACAGTGATGTGATAGATCTTTTTAAAATACAAGTCAAATCAAGTCAGGCTTTGTTTAAAATCATCCAGTGGTTTGTGTTTCATTTAAATTAGAGTAGTCTATGGTCTTAGAGTAGACTAACAGGCCCTGTATGATTTGACCCCTCGTTACCTCTGAGATACACAACCACAGGGGTAAATCTCAGAAACATAATGTTGAGAGAAAAAATGAAAGTCACAGAAGAGAATACATGTAGTATGATTCCATTTATATGAAATTTAAATATATGCAAAAATCAATAACAGTTTGCTGGGAATATAAATTTATGGAGTAAACTGTAAAGAAAAGCATTATTGGTAAGTGTGAAATTCAGCATAGTGGCATAGAATAGGAGCACAGGGGATTTGAAAGCTAATAGTGATATAAAGCCTCTTTTGTACTCTTGAAAAATAATTTATGCCTCTTGGCATTAGTTCTTCATGTCCCATTTTACATTTTCCATCCCATCATATTATGCTTATTAGCCGCTACAGAACTGAATGGCATCTTTTCATTTCTGGGACACCTTTACCTTTTACCTTTATACCGGAGATTTAATTAACAATTACTTTTTATACTTTAAGCAAAGAAGCTAAAAAGGTAAATTAAGTTTGTATTAAGTGATACTTTTTAAATTTTGAAGTAACTGAGGCTTACAGGAAAGTATGTAGGATAATATAAAGGATTCGTTTGTACCCATTAACCAGCTTGAGAAATAAGATGTTAATTTAATTAAGTTCTCTGTTTACCCCCTCCCTGGTCATTTCTCCCTCTCCTCCCCAAGTTCTAAACTTGATGTTTCTCTTTCACTTAAAAGTACTTTCAGTACTTTTTTCTTCCTAAACAAGGTATTGTTTTGTGTGTTATAAAACTTCATATAAATGATTTATAACTGTATGTTTTACTTTTTTTCACGTAGCTTCATTTTTGAGATTCATCTATGTCAACATGGTAGCAGTAGTTGACTAAATTGCCCTGCTGCATAATTTTACCTGTTGACTGCTCCAGTTTGGGCCTTTTGGAAGCAGTGTTGCTACGAAAATTTTTTTGTATCCTTCGATACAGGCCCAGGAGTGTTTCTAGGTTGGCCCATTCACTCAGAAGTGGGATTTCTGTTTTCTAGTGAGTTATATAACTTCACCTTTACTAGATATTACCAAATGAGTGTCCAAAGTCATATAATGTTTCTTTCTTGTAGTGCCACCTTCTTGCCAACTTGTGATATTGATAGACTTTAAACGTTTTGTCAGACTGGTGTGAGATTATATCATGTTATTTTAATTTGTATCTCTGAGACCCTGTTCACCTATCTTCTGTGAATTGCCTGTTGAGGTCTTTTGCCTCCTTTTTTATTGGGATTTTTTTTTCTTTTTTTAATATGACTTGAAAAAGAGTCCTTATGTAATCTGATTTCAAATCCTTCATCATTTACATGAATTGTAAATGCAGTGTTTTCATCCCAGCTTATGATATCTCATCTTTTTTTTTCCTCCAAAGATTTTATTTATTTATTTGAAAAAGAGTGCGCACGCACACATGCACACACGAGTTGGGAGGAGAGGCAGAGAGAGAGAGAAGCAGACTCCCGGCTGAGCAGGGAGCCCAACATGGGGCTCCATCCCAGGACCTTAAGACCATGACCTTAGCCGAAGGCAGCAGCTTAATTGACCGAGCCCCCTAGGCGCTCCTAGTCTTCTTTTTTGGTTTATATATGCATTCTTTGATTTATTTTTTTATTGAGGAAATTCTTTTTCATCCTATGGTTGTATTCTATTCTTGTATATAGTCCTCTAAAATTTTTTGAAGTTTCGCTTACCATGTTGAGGTGGTTAAGCTATCTGAAATTGATTTTGTTGTTCAGTGTAAGATAGAGATCCCATTTTCTTTTTTTCCCCAGATGAGTAACAGCTGGTTTTCCCAGCACTATTTATTGAATGGCCTGTTCATTACTGATTTGTAATGCCATCTTTCTTCTGTTTCAGGGTCCTCTGGTCTGTTATATACTCTTCATTCCCTATATGATTATCAGTCAGTCTACCTTATTCTTCAAAATTGAATGCCCTCATTATTCTATGCCCAGGGAGTCTTTTTTTTTTTTTTTTATAATCCTGATTTTTATTTTTCCATCTTTATTAAGATGTAATTGACACATAACATTGTGTAGTTTAAAATGTACAACATAGTAATTTTATATATGTATATATTGCAAAATGATTACCACAGTAAGATTAGTTAAGACAGCCATTGCTTCATATATTACTGGTGTGTGTGTGTGTGTGTGTGTGTGTGTGTGTGTGTGGTGAGAACTTTAAAAAAAAAATCTACTCTCTGGCCGTGTGGGTGGCTCAGTCGGATAAGTGTCTGATTCTTGATTTTGGCTCAGGTCCGGATCTCAGGGTTGTGAGATCAAGGCCAATGTTGTGGCGCTCTGTGCTTAGCAGGGAGTCTGCTTCTCTCACTCTATTTGAAATAAATAAAAATAAGTCTTAAAAAAATCTCTTAGTAACTTTCAAATATGTAATATAGTATTGTTAACAGTAGTCATCATTCTATATCTTATATGCCCAGAAGTTATTCATCTTATAACACAAAGCTTATACCCATTGACCACCTTCACCCATTTCCCCTGCCTCCCCCCTCACTCCATTCTGGCAACCGCCAATCTGTTCTCTGTTTCTGTGAGTTTGGGTTTTTTTAATTCCACATACAATCATACAGACTTCACTTAGTATAATGCCCTCAATATTTATCCATGCTACAAATGGTAGGATTTTATTTTAATGGCTGAAAAATATTCCTTTGTGTGTGTGTGTATCTCACATTTTAAAAATATTTATCACTGCAAAGTAGTGGACATCCTAGTTTCATGTGTATAACACAGTGATTTGATAATTCTGTAAATTACTCGGTGTTCACCACAATCAGCACAGTACTCACCATATAACATTATTACAGTGTCACTGACTATATTCCCTTCATCTATACTTTTCATCTCCATGACCTATTTATTTATTCATTTATTTTTTAAAAAGATTTACACATGCTTGCAGGGGAGGGCGGGTGGGGAAGAGGAAGCGAGGAAAGGAGAGCCCCTGGAGGTGGGGCTCAATCTCATGAACCCGAGATCACGACCTGAGTGAAAAACAGTCAGGTGCTTAAGGACTGCGCCACCCAGGCACCCCCATGACTTCTTTATTTTATAACTGGAAGTTTGTACCTCTTAATCCCCTTCACCTATTTTACCCATCCTCCCCATCCCCTCCCTTCTGGAAGCAAGTTGTTCAGAGGCCTTTTTTATATGAATATTCTCTTTTGTTCAGTATTTACAGTAAATGTAACTACATCTCTTCAGTTCTGGTATTGTAGCAAGTGTTTAGTGACTATTCTTTAGATATTGCTAGGTATTGTTAGCATTCCCATTTTATTTTATTTTATTTTTTGTAAAGATTTTATTTGGGAGAGAGAGAGTGAGCGAGACAGAGAGAGAGCACAAGCCAGGGGAAAGGCACAGGGAGAAGCAGACTCCCCGCTGAGCAGGGAGCCTGATAACAGGGCTCAATCCCAGGACTCTGGGACCACGACCTGAGCCTAAGGCAGATGCTTAACCATTTGAGCCACCCAGGTGCCCCAGTATTCCCATTTTAGAGATGAGGAAGGCCCAGAACAGTTAGGTAACTTGCTCAAGATAACGGATCTAATAATGGTGCAGCCAGAATGCAAATACACTATTTGGCTCCAGAGTTGTCCTCTTTAGCCACTCTTTGAATATCTTGATTTCCAAAATTGGAAAAATTACATGGAAGCTATGCAGATCATTTAGATTTTCAAGTAAATGACATGAATTTAGCCTTTTTTTTTAAAACTGTTAAGCTGTGTGCCTCTGTACTTTTCTTAATGTTTATTAACTGTAATATGATCTCAGTTATGTGAAATTACATAGACACATCTGATGGATAGTTAACTAAATGTTACATAATTATGGTTAGTACTGGAAATCAGCTTTCAAGCTATTTTTGCAAAGACTATTTCGGTTTTTCCATAATGAATAGGTTTGGTTGACTTTAAAACATTTTAAATAGTTTTATACAAAGAAATAATTTTATAAAATTATTTAAATGTCATCCTTTTCATCCTCCCCCCCTCCCATTTTCCTTACGTCTTCTACTCTCCTTTTACCTACTATATAGGTCCCTTTATTGATTTGCACTTCCTTTCAGTTTTTGCCACTGTGAGCATGTTGCTATAAATGCATATCTTTGTGAATAATGCTTTTACATACTGGTACTTTTGTGTTGATGAGTTTCAAGATTGGTATTACTGGCTCAAAATATTTTTATATTTAATTTTTTAAAAGATTGTATTTATTTGACAGAGAGACACAGCGAGAGAGGGAACACAAGGAGGGGGAATGGGCGGGGGGGAAGCAGGCTACCCTGTGAGCAGGGAGCCCCATGCGGGGCTCCATTCCAAAACTCTGGGATCATGACCTGAGCCAAAGGCAGACGCTTAATGACTGAGCCATCCTGGCACTCCTATATTTAATTTTTATAGATGTGGCCAGATTAATTTGCCAGAAGGCTATAAGTGTATTTTTAAGTCTGACATACTAAAATACCCTTTTTTCCTCCCCCTTCTCAAGCACTGTTACTTTTTCTTTTGTCTTAAGTTTTTCCCCACCTAATGGCAGTTAAAAGCTCTCTCACTGTTAATTTAATTTTATTTTCTTAACTGTTAATGATGGGAGTATCTTTTCAGAGCTTATTGGTAATTATGTGTACTTGTATATGAATTGGCTTTTATTATATTTGTTGTCGTTTTGTTTAACATTTCTGACCAGTAACCACTAAATGCCAGCTTACTAAATGCCGGCTATAGCTATAGCCTTCCTCTAATCTCAGTTAAACAGCCCAAAATGCCACCGTTCAGTTTCTAAATTCTCCCCTGTTAAGAACCACTGCTTTAGAACCTCCAGTACAGTGTTAAGTAAGGATTGTAAGTATCTAAGTTTCTGATTTTTGTTGAAATAGATTTAAAGTTTTGCTATTTAGAATATTTTTAAGTAGCTTTATTCTACTAGAGTTTTTAAGTAGGAATGGTTGTCTAATTTTATCCAGTGCCTTTTGAAATCCTTATATTGATAAGATCATTAGTGTGTTTTCCACCTTTAATTTCTTGATGCGTAATGGGTTGTGTTGATAAATTTTAGATTTAAAACAGTTTTTGAACTACCCTTGCATTTCTAGAATAAACCTTCTTTAAAGAGGTATTAGCATATTTTTACATTGGGATTCCTTTAGTATTTCATGTAGAATATTTACATGTATTTTAATAATTAAAGATTGGTCTGTAATGTTACTTTTTAAGACATTGTGATCATTTTTAATATCAAGGTTATATAACATTGGTTTTTATTCAGTGTATTGGGGGAATTTTCAGTCTTTTCCTAGGGCATTCTATAGGTAAAGTTAACATCAGAATAAAGGATAGCTAAAGAAAACTCCACTTTGAACCCATCTGGTCCTGATTCTTTTTGTAGAAATAGCTCTTTTATCACCTTTCCAGTCTCTTCTGTAATAATAGTTGGCCTGTTTAATAAAGTTTGCTTCTTCTTGGATCAATGTTGGTGATTTCTCATTTGCTTAGAAATGAGCCATTTGTTTTAGGTTTCAGGTTTTAGTTTTAGTTTCATGAGATGATTGCTTATGTTTATTTGAATCTCTCTATTGTCTGCAGTTCTGTCTTGGATATCATTCATAATTTTGTCAAAGTGGCATTTGGATTTTTTTTCCTCCTATTTTTTCTGTTGTAGTCATTCAACGTTTTCTCTTTATTAAATTTCTCAGTTTCTTTTTCTAAGAGTACTTAATGTCTTCTTTCTAATTTCAAAATAAAAGTTTTGGTATGAAGTGTTTTTACAGATGGTATTTATTTTCCTTTAATTTAGGGGATCAGTGATCTAATTTCTAAGTCCTTAATAACTTTTTGGTTACTTAAATCATTAATTTCTAATTTCTAATCTTCTTGGGTTATTGTGAGAGAATGTTGCCTGTAAAAAGCGTTTTATAATTTGTTGGGGCCCCTCAGCTCCTTCGGCTGAACATGTGACTCACGATTTTGGCTCAGGTTCATGATCTCAGGGCGGTGAGATCTCAAGCGGAGCTGAGCATGGAGCCTGCTTGGGGTTCCTTCTCTCCCCCTCCATCTGTCCCAACCCCCACTAACAAGCTCTGTCTTTTCTCTTAAAAAAAATTAAGAGGGTCTTGTTTTGTTTTGGGCAAACACATGGTCGTTTATTGTCAATATTTGATAAAGGAAAAATGGGTATATACTATATTCAAGAGGTATAAGGCTATGAAGTGAAGTTTGTTTTTGCCTTTGTCCCTTATCTCTTTGCCCATCCCTTTAGTTTTCAAAAATTTTTTCATTTGGTACAGCAAGTTTATCTATAGATAAACTTTGTCTTTCATACCAGTCTGACCAGTTTCCACCTTTTCCATGGGAAATTTCAGTTTGTTTCTAGTGTAATTGCCAATACAGTTCATTTTATTCTTTCAGTTTTATTTTGTGTTTGCTGGTTTATATGGTGTACCATTAATTCCATTTTCACCCCTGTTGCCAGATTCAATCTGGATGCTCATCCGTGGTTTTACATTCTATTAGTAGTTAACTTCTCTTTCCCTGTGCTTAAATCAGACACGTATTTCCTCCTATTATTTGAGAAGGTAACAGTTGTCCCTGATACTCTCCATTTTCTACTCTCCTCTGCCTTCATAAAAATATGAAGTCTTTAGAATACCTTCACTTCGATCCATATTATTGCAAGTAAAATCGGTTTCTGTGAAAGTTTAATGCAGTCTCAGAAAAAAATAGCGTATTGAAAAAGCACTGAGTTATTTCTTTGCCTGAATTGGACGGGGATTCTTTAATGAAGGAAATTCAGACTTCGGAAGTCACAGTTTTACACTAGAATGGCACATTTGTTCCCACTACTGATTTAAAAGACAGCATTAGAGGCAAGCTTTAGTTTTACTCCAAAAATTTATCATTTTGGTAACTTGTCTTGTTTTCTTTTTTGCCAGGTGGTGTGGGGATGATGTGCTCCTTGAGTGAACAAGGGAAGCAGCTAGCTATCCAGGTGTCTAATATCCTGGGGATGGATGTGTGTGGCATTGACCTATTGATGAAAGATGACGGCTCCTTCTGTGTCTGCGAGGCCAATGCAAATGTAGGTTTCATCGCCTTTGATAAGGCTTGTAATCTAGATGTAGCTGGTATCATAGCGGACTATGCCGCCTCCCTCCTGCCCTCTGGCCGGCTCACCCGGCGTATGTCCCTGCTCTCCGTGGTGTCCACGGCCAGTGAGACTAGTGAGCCGGAGCTGGGTCCCCCAGCCAGCACTGCTGTCGACAACATGAGCGCAAGTTCCAGCTCTGTTGACAGCGACCCTGAAAGCACGGAGCGAGAGCTACTCACCAAGCTCCCAGGGGGCCTATTCAACATGAACCAGCTGATAGCCAATGAAATCAAACTCCTGGTGGAGTGACTCCACCGGTAAATAATTAACCAACAAAACCCTTGTAAAACTCACTTTCTTTTTCTTCTTTTTTTCTTCTTTCTTTCTTTTTTTTTTTTTAACCTACTTGCAATGCTGTTCATGGAAGGTACTCAGGAAGATGAGAGAAAATTGAGTAGGATTAGTTAGGAGAGAAGGAAGGGGAGATAGACTAGACCTCTGCTATTAAGATGTTACTGACTTTCATTTACAGATGATACAGATAGAATGGCAGAAGAGGTGAGATACAGAAAAATGTCAGGCTCTATAATAGTTACCCTTTTAAATTACTCAAAGTGTATGCTCTCAGGCCATGACGAACACAGTGTTTTTCATGGTCGCTTGCTTTTGTTTTTGTACAGTTACTACAAATTTTGACGTAGCATAACTTCACATTGTGTTGCAAAGATTTGTAATGAGTGAGGAAAACATCTATCTAAATTATAGGAATTTTTACATACAAACCTGAAAATTCTGCCTTTACGATATTAACTAGCAACTTAACGTTCATAGTTTATGAAATCTTGAGGAGCTCTTTTACTGGGATTTATTATTTCTGTTTTTTGGTTTTCCCTTAATTTGGGTGGGAGGGCAACATTAATATGACCCAATAAAGGTTTCTTAATGACAGAATTGGCATTTTCGTATGATGAAAGGGAAATGAACAGTATTGCAATGTCTGGTACACAAAATGACATTTACTCCAATGTAGATAAAATTACACTAGTTTAAAATATGTGCATTGACTTGTATTTGTTAGTGTTTTAATCTTTTTTGAAAGATATATGCTCTGTTAATGTTGCATTTTTTTTTTAATACATGCTAGTCTAACATTCCCTGATCTATGCCTGCATCTTTAACAATGGCCAAAGTGAAGAAAGTGCTACCTTTTTTGTTAACAAGACACTGACTTGAAACATGTGCATTTAAAGCCTTTTCCTTTTTCTTTTTTCTTTTGGTGGTTGGGCATTTAAAGTATAAGGACAAGGAAGAATATTTTTGGGGGGCAAATCGAGGGCCTATAAGTTCTTAAGTATAAAGCTGAAGTGATTTTATAATACCAGCATTATATATTTGCATTTTTCACATTTTAGGAGGGAGTATATATGTGTGTGTGCACGCATGCATGTGTATGTGTTTTGCTTTTTGTTTACACCAACCAATCAAAAAGGATAGATTCCAGAAAATGGAGCATGATGGGGAAACACAGTTTTTACCTTAAATAACAGATAACTTGTTTTAATAACTACACTGGGGTAGAGGTACTCACTAAAGACAAACAGAATAGATGCTTCTTAGGCCTTTTTATGTATATGTATGTTGTTTGGTTTTTTCTTTGGTTCTAGACTGTTCAGTGTATGATTTATTTAAGGCTACATGCTTTTCTATGCTTCTGGCTGTGCATTTTCTCCTATTACACATAGGTTTTAGGGTGGGGTGGACTGGACGTTTTTGTTTGGGGACTTATTTTGCAGTATTAAGTCTCTTATAGCCCAACTCTGAAGCCTTCAATACTGTCCACTCTTTATATTCCTTTAATTTCTGAATTATAAAAGCCCCAAAATGGTACATAACACGAGCCTTTACAACATGGGTAAATCTATTTGAATAATGGGTTTGGAAGGTGTGTTAAGAAATGGAGATGCTCCAGAGCTCAACGTAATTTTTTTAAACAGCAAGTTCCATCTCACTACAATCCTCTGAAGCTTTTACCTGAGTCCTTTCTTGCCTCTCCAGTGCTTTTTTCCTTCAGATGGACCTTAAACATAATTTCTCGGACACTACTAGAGAGACTTCGAGGCAATAATAAAAGATCAGTATTAACCAGCTCTAACAGAGGTTTGATCATGCTTGTACAGTTTTCCCCCCATTTTAAAAAGGAATGTAATAAAATTTGTTTTTTTTCCATAGAATTAAATAATATTAAAATTGAGTGAAAGGTTGATTGTTGGCAAATAGAATAGTACCTCTAATCTGTGCAATGTCTCATTTCACCTCAGAAAAAGATGATAATAAGAGGAATTTCTAATTTAGGATATTCTAATCTCATATAAAAGAATTTGACTTGCATAGGGTTATTCTGGGCCTTACATATGTATGTAAGTACCTCTGACTCATTAACAGAGAGTAATACTTGGTACTTCTTTCACTGAACGACCATAGGAGGATGCATATTTGGGATAGAGAAATAAATGAGGGAGAAAGAAGTGCTTAATTAAGTCATTATTCACGTCATTGTGTAGAGAGCATCTGGTTGTCACATAAATTATACATTAAATACTTACATAGCACATGTATATAGATTTATGAATTTTAAAACATAAATATAACACCCTCTCTACTTGATGAAAAACTCAGGGTTTGTGTTGGGTGGGATAAGGTGTCAGGAAAAATGTAGATATACCTTTAAAAACATTTTACCAAACTAACCAAATACAAGAATTATCTGAGATTATTTCATCTTTAGCTTTATTCACTACTGATCAATCTTTTGTACATTCACACTATATTAAAACATAACTTTACCAGCCTATTTCTGGATTCGTACACTCACATGTTAGAATGAAGAGGTTAGGAATGATCATCTTAGAGTTTAAAAACATGAATATCTTCTTGAACTCCCTCAAATTAAGGTAAAGAATATGAACAAATCATTCTGGAAGAACCCAAATGAAACACTCCAGATATTTAAGTGAAAGTTAAATATATTTTCATATTGTTTAATAACTTTTGTATAATTTTCATTGTTATTATGAGAGGTAAAAATGTACTTATCAGATATGTATAATTCTTATCATGCCCAAATCTGAATTATTGTACAATTGTGTATTGTTAAAATTGTAATTCTTAATTGTATTTTAAAAGTAATTCTTTCTGATACTGTTTTTATGTTACCTATGGTGAAAACTGGACTGTACATACACACACACGCACACACCCACCCACAAACTATTCCATTTAAAATTTTTAATAGTTTTTTTCTTTTTTTGGTGCCTAATAATTGGTCATTTCTGCTGGCTTTTGCTCCACTGAACTTTGAAATCTTTCTGTATATGCTATCAATAAGAAAATATGCTGGAACGTTAGAAAAATCCACCAAGAGACTTGCTTTCATCAAGCACTTTATCAGACTTTTGAGAAGGTATCGAAGGCATTGAAAGAATTGACTTTCAAAATCATCTCTTCTTTTTCTCAAGAAGAAAACAATGGAAAAACAAATTCTCTTCATTCAGTGAATCCCTGGTTTGGGGCCTGGGGAGCTTAGAGACATTGTGAAATCAAATCTTGTGTTACATTTTTCTCCTGGCTCACTCTTTTTGAGAAGGTTTATGGGCTATATGGCTGGTGAGACACGATCCCCTCCTAAGAAAATGTAGGTGCTCAGACAGGTAACCTCTGCTGCTACTGTTTTTATTTGTTTGTTTGTTTGTTTAATTTCATTTAAAATTTGTTTTTGTTGTACTAGGATATTTTTAAATGTAATATATTGCAGGATTATAACCAGGTTCACTGCTTTCTTTCTTTCTTTTTTTTTTTTCTTAAAAAAAAAAAAACCAAAGTTTCATTTTAAGATACATTTAGGCGCCTTTGAAGCTTGGATTTTGGAATGTTTCAGTAGTGGACAGAAATCTGCTGTTGGAATCTTCTAGTCTTCCAGGTTTAATTTGAAATGTTTTTAGTTTTGTTTTGGATTTTTGTGTGGTATTTTATTTCCTTTATATCAGTGCCCTTTTGCCATGCTGTTTTGGGGTGGCTGCCTAACTCTAGTGAAAATTCTTTCTATATTAACGGAAGTTTGGTGTTTTAAATTCCTTAATGTTTTGCATTTTTTAAAATTGTTTTTAAAGAAATATTCTAACTGCTTGCACTGTTACTGTTCTTTGCCAGCCTTTTCAGGAGCCAAAAAAACAAAAACAAACAAACAAAAAAATACCCAGAGAAAAAACTTTCCTTCTTCCCCCTTCCTGATGATGAGTGAGAAGTATTGAGAACTTTCGGGGTCAGTGCCCTTCTAAACTCCCCTTCCCCCAATAATGCAGCTGTATAATGAATGGTAAATGCAGCGGTTTGGATTCAGGCACAGCCCCAGCCTGCTTGCAGGTAATTTGACTCTCCTTTCTTTCCATCCCAAGGCTAACTTGACTTTCTTTTTAAAAATTTTTCTTCATGTACTTTAAAGGCAACCATGGGTTTGTAAAAACTCTTGTTTAGAAAATAACGCATAAGTATATCTAACAAATAATTTGATTAAAGAAGAACTTTTGGGGGTAAAGTTTGAGTTGGTTGGGATGAACTCCAAACTTTCTTTGGGGATTTACTTGGCCATTTAGATAACTCCATTCCTTGCATATATGTCTATAATTAAGTATTTCAGAGTGTGACTTTTTGGCTTTGTTTTTGTTTTGGGTTTGTTTGTTTCTTCCATTGTGCTACTCTGGCTTAAGCTTTTTCAGGGGTTGGTGTTCCGAATACACAGTGAGCTCACAGTATAAAGACATCAATTAGGAGTTGACAGGTATGGAAAACTAGAGTTTTGAAAAGGTAAAATTAGGTTCTAGGTTATATATATGGTAAAAACTTACCATAGTGTTGAGTTGATCTTAGTACTTCTCTTTGTGTGACATCATTATAAAAGTGAAAAGGAATGATGAGACAAAGATAATAGAAAACATTTCAGTTATTTTAGGAACAGTGTGATTTCAGAACTAATCATTTTAGCATTTCTAAGACACTAGTTCTAACAAAGAGATAGATACGAATAGTTTCAGGTTATCATAATAGTTCAAATATTTAAAAAATTACAGGTTTGAACAGATTGGAGGGCATTTCTGAAGCACAAATCATTAAGCCCATTAACCAAGACTGTAAAATATAAAACAAGGTTAGTGGCAGGAATAGGAATACAACTTGTCCATTTTAATGTAGCCTTTCCGTTAGTTAATGTAGTATACCCTTCTCTGTCTACCCCAGTCCCTTGCCCTTTCCTCCTTTCTCCTGTCTTTCCTAAAGTTTTAGTTCTAATATAAGTTGTTATCATTGGGAAGATAATCCTCTTTCTGCTAGGTAGAATTTTAGTGACAGTGGTCAGGACATTTTCAAGATAGACTTCTGCACAATTTTATTCTGTGACTTCAGATGTCCTATCCGAAGAGGTTTTAAGTTCACTAGTTAGCTAATAGGATATCATGGCTTGTAATGCATTCTATAGCTGAAGGCATAAATCATTAACCTGTTTTGTGCTTCAATTCACTCATATAAGATAGGGCCAGTCTCTTCCCTAAACATCCTAAGACAAAAATATGTATGTGTTGAACTAAAATTTACTAACAGAGGAATCCCAACTGCCTCCTGAAGGAATTTGAGATATATACTAAAAAAGGCTTGTACCAGAGAACCTTGTTCTCTTGCTAATAATCGCCAATATTAGAATGTGTGGACTATGTGATTCCATGGGACATGGAGAATTTAACAGTCTCCATTCTGCTATGTCCGTGAAGATCACGGACTTGTTAAGAATGATCTTGCTTTCAGATTTCACCATATTCAAACTTACTAGCTGGGCCTTATATAGCATATATACCTGGCTGCTATTGTGGGGTTTGGGAACATGAGGGGTGGGGTGAATTGTTGTTGTTTTAGGTTTCAGTCAGACAGACATCACTGTGCCCCAGTTCCCAGAAGCACAGCAGGCCTCTAGGAGCATCCGTGGGAACGGCGCAGTCCTGACATCACCACCTCTCCTGCTCAGGCTCATCCCATATACAGAGGTCAAAGGGTGGGGTTTGAGATCGGGGGAAGGAATGAGAAAGTAGAAACAATGTCACTGCAGTGCCACTGTTGACTAGCCTTTGGTGCTTATGTCAGTGTTTGTTTTATTTTTTATGTTGGCAAAACTACCTGTTTTGGGGTAAAGGTAGTGGGAGGGTGGAACAAAAACAAGCCATTACTTTTATTACTAGTTCATTAGTGGATACTGTTCTTTAGTAGCTAATACAGAATAAACTTGGAACCTAGACCTTCAGTGACAAGGAGAATGGGAATAGAAATGAATCTGAGGACTTTAACAAACGGAAAATATTTATGTTGTGTTAGTTTCCAGTTCTAAAACTGCTATTACATTTGTCCCTCTGTCTCCCTTTTTCACCCTAATTTTTTTGTGTATGTATACAGTTTGAGGAAATGTGCATTTGTGATCAGTCCTTTTAAAAGGACTCAGTGACTTTATTACTCTTGCAAAAGATATACCCAATGCTTATATGGGCATACAAATGCTACCCTATTTTAAATATAGGTGGCGTATGTGTTCGTGTTTTAATGTATTCAGAGCCATTGGGCAATAAGCAGTCCAGAACATTGAAAACTCATACAGGTAAAGCACCTAACGCCTTTAGTTTCTAGAATTACTATTAAAAACTCCTTTATTGCTGCATCTTCCACAATTCTTTATAGTCTCTGAACTTAAAATTTGCAGGAGTTGTGGACTATTACCTCATTAAAATTTTAAGTTGCACACTTATTCATAAGATCGTAGGGATAGATGATAGGAAAGTGTAACAAAAGAAATGGTTCCTTGAGATGGCAGCTGCTGAGTGTCTAAATCTTTCCACTTAAAAAAAAATTCCCAGCTTAGCATGAATATTGATCATATGTTGTTTGATTTTCTGTGATTGGGTTTTTTGTTGTTTTGACTTTGGCGGGGAGGTCTTGGGGAATCAGTGAGGGAGCTCATACACATGTGAAAATATGAAATGTTAAAGAAAGGAGTTTTTCCATTTAATCTGAATAGTAAGCAAGAACTTTTTCTATATACCCTTCTGCTGCAGCAGAGAGATAAACTGGTAGGTGGCAGCAGAAGAAGGAATTCTTCAGATTGATGGCTACTGAAAGAATCTACATAGAAGAGATAGAGCATAACATATCAAGTGAAGCAAAGGGGGCAAAAAACGGAAGCAGGACTAAAATGTTTGGATTTTGACTCTAAATGGTAAGTTATCTTCAACTAAGAATGTGTTATCAGTCTAGTGGTATTATGTGCCATTTTGGTATGAAATCATAAATGGCTGTGTAGGTCCTTGTCTAAGATGAATTTGGCCTAACTAGGGTACTATCATTTTTTGCTTTGAAAAAAAAAAAAAAATTAGCAATATGTAAAATTAGGGATCTTTCCCCAATAGATTGATATATATGAACCTTTTTCCAGCTTTATTGAGGTATAATTGACAATTGTAAGATAAATGTGTACAACACTGTGATTTGATAGGTGTATACATTATAAAAGAATCCCCCCCCCCCCCCCGTCAGGTTACTCTTTCACATCCAATATGTGAACCTCAATGATGGCAAAAGTTATGCTTCTCACAATAAATCAGATTTTTAAAAAATCTGCAAGATAAATGAAATACACTTTGTTTAACCATTTTGTAGAAATAAAAGTGTCTCCTTTTCAGTGGCAACACTGGGAAGATAGCAACAAAAGTGGGTAATTTGGAAAACTTAACGAGGTGAAAATGATTTTTTCTTCAGCTAGCTGTGTCTTAACTGTGTAGTCCCATTTCCTTGTCTTTGTGTCTACTCATGAGTTCCACTCTGTTCACCTTTTGTTGCTTTTCTGTATCTGCTCTTACTCTTCCATTTTCTTCAGTTGGGTTTTTTCCTCAGTGTCTTTGTATCTCTTCCTCTTCTTGGTCTCCCTGTATTGCCTCTCTCTCTCATTCATTCCGTCAGAATTTTACTTTTCCAGTGTTGCCGTTTTTCATCTCTGCTTCCCTTTTTTTCTGTATGTGTGTGTCCTCCCCTTTTCATTTATATTCTCTGTGTCTGTATCTGCCAGGATAAACAGCTTTATTTTCTTTGCATCAACAATGGTCTTAAGACATTTTAATCAGAGTATCAACATCGTGATTGTTTTAGACTTTAGAGAGAAGAATAGAATAGAAGAAATTGGGATTTTTAAGTCCCTGGAAAGATTAAATTTCAGAATTGAAATTTAAATAAGATGCAGATCCATTTACGGATTCAGCCACATGTTTAACTATCTGTATCTTTATTGTTGCTGGAAACAAGCTGTTTTAAGATCACTTGGATAGAAAGAAAAGTCCTGTGGTGGTTAATTTCATCTAGACTTTAGCTTCAAATTGATTCTGATTTTTTCAGGTTTATAGTGAAATCAGGAAATCAGCAAATCAGTAATTATTTTATAGACATTTACTAGAGAAAATAAAATTTTTATTGAGATATAATTGACATATACTGTAAGTTTTGAATGTACAACACAATGATTTAATATTTGTATACATTGAGAAATGATCATAGTAAGTCTAGGTAACATGCATCACTGTACATAATTACAGAAATTTTTTTTTAAATATTTTATTTATTTATTTGACAGAGAGAGAGGCAGCCAGAGAGAGAGGGAACACAAGCAGGGGGAGTGGGAGAGGAAGAAGCAGGCTCACAGTGGAGGAGCAAGATGCGGGGCTCGATCCCTTAATGCCGGGATCACTCCCTGAGCCAAAGGCAGACACTTAGCCACCCAGGCACCCCACAGAATTTTTTTTTTTTTTTTTTTTTTTTTTTTTGGTGATGAGGACTTTAAAGATCTACTCTCAGCAACTTCTGAATATGCAGTGCAGCGTTATGACTTAGGTATTTTATAACTGGAGAGAAAATAAACTTTTAGTCTTTCAGATAAAAGTAATTGAGGTAATAAGTTTTTTCCTGGGATATACATGTAAACATTTCAGAAGTGTTAATTAGCTTTGTTAAAGTAGCACACAAATAATTGTTTTCAAATTTTATAGATGGTGAGAACAGGATATCCAGAGGAGAAATTATTATTTAAAGAAAAGGACTCCTGTTTCCTATTAATATATGTAGTAGCAGATTGAACTGCCGCATACAAGTGCCTGCCAAAGAAGTTTAGAATTTTTAAGCTAGAAAGCTTAGAGGCTATATATTATAATCTTGAATATGCTAGCCAGAGCAAGGGCCCAAGTCTCCTACCTGCTAATAAAGTGCTGATTGCATTATATATCATGCATCTTTCCAAATCTGTTGTAGTAACTGAAGAAATGAAATGCTCTGTAATAAGAACTGTGATATACCAATAAAAAGTTATCACTATTTGTGCTTGTGGTTATCTAATGTGGTGGGGCATCTGTTCAAATAAAGCATAGTAAGGCAAGCTGTGGGTGACTGTTTTAGATGGCTTATGTGTAAAATTAATAAGTACATCATTTATAGGGTTTGGTAATGAAAAGGTGTCCCTTGTTAAGACACAAAGAAGCCTTCAGGTTCTTTGCGATTTCTGGTTAAGGGAGAAGAGGAATGGATTCCTTAGATCTAGTATACCATGGCTGAATAGTAATGTGAATAGAATAACTGTGATACCATTGACTAAATATGCAGTATTCTGTTCCTTCCTTTTTTTTTTTTTTTAAAGAAGTGTAAAAGGAAGTTACCTTCGATTAAAAAATATTTATCCTAATGCCAATTGACATTATGTATACCAGTATGGAACACAAGACTACACAGTCTAAGTTCATATGGTTAGAATTTCTAAATATTTTCTAACAGATTTGTTTTTATCACAAATTTTCATATAGTTCATACAGAGATGGTTCGTATAGAGATCAGTGCTTTAGAAGTGAAAGAAGATGACCAACTTGAATTTTAATCTGAACCAAAATTTATTGTTTATTGTATAACTTACTGAAAATGTAACCTAGGGACGCCTGGCTGGCTCGGTCGGTAGAATGTGTGACTCTTGATCTCATGGTTGTGAGTTCAAGCTGCACACTGGGCCTGGAGCCCACTTAAAATAAAAATTAAAAAAAAAAATGTAACCTAAGGTAATAGGATAAGAACATAACATTTAAATTTTTTTTTTTTTTAAGATTTTATTTATTTATTCGACAGAGATAGAGACAGCCAGCGAGAGAGGGAACACAAGCAGGGGGAGAGGGAGAGGAAGAAGCAGGCTCCTAGCGGAGGAGCCTGATGTGGGGCTCGATCCCATAACGCCAGGATCACACCCTGAGCCGAAGGCAGACACTTAACCGCTGTGCCACCCAGGCGCCCCAAGAACATAACATTTAAATTTAATTTTGTTCAGGCATTTGTTATAATTTTATGTTTATTTTGTGTGGTAATTATTTTTGACTCAAGGTTTTCCTCTTGGTATAGTTTTTTTGACTAAAATCACAGTTGTCTTTATTAATAGGATTTTTAAGGGATAAAATTGCTGATACATCTTTATATGTCAGAATAACAGACTGTACCTTAGTATACTTAGTATACCTTTTTCAGATGAGATCACAAAGGTAAAGTGTGGTAATCACAAAAAAAAAATCGTGAATTGTTTTGGTAATCTAGACAGTTTGTAATATTTTATTGTCACAGTTAATTTTCAATATTTTATTTTTCTTTTTTCTCATCTTAATTATAAAGACTGTTTAAATCTGATTTAAGTGAGCTGTATGTGTTTTTCCCCTCTAGGTTCTTTTGAAGTAACCAGTGATCCTTTTTGCTTATTACTTCATTCACAGAATGGACGAAGATAGATTTGACTGTATGTTTTTTGAAATGGAGGATAGAAATACCCAGAACAAGGAAGCAGTAGCTCTAACCTGTTTGATTCAATGTGTTTTCTAAAATAAAAACACCAGAACTGGGAATGAAATAGTATGGAGTGTGATTTGTTCTTTTGGCAGTTATTCCTGCCCGCTCCATCTTATATGAATTCACTTCAGTCTGTATGGCTAGACTTGAAGTCTAGCTCCACATGTGTCATTCTCTTTATTCCTTCCTTTTCTTCACTTTTCAAACTCCTTTGGTTCTTGACATACTGATTTTTCTATAATATATTCTGACATGATTACTTCTCCCCTTAGTATATAGGCACTAAAATATGTATCATTTTACATGTAAAATGTATTATGTGGATTTACCCCTGCCCCTTTCCATCTCACTTTATCTGTCCATGCTAAATAATTGTTTCTGTGATTTTTTTTAATCTCTGAAGAAATGCAGCCATTTTCTCTTTCACTCTGACAATGCCCTGGCATACACTCATCACAGCGTCACTCACTATGTTTTAATCTTCTTGTGACTAGAGACTTTGACCCAATATATTTGAACTGTAGAAAATCTGATAACCTATTTGTGTGTACAGAGGCAGCCCTAGTACTTTGGACAAAAATATTGATATTCTTTGTAGTCAGATATTGATACAAATTCTAATTCCACTATTTACTGGTTACATGGACTTTGGACAGATCACCCTCTTCAAGCCATACGGGAGTATTTGTAAAAGTTGGAAATAATTGTACCTACTTTAGTAGATTAAAATGTAAGTATAGCTTTGCTATAATACATGTATAGTGCTTAGCACATAGTTGAATAATAAATACTGATCTTTAATTCTGTAGATTTTGGTTATTGATACTTATTCAAGAGCTGCTGAATCTTCATCTCAGAATTGAAGTACATAAGATTTTCTTGATTACCTTTTGGTTTTCCTACTTAAGCTCCTTTCATAAGATTTTGTGGTTGGAACATTGTGTGTACGCATGTGTGTGCGTGTGCGCGTTTGTGGCATTTCTCCTAGACTGTGCCCTGTCTCCACATTTCATTGATTGAGGAATTTTATATAAGAAACCTTTCATTTCATATTTTCTTCAGTCTTTCTCTGTCAGTTCATAACAAAAATACTTTTTCTTCTAAATCAGGAGAATTGAACAAGTGAGGAATATGCATACCATGCACCCTTATGAATAATTTAGGATAGTGTGACTTGTTTCCCTAAAAATGATTTAATGTGACTTAACAGAGACGTATTAAATGGTGGAGAAGCCATAATAAAGGACAAAAATAGGGTGAAACAAGGGTTAAAATCATGCAAATACATACTATCAGGTCTTATACATTTGCTTAGAGGTGAAATAAAATTGGCAAAGAGTGGAATAAGAAGATTACAGGGGCACCTGCATGGCTTAGTTGGTTGGGCGGCCGACTCTTGATTTTGGCTTAGGTCATGATCTCAGGGTTGTGAGATCAAGCCCTGCTTGCATGCTTGCTCTCTCCTGCTCTCTAAAATAAATCTTTAAAAAGATAATTAGAAGATTCATGGTAACTTTAAGAATGAAGCAAATTTATTGCACAAGAGAGGCAATGTGTTCTGATCTTAAGATATCCCACAATGTAGATCAGTACTGTGATGCTAAAGTAACAATCCATTAAAGCCAGCACAGTAAGAAATCCTCTTGATGGTGTAACCTGATTCAATCATAAAATTGGAAATTTTCTCAGTGACCTACAACCACCTATAAAATAACCCATTAAAAATACTTTTAAAAATCTTAGCTCAAGGGCGCTTGGGTGGCTCAGTCAGTTGAACGTCTGCCTTCGGCTCAGGTCATGATCTCAGGGTTGTGGGATCGAGCCTCCCATTGGGCTCCGTGCTTGAGTCTGCTTGAGATTTTCTCCCTCTCCCTCTGCCCCTCCCCCGACTCAGGCTCTCCCACTGTCTCTCTCAAATAAATGCAATCTTTATTTTTTATTTTTTAAAGGATTTTATTTGTCAGAGAGCGAGCAAGGGAGCACACAAGCAGGGAGAGCTGCAGGCAGAGGGAGAAGCAGGCTCCCTGTTGAGCAAGGAGCCCAATGCAGGACTTGACCCCAGGACCCTGGGATCATACCCTGAGCCAAAGGCAGATGCTTAACCAACTGAGCAACCCAGGCGTCCCAAATAAATACAATCTTTTAAAAAAAAAAAGCTTATTGTTTAAAGCATCCATGCTAGTGTCACTTTGGATCCTTCAACAGGCAGACATTGAGATGGAGTTAGATATGCTAGAGGTGTTTTGAAGAAGATGGCAGTGAAGGGTACAAGGGAGAGGGAACAGTAGCCAGGAAAAAGTATATGACACCTATGACAGAAGACAATTGAATGGAAAGCGCATCAGACCTAAGCTGTTCTGAAAAAGTCTCTGCCAGCCTGATAGAGGAGTGGTAGAGCAGATTACCCAATACAGCAGTTCAGCATTGGACAGAAAGGGCCTGGCTAGTATGCTGGGAGCAGCCTGAGGAGAAATTGGCCTCCATATGAATGCTGTGACAGATCAGGAATTGAAGCTGGAGGCTGCTTGCATCAAGTTTTCCCCGCACCCACCCCCCACCCAGCTTTATTGAGATAAAATTGAAATGTAACATTGTATCAACTTAAGGTGTTTATTTACTTTTAAATATTTATTCATTTGAGAGAGAGACAGAGACAGAGCACAAGCAAGGGGAGAGGGAGAGGGAGAAGCAGACCCCCCACTGAGCTGGGATCCTGACATGGGGCTCTATCCCAGGACCTGGAGATCATGACCTGAGCTGAAGGCAGACCCTTAACCATCTGAGCCACCCAGGTGCTCCCAAATTAAGGTATTTAACAATGATTTGCTATGTGTATATACTGCAGAATTACTACACTGGGTTTAGTTAACATCCACCACCACAGTTTAAATGTTTTTTTCTTAGATTTCTAAAGATCTACTTTCTTAGAAATTTTAAAATATGCAGTAAAGCATTATTAACTGTAGTCCACATGCTGTACATGACATCCCCAGAACTCATTTATCTTACCACTGGAGGTTTGTACCTTTTGGCCACCTTCACCTATCCTCCCTCCCTCTCTCCTCTGCAAGTCCACCTCTGACCAACCACAAATCTGATCTTTTTTCCTATGCGTTTTTGTTTTTTAGATTCCACATAGTTCATTATAGTATTTATCATTCTTTGCCAGACTTTATTTCACTTAGCATAATGCCCTCATGTTCCATCCATGTTGTCACAGGTGGTAAGATTTCCTTTTTTTATAGCAGAATAATACCCCATTGCATCTAGTGCATCTGGATACCACATTATTTTTATCCATTCATTCATTAATGGACACTTCAAGTTGTTCCCATACCATGGCTGTTATAAAGCTGTAGTGAACATGTAGTTGAAGGTATTGGAACATATAGTAGTTCTAGTTTTAATTTTTGGAGGTGCCCCATAATGTTTTTCATGGTGGCTGTACCAATTTACATTCCCATCAGCAAGCAGTGTACGCGCTTTTCCTTTTCTCCACATCTTTGCCAGCATTTCTCTCTTGTCTTTTTGATAATAGCCATTCTAATAGGTATGAAGTGATAGCTCATTGTGGTTTTGATTTGCATTTCACTGATGATTAGTGATGTTGCACTTTTTCATGTGCCTGTTAGCCTCTCGTGGCTTATGTTTGGAAAAATTTGTATTCAGGTCCTGTGTCCATTTTTATTAACCACTTACAAAATATATAATTTGTACGTATTTTCTACCATTCCATAGGTTGTCTCTTTGTGTTTTCCTTCAGTCTGTAGAAGCTTTTTAGTTTGATTGGTTTTGTTTGCCTTTGCTTTTGGTGTCAAATCCAAAAAAATGATTGCCAAGACCACTGTCAAGGAGCTTACCTTCTGTTTTCTCGTAGGAGTTTTATGGTTTCAACTTCTATGTTCAAGTCTTTCATTTTTTTTTCTTTCATTTATTTTGAGTTAATTCTTGTATATGCTTTACAGTAAGGGTTCAGTTTCATTCTTTTTACATGTGGCTGTCCAGTTTTCCAACACCATTAATTATAGTATCCTTTCCCCATTTTATATTGTTGGCTACATTTTAAATTAATTGAGCATATATGTTTGGGTTTATTTCTAGGCTCTGTATTGTGTTCCATTGATTTATGTGTCTGTTTTTATGCCAATGTCATACTGTTTTGATTACTACACTTTGAAATCAGTAAGTATGATGTCTCTAGGTTCTTTGCATCAGGTTTTCTTGAAGAGATCTGAGTGGCACACCTCTATGGCAGCCACATTCCACCCCTTAGGCTGCACAGATCTGCTCCACATCCTTTTGATGGAGCAGCTCCTTTAGAGTTCCATGAGTCTCTTACATAAAAACTAAATTGTATCTTTTCCCACCACTGACATATATAATACCATAGATCTGGCAGATCATATGACCCAATTTGCAGGGTTACTTGGATCACATCCTGAATCTTCTGCAAATCCCTTTCCTGATCCAGGCCTCAAACTTATTAGCCTTTTACATCATCCAGTATGTGGGTTGGAATACTGTTTCTAGGTGGAATGTGTTGCCTCCAGGATCCAGATAGAGCCACCAGGTATTGTGCTTGCTTCCTTGTAGCAGGTGATGCAAATATAGCAAGCTTTTACTTTGTAGGGGATGTCCCAGCATGCCCTTTACCACTGGGTCTCCTAAAAACTTCCTAAGAATGGCAGACCCTCAAATCTTTTTAGAGTTTATCTCCTGCCCTCTGAAACACGTTATCTCCATAAGGCCTTCAGTGTGGTAAGCTAACTTCTGCTTATCTTGTCCAGTCAGCATGATATCATTGATGTGATGGTCTGTGGAATGTCCATATGATGTACAGTTTATATCATCTAAAGTGCAATGGTTAACATATCCCTGGAGCAGAACTAAGTGAATATTTTCCATTCCATGTAAATGTAAACTATTTCCGGTCTTCTTCTGTTTAAGATAGAATTTTTTTTTTTTTAATTTATCAGATCAGTGGTTGTATATTAGATACCTGAGATCTAATACCATTGCTGTGTGCAGTCATTGGCTAGGAGTAAGCCAGGAAGACAGTCACCTTGAATGCTGAGGTGGATCCAAAAGAGGGGCAGCTGGAGACTGGCCAGACAACTACATTTTTCACAGGAAGTTTTAGGAGAGGGCTGATTGGCAAACCTCAGTACCTCAATGGCTGTCACAGTGCTCATGGTAAACAAATGGGTCTCAAGAAGAAAATAAACCGAAAAGATCCATCAGTACCTCTCCCCGTCCTCCTGACCTTACTCCCTGGAGGGAATCACTGTTAACACTTTCTTACATATCCTTCCAGAATTTCTAAATCATTCATGAGCATGTTTTTTTCTCTTAAACCCAGTGGGATCATGACATAAACAGTGTCCCATAACTTCACAGCATGTCTGAATATCTTGCCATACAAATAGGTATAATTCTACCTCGGTTTTTTTAAACAGCTACATAAAATTCTCCTTGCTTCTGTCATAATTTATTTCCTTGGCTAAGTTACATGAAATATTCCAGTATTCTTTAAATGAAGTTTTCCTTTTTAAAATTTTTTCTATTCTATGTATGCCACCAAATAATTCTAATACAAGAAAAGAGAATGAAAAAAAGAAAATAAACTTTATTTGACAAATTTTTCTAGGATAACCAATTGAAAATTATTTGAACAGAAATTGAGCTTTCCTGGAGAGGTCAAAACAAAGCAAAAACTGGCTTACTTCCGTAATCAAGAAGCCTTATATTGACCTGAGTGGCGCTAGGTCTAACGGAGGATAGCTGGACCATATTAGGGATGTGGTAGGATTAAAGAATTGCCAAGTCTAATTAACATCTAGGGACTATACAGAGCCAGCAGGAATAGTAAAGTCATTTCTACCAGTTAATAAAATCAATTATGTATTTAAACACACTCAGGAAATATATTCAAAATCCGTGTCTGGCCTAATTAGGGTAGGGAATCATAATGAATGCAAAAAGAAAACGGCTGCCAACCAATCCAATATTTCCAAAACAATTTTTATAGTCCTCAGTTTTATTTACGTGTACATTCCATCTCTAATTCTACAGGAAAATCCATTTGAGCAAAAACATGCCATTAGAAACATTTAATATGTATTTGTTGGTGCAAGTCATAAACATAAATTCATTTTATAAGCAGAGGAATTAGCATAATTCTAGACCACTTAATGCAAGGCATCTGTGCCAAAGAGCCTGAATTATATATACTGGGCCTAGTCTGGGTTGAACGGACCTGACTTTCGATTACATAAATACATTAACCTTCAGGGCAGATCTGTATGGATTTCCTAGTTCATGGTGTTGTGGTTTTTTGGGGTTTGTTTTTGTTTTTGAGATTTTATCTATGAGACAGCACAGGCAGGGTGAAGGGCAGAGGGAGAAGCAGGGAGCCCAATGTGGGACTCAGTCCTGGGACTCTGGGATCATGACCCAAGCTGAAGGCAGACCAACCAGCCACTTCTGGTTCATGGAGTTTGCAATTAAGTCAACTAATAAACAAGAAAGATAAAGTCTTATTTGCCCAATAGTGTCTGATAACCCTAGCCTAATTGCTTGACAAATATTATCATGCATAATGAGCAAATAAGTTAAAACAGACTCTAAATCTCAGCTGTTCCACGTACTAGTTTTGAGATTGTGGGCAAGTTCTATGCACCAATTTTTTTTATCTGCAAAAGATGATCAGTGGTAAGATTTTCCTTTATTTGAGAGTAATCCTAGTAGCATTTGGTACATAAATGCTATTAAATGGCTCTCCTAGAATTTCTCCCCTTTGCACTGAACAATCATATCAGAAATACAGATAATCTCTCTTCCACTAGCCAAAATTCTGCTGGAATATGGAGAAAAGAAAAAATAACTTGTGAACAATTGCATAATACCAACGGTGAAAAAGCAACCCACAAAATGCAAGAATGTTTGCAAATCATGTATCTGATAAGAGAATAATAACCAGAATATATAGAGAACTCCTAAAAGTCAACAATAGAGAAGACGACCAAATTTTAAAACGGGCAAAAGATTTAAATATACATTTCTCCAAAGATGTACAAATGGCCAATAAGCACATGAAAAAGATGCTTAACGTCACTAATCAATGAAGTCCAAATCAAACCACAATGTGTTATCACCTTACACTTACTAGGATAACTAGTAACAAGTGTTGGCAAGATAGGTCAGCCCCTCCTGAAATAGTTTCCCACAACAATAAAAGGGAGGGGGCAGTTTTCTTTCCCAGAAGACAGATGAAGGAGATGAAAATGGTTGAGAAATATTAATGTAAAGACAATATTGTCTGTGGCTCCTGGGTAGCTCAGTCGATTGAGCATCTGACTCCTGATTTTAGCTCAGATCATGATCTCAGGGTTGTGACATCAAGCCACGTGGAGCTCCACACTCAGTGGAGAGTCTGCTTCAAAAGATTCTCTCCCTCTCTCTCCCTCCCCCCACGCACACTCTCTAAATAAATAAATCTTAAAAAAAAATAGACAACCTTATCTTAGTGGAGACAATAATTTGGAAGGTTAAGGCATAGATTTGGGGAAATTAAGTAACCTTCCAATGGTCACATAGTAACAAACCCAAGATATGAAAAACACTAGCTTTTTTTTTTTTTTAAGATTTTATTTATTTGACAGAGGCAACGAGAGAGGGAACACAAGCAGGGGGAGTGGGAAAGGGAGAAGCAGGCTTCCTGCTGNGCAGGGAGCCCGATGCGGGGCTCAATCCTAGAATGCCAGGACCATGACCTGAGCAGAAGGCAGACGCTTAACTACTGACCCACCCAAGTGCCCCAACACTAGCCTTTTGTCAACTCTTAGTTGCTGCTATCAGAGTAGGGATTCTGGTCTACTTTATGATGATCTGGTAAAGGGAAATTAGTTGGAATAGCTCTGGAGACCCAGGAAGTAAGAATGAAGTCTTTCCCACTAAGTATTGGCAAAATTCTAAAACACCCTCCAAGATTCCTATCTGTCAGTGTACATGCCCTACATAGCCCCCTCTCCTCTAATGGAGCCTTTGAATATGATGGGATATTATTCCTGTGATTAAGCTATGTTATATGAAACAGGTAAGAGGATTTTGCTGTTACAACTTAGGCCTCTAATCAGTTGACTTTAAGTTGATCAAAAGGTGGGTCCTTGGTGGGCCCTACCTAATTAGGTGAGCCAATTAAAAGAAGATCTGGAGGACAGGGACAGGAGAAACCAGATTTGAAACAGCAGAAACTCTTGTTGGCCTTGAAGAAACAAACTGCTATATGGAAAGGTCCATATGGCGGTCCATATGGCAAGGAACAGTGAGTGACCTCTAAGAGTCAAGCCTAAACTATCACCAGCAACTACTGAACTTGGAAAAGGAACCTGAGCCTCAGATGAGATTGCAGCTTAGGTAAGATCTGAGTAGACCTGTGTCCAGATTCCTGACCCATGAAAACTGTAAGATAATAAATATGTGTTGTTTCAAACCACAAAAACTTGTGGCAGTTTGTTACACAAAAATGGAAACCTAACACAAGTATCCTTATAGTAAAAATATTTATATAAAATATCAAATATATTTGATATTTTTATATATGTGTATTATACATTATAGAAATATATATTTTATACTATAAAATACAGTATATAGACTCTGGCAGATATGTGCTGCCTTGTCTGATGGGGTAACATAGCTTACAGGTTCACAGGCATAGGAGTCTAGTGTATTGAATAATCTATAGCATTATGTAATGGAGAGAATATTGGATTGAGAGACAGGAAATAGTATTGCATGCTGGTGCAGCCACTCACTGAGTAACCCTAGATAAATCAATTTGGGGCAGCTTCAGTTCCCAAGGAAGCAATTAGACTGGTTGGTGGTAATAGTTGTACAACAGTGTGAATATACTTAATGCCACTGAACTGTATACTAAAAATGGTTAAAGGGTGAACTTTATGTTGTGTATATTTTACCACAATTTTTTAAAATTAAATGCTTGGAACACAATTCTGCCATTAGTTTCTAAGGTGCTCATTTTACCACATCTCTATCAGCATTAAAAATCTGACAAACTTTTTTAAAAAGGATGATGATATTCTATAGTCGGTCTTCAGTGAATTCTAGTAGGATTATTAGACTTTTTTGCCCTTTGAAATTATGTTTTTGAGGCATTTCAAGCAGAGCTTAATATCAGATCCTCTTTCCACAGTTTGAGTCACTTTATTCCCATCTCAGCCCAATCTCTACATTAAATTCTGGTCTTTGGTAAAACACATTAAATATCTCTTGTTCAACAATAACACTTGGCATCAAATAACCTTTGTTATTGGCAAGACTCACTCTGATATTATATCACATTTTTGGTAATTGTATTTTTGTTTTGTTTCCTATGGCTGCCTGCCTATTTTTGTAACCTTCCTAATATCCTAAATGCTCTATGACTTTTATATAACAAATACTTAAAGTGTCTACTCTGTACTGTGCACTATTTTAGCGGCTTAGGTTAAAATAGGGAAAAACAAAAAAGTCTTGCCATTATTTACTTTTTAGTACAGCAGGGGAAACAGTAAATTATAAATGTGATTAAGCTGAAAGTGTTCCTATAATGTTTGAGGAGCAGCAGTGAGTATGGATGGACAGAGAGAGCAGTAGTAGGTCAGAGAGGTAATGAAGGGCCAGGTTAAATAGGGATTTAGGATAACTGTAGAGGCATTGTTTTAATTTGAGGGAAATTGAAAGGCATTGCACACTTTTTTTTTTTTAAAGATTTTATTTATTTGAGAGAGAAGAGAGCATGAGACGGGGTAGGGTCAGAGGGAGAAGCAGACTCCCCACTGAGCAGGAAGCCCAATCCAATGTAGGGGCTCCATCCTGGGACTCCGGGATCATGACTGGAGCCAAAGGCAGATGCTTATCCAACTGAGCCACCCAGGCACCCCTGCACTGCACACTTTTTAACAGAAAAGTAATATGATCTAATTTATATTTTAAAAGCTAAAAAAAAAAAAAAGACCTATTTTAGCTACACTGTTGATAATAGACTCTGGACAATCATAGGTAGAAACAGGGAGACTATGGAAGTAATATAGCGAAGAGGACTTCAACTTCTTGCCAAGATGGAGTAACAGACTAAATTTACCCTGCCATCTGAAACAACTAAAAAACAGGACATAATATGTAAAATAAATATTGAATATCAGCAGATGATAATGATTCCTTAGGGAAAAAAACTAAGGTGAGCCCTGTGATTGCTAGCATCCTACATGGGGAGTTTCTTCATCCCAGTGCAGGGGAAGGCAATCTAACAGCAGCCTAGTGGTCTTACTGAATTGAAGGAGTGGAGTTGAGAATTAGAGCACCAGCACAGCTGGAATTCCCAGAGCAGAGTACCAGAGGAAGGAGCTGCACAGAGTACAGAGGTTGCAGAGGGTCTCCCTGAGTGTCTGGATGAGTACTGTTCAGAACATGTGTACGAAGAAACTACCCAAGGACAGGAAAAGAACCACCTGAAATCACTAGTGGGAAGAGTTCCTGGGGCTCACAAGAGGCTTGGAATAGTATTCCCACAAGCCAGAGTGGAAAAACTAAGTAGATTATGGGGGGGAAAGTAGAGAACTCAGATGGGTATTGCTTCAGGAGTGGGAAAAAAAATTGCCCTAGACTAAAGGCTGCTCCATCACAGACAATAGATTGGGGCAGACAATAGATTAGCCAAAAGTCATTAAAGGGAAATGGTGAGGAATGAGATGACCAGATGGGCTTTGGAAACTCCAACATATTCCTGGGATCTAAGAGGCCACATGCATGAGTAGGGCTTTGTACATGCTAAGGAAAGACCTGACAAGGTCCTAAGCTCTCACTTCTGACTGGCCTTATGAGTACACACTAGCCCAAAATAAAGGCTAAGATAAAGTTGTAAACTGTTTGGATAAATGCAGAAGATGTGCTCCAACATGCACAAAGACCTCTCAGCAAAGACAGAGATTTACTCTTTTTAGGCACATAAGGAAATTTCTCTCCAATTATCAGCTGACCATTGAGCTAACCGAGTAGGGGCGTCCGTGGCTCTACACACACACACACACACACACACACACACACACACACACAATTACAGACTAAACAGCATCAGTCCAGAGTCACTGAACAAACAACTACAAGTAGCAACAATACACCCTGGGAGGGTGAAAGAATCTGATTTCCAGACTTGCTTAATTACATTGTTTGAAATGCCCCCATTTTCTTTCTCTCTCTTTTTTTTAAAGATTTATTTATTTGAGAGAGAGAGAGCATGCGCGTGCTTGCTCGAGCATGAGCTGAGGGAAAGGGCAGAGGGAGAGGGAGAAGCAAACTCCTCGCAGAGCTGGGAGCCCGACGCAGGGCTCGATCCCAGGACCCTGATATCATGACCTGAACCGAGGGCAGATGCTTAGCTTACTGAGCCATGAAAGTTCCTCATAAGATAAAAAGTATTAAAAGGGTCCAGATAAAATTTCTGGAGTTGAAATATACTATATCTGAAATGGAATAAGCACTAAAGGAGCTTTGAGGAGGAATAATAAAGAATCAGCAAACTCGAGGAAGGTCAATTTAAGATTATACAACATAAAATGGGGGTGGTGTGGAGCTATATATATATACACAAACAGTTTTTGTAAACTATTGACATGAAATTTTTATTAATCCAAGTTAGATTGCTATCAATTAAGATGTTAATAATAATCCACAGAGCAACCACTAAGAAAATAATTTAAAAATATATAGTAAAACAATAAGGAAATTAAAACAATACTGTAGAATCATCTATTTGACAGAAAAGAATGCAGTAATGGAAGAACCGAGGAATGGAAAAAAATATAGTAAATAGCAAAATGGCAGACATATATCCTCCTTTATCCTTTATTACATTAAATGTGAGCAGATTAAATTCTTAAACAGCAGAAATTGGCATATGGCTATATGAAAGGAAAAAAGAAACATCCAATTTTGTTATCATTTTAGATTCAAAGAAAAAGTAGGTTCACAGTAAAAGGATAGTAAAAGATATGCCATGAAATAGTTACCAAAAGAGAACTAGAGTACTGTACTAATATCAGGTAATATGGATTTTAAGACAAAAATTGTTACAAGGGAAGAAAAGGGCATAATGACAAAGGTTAGTCTGTCAAGAAGAAATAACAATTATAAATGCACTTAATAACAGAAACCCAAAAAGCATGAAGCAAAAAAATGGACAAAATCGAAGAGAGACAAAATACCCACTTTTGATAATGGATAGAACCAGGCAGAAGAGCAACAAGTAAGAAGACTTGAACAGCAGTAAAAACCAGTTACACTTAATAGACATCTGTGGAATACTTCAATACCCAACAGCAGCAAGAGACATTTTTTTCTCTAGCACATATAAAACATATTCCAGGATAGAACATATGCTATGCCATAAAAAAAGCCTCAATAAATTTGAAAGGATAGAGATTATACAAGTTATATTCTCTAACCACAATGGAAGAATTACAAACCAGTAACAGAAAGAAATTAGGGGAATTCACAGCTATGTGGAAATTAAACATCTAAAGAAGAAATCACAAAGAAATTGGAAAATAATTTGGGAAGAATAAAAATAAAGATACAATATACAGAAATTTATGGGATACAATGAAAGCAATGGTTAGAGGTAAATAAATACTGTAAACACCTACATTAAAAATGAAGAAAGAATGCATATAATTTACCTGACCTTCCTTGCACCTTAGGAACTAAGAAGAGAAGAGCAAACTAAATCCCCAGCAAGTGGAAGGAAGGAAATAATAAATACTAGAGAAGAAATTAATGAAATAGAGAATACAAAAACAATCAAGAAAATTAAAACAAAACAATGTTTGCTCTTTAAAATGAACAACAAAATTGACAGACCATTAGCTGAACTGACCAAGGTGGGGGTGTGGTGGAGAGAACACTCATTATTAAAATTATGAATGAAATAGGGAACATTACTGTTGACTTTACTGAGATAAAAAAGATTATTAGAGAATACCGTGAGCAACTATATGTCAACAAATTAGATAACCTGGAAAATAGACAAATTCCTAGAAAAATACAAACTATCAAAAACTGACTCAAGGTAATGTAGAAAATCTGAAACGGACACATAAAAAATAAAGACATCTAGTTAGTAATAATGTTTTTAAGATATTTCATTTATTCATTTGAGAGAGACAGGGAGAGAGAGAGAGCACAAGCCGCGGAGAGGGGCAGAGAAAAAGGGAGAAGCAGACTCCCTGAGGAGCAGGAAACCCCACTCCGGGCTCAATCCCAGGACCCTGAGATCATGTCCTGAGCTGAAGGCACCCGCTGAACTGACTGAGCCACCCAGGCATCCCCAGGAATAAAAATTTCTTACAAAGAAAAACCCTGCCCAGGTAGCTTACTGATAAATCCTACTAAATGTATAAAGAATTAACACCAATTCTTCATGAACTCTTCTAAAAAAATAGAAGAGTAAGGAATACTACTCAACTGAGTATATGAAGTAGTATTACCATGACACCAAAATTTGACAAAAACATCACAAAGAAAACCACAGATCAGTATTTCTTATGAATATAGATGAAAAAATCCTCACCAAATACTAGCAAAGTGAATGTAGCTTTATATAAAAAGGATTATATGCCATGGCAAAGTGAGATTTATCTTAGGAATGCAAAGTTAATTCACCATCCAGAAATCAATGTAAGAATGTAATATATCAATAGAATAAAAGTCAAAACCACACAAATATATCAACATGATTTGCAGAAAAATTACTTAACAAAATCTAATACCCTTACTTGATAAATAAATTAGGAATAGAAGGGAACTCCTTCAACAGGAGAAAGAACAACTGGCAAAGTTGAGCCAAATCAATGATCAATTAATATAATTCATCATATCCATTATATCAAAATATGATATCAATAGATGCAGAAAAGCCACTTGGCAAAATCCAATCCCCATTCTTGATTAAAATTTTTAAAAGCAAAAAAAACAAAAAAAACCCAAAAAAAACTTTAAACAAACTAGAAAGAGAAGGAAACTTCCTCAACTTGACAGAGAACATCTACACAAAAAACTTAGAGCTAAGTGAGAAATCATATGCTTTCCTCCTAAGACCAGAAACAGGGCACGGAGGTACTCTCTCACTTTGCATGTAACCGTAATTCATTTCTTGTTATTGCTGAGTAGCATTCCACGTATACTGTCAAACACTCCCTCTTCTACTTTCCGGAAAAGCTAGTGTAGAATTGCTATCATCCTTCTCTAAATATTTGTAGAATTCCCCAGGGAATCCATATGAGCTGAGAGTTTTCTTTGTGGGAGGATTTTTAAATATAAATTTGATTTCTTTAATGTATATTGGACTAGTTACATCATCTATTTTTTCTTGAAAGAGCTTTGTAATTTGTATCTTCAAAAAATTTCTTCATTTAGCTGCCAAATGTGTTGTCATAACATTGTTTATAATATTTTCTCGTTATCTTTTTTTTTTTTTAAGATTTTATTTGAGAGAGAGAGAGTGAGTGAGAGAGAGCCCAAGAGGAGGGAGGGTCAGAGGGAGAAGCAGACCATCTACTGAGCAGGGAGCCTGATCTTGGGACTCCGGGATCATGACCTGAGCCGAAGGCAGACGCTTAACCAACTGAGCCACCCAGGCGCCCTCCTCATTATCTCTTTGATGTCACTAGAATGTTTGTAGTATTTTGTATTTGCCTCCTTAGTTAACTTGGCCCAATCTTAAAGCTCCCCAGCTGGCAGGGAAGCAAGCATACTTAATCAAAATCTCTAAATCTCTTGGGGCGCCTGGGTGGCTCAGTCGTTAAGGGTCTGCCTTCCGCTCAGGGCGTGATCCCTGCATTCTGGGATCGAGCCCCACATCAGGCTCCTCCGCTATGAGCCTGCTTCTTCCTCTCCCACTCCCCCTGCTTGTGTTCCCTCTCTCACTGGCTGTCTCTCTCTCTCTGTCAAATAAATAAATAAAATCTTTAAAAAAAAAAATCTCGAAATCTCTCCTTAGAAAGTTTTCTCTGGGGGCGCCTGGGTGGCTCAGTCGTTAAGGGTGTGCCTTCAGCTCAGGGCGTGATTCCAGCGTTCTGGGATTGAGCCCCACATCAGGCTCCTCCGCTATGAGCCTGCTTCTTCCTCTCCCACTCTCCCTGCTTGTGTTCCCTCTCTCGCTGGCTGTCTCTGTCTCTGTCAAATAAATAAATAAAATCTTTAAAAAAAAAAAAAAAAAAAAGAAAGTTTTCTCTGAAGACATTTAAAAATTCTTAATTGTCCTTCAATTACATCTTAGGGGATTGTGTGTATCTGAAAGACTGGCAATCACTGGGGATAGTAGAGATGTAGGAGATATATAAAAAGATTGAATAAAATCAGTGAAATGAGAGGCACCTGGCTGGCTCAGTCAGTGGAGCGTGTGACTCTTTATGTCAGGATTGTGAGTTCAAGCCCCATATTGGTTGTAGAGATTACTTTTTAAAAAATCAGTGAAATGAAAAGAATCTGAATAAGTCGCTTAGGTCATCCTTCTGCCTTGAGTTAAGTTCATGTTTGAACAACCTGGGCAACTGACATTTTAGCTTAGTTTCTTAAAACTTCTTTCACAAAGATTCTGTTACCTCCCTTTAGCCTTCTAGCCCAAAGGTAACAATCTGTCTGAAAAGATGCTTCCTAATGTCTGTGCTCATGTGACTGTCCATTTCTGCTCATGCCTTTTAAAATAATTGCTTTGTCCTATTCTATCCTTTTCCCTTGGATGGGTCCTTTGTACTCTGATTCCACCTACTGGTTGGAGCCTGAAATAACAATGGATTTCACGATCAGTCCACTTCCTTTTACTGCTGTGAGTATGGAATTTGTTATTGATGGAAATAGGCATCTCTTCTAGGAACTTGGTGACATTCTTCGGATTTTAAACATCTTAATCTTAATCTTTAATCTTACCCCTTCAAATTCCCACCAAATCTGTCCAACGACCTTAAGAAAGCCAGACAGTATAGAAGGCATTTTTAGAAGGATGCTCTTGGAATTTTTATAGAATCCTGTTATGCCTCGTTGTTAGACAAGTGTCTGAAGATAAGTCTCTACTGTTAACTTTTCAGTTTTTTGAGAAGTAGAATAAATTCCATGCAAACGTCTAATTGATATTTGACAATAAATTAATGCTAAATTTATAATTAGAGATTTTTTTCTTTGTGGTTGCCCTAGGGATTACCATTAATATCTTCAATTATAATAATCTAGTTTGGATTAATTCCAATTTAATTTCAAGAGTATAAAAATTATGTTTTTATGTAGCTCTGCCCCCTACCATGCTGTTATTGTCAGAAATTGCATCTTATACATATATGCCCAACAACTTACATTTGTAGTTATCGCATTATGCAGTTATCTTTTAAATTAGACAGGGAAAAAAAGCATTACAAACAAGTAGTATATTTATACTCTATTTTTACATTTATCTACATAGTTACCTTTACTGGTGCTCTTTATTTTATTCATGAGGCTTTAAGGATGCCTGACTGGCTCAGTTAGTAGAGCATGTGACTCTTGATCTTGGGGTCATGAGTTCAAGCCCCACGTTGGGTGTAGAGCTTATTTAAAATGAAACAAAACCTGAGGGACATCTGGGTGGCTCCGCTGGTTGAGCACCTGCCTTTGGCCCAGGTCATGATCCCAGGGTCCTGGGATCGAGTCTCATATCGGGCTCCTTGCTTGGCAAGGAGCCTGCTTCTCCCTCTGCCTGCTGCTCCCCCTGCTTGTGCTCTCTGACAAATAAATTTAAAAAAAAAGGGGGGGAGGATTTAAGTTACTGTCTAAAGTCCTTTTATTTCAGCCTGAAGGATTCCCTATAGGTTTCTTGTAAGGCAGTCTGTTACTAAGGAAACCTTGAAGTTTTTGTTTATCTGGGAATGTCTTAATTTCTCCATTTTGGAAGATATTTTTGCTGGATATAGAATTCTGCAGTGATGGTTTTTTTCTTTCAGTGCTTTAAATATAGTACCCCTTTTGATCTACATGGTTTCTTTTTTGTTTTTAAAGACTTCGTTTAAGTAATCTCTACACCCAATGAGGGGTTCAAAGCTACAACCCTGAGATCAAGAGTTGCTCACTCTAGGGACTGAGCCAGATGCCTCTGATCTCCATGGTTTCTGAGTGATCAGCTGTTAATCTTGTGAAGGTTTCTTGTTCATGATGCGTTGTTCTTTCTTGCCACTTTCAAGATTCTCTCCTCTTTTCATAGTTTGTAATGCATCTGGGTGTGGATCTCCTTCGGTTTATTAACTTGGAGTTTGTTGCACTTAGTTGTGTAGATTAATGTTTTTTTAATCAAATTTGGGGAATTTTTGACAATTATTTCTTCAAATATTCTTTTCTGCTCCTTTCTCTCTCACCACGTCCAGTATGTTGGCATGCTTGATGTTCTCACAGGTCTCTAAGACTCTGTTTATTTTCTTTCATTCTTTTTCTGTCCTCATGCTGGATAATCTCAATTGACATATCTTTAAATGCAATGAATTTTTTTTTTTTACTTCCTGCTCAAATTTGGTGTTGAGCCCCTCTCATGAATTTTTCATTGCAGTTATTTTATTTTTCAACCCCAGAATTTCTGTTTCCATTTTATTTAATTTATTTTTTTAATAAGGATTTTATTTACTTATTTGCTGGCATGAGAGAGAGAGAACACAAGCAGGGGAGGGGGCAAAGGGAGAGGGAGAGGGAAATGCAGACCCCCTGCTGAGCAGGGAGCCTGATGCTGGGTTCCATCCTAGCACCCTGATATCAAAACCTGAGCTGAAGGCAGATGCTTAACCAACTGAGCCACCCAGGAGCCCCTCCCTCTATTTGGTTCCATTTTAAAATTGCTATCTCTTGGGGCACCTGGGTGGCTCGGTTAAGTGTCGCCCTTCGGCTCAGGTTATGGTCCCGGGGTTCTGGGATCAAGCCCCATGTGAGGCTCTTTGCTCAGTGGGGAGTCTGCTTCTCCCTCTGCCTCTGCCCCCTGCTTGTGCTCTCTCTCTCTCTCTCAAATAAATAAATAAATAAACAAATAAATAAATAAATATTTTAAGATAAATAAATAATAAAATAAAATTGTTATCTCTTTGATAGTCTCTATTTAGTGAAACATTGTTCTCATACTTTTTTACTTCTTTAGACATTGTTTTCTTTAGTTATTTAAATCTAATGAAAATAATTGATTTAAAGTCTTTGTCTAGTAAGTTCAGGAACTTCAGGGATTATTTCTATTGAGCTTTTTCCTGTGTATAAGTCAAACTTTCTTCCTTCTAATAATTTTTTGTTGAAAACTGAACATTTCAAATAATATAATGTGACATCTCTAGAAATCAGATTCTTTGGTCTCCTCAGGATTTATTATTGTTACTGCTTTTTTATCGGTTTTTGTTTGTCCAGTGACTTCTGAACTAATTTCATAAATTTTTTTTAAAGATTTTATTTATTTATTTGACACAGAGAGAGACAGCTGGGGAGAGAGGGAACACAAGCAGGGGGAGTGGGAGAGGAAGGAGCAGGCTCCCAGCGCAGAGCATGGAGCTCGGTGTGGGGCTGGATCCCAGGACCCTGGGATCACACCCTGAGCCAAAGGAAGATGCTTAACGATTGAGCCACCCAGGCGCCCCTCATAAATTTTTTCAATGTCCCTATGGATATCTCATTCCTCAGCATTTCTTTTTAAGCATTTTGGTTAGTCTATTATTTATGCCATCATCTTAGGCAGCTATAATGTTAAAACATTCAAAGCTCTTCCTCCATTTCCCTGAGGTATTTAGCAGTGGGCAAGTCTGTGTGAGGTTGCATAAAGAAAAGACTTTCTAGTAGTCTTCCAGGGAACCATTAGCAGACAGGTCAATAATGACATTTCTTTGGGAATGAGATTCTTTCAACATCCCCCGCCCCCCATTTTTAGAAATGCAGGCTGTTATTTTTCAAGGTTACTGTGGAACTGGGAAGTGGGGCGTGGGACTTAGGAAAGGAAATGCCACAAAGCTCATTGCTCTTACCAGGATTCATCTGTTTTTCTTAAATAAATGTTCTCTGGATTACTTCAAACCTTTGGTTGATTTCCAGGGTTCTAAAGCTGATCCTGACGATTTTGTTAGAATTTTTTGTTGTTACTTTTAGAGATTGTTACTACATGATTTTTGCTGAAATCATCCCAATTAGACCTTTTTGCTCTCATTTTATTTATTTATCACAGATCACAGGGTTTTGTTTGTTTGTTTTTTAAGATTTTTAATTTATTTGACAGAGAGAGACACAGCAAGAGAGGGAACACAAGCAGGGGGAGTGGGAGAGGGAGAAGCAGGCTCCGCGCTGAGCAGGGAGCCCGATGTGGGGCTCGATCCTAGGACCCTGGGATCAAGGCAGATGCTTAACGACTGAGCCACCCAGGCACCCCTGCTCTCTTTTTAAAAATTTATTCAGGGGCACCCGTGTGGCTCAGTCGGTTAAGCATTTTACTCTTTTTTTTCTTTAAAGATTTTATTTATTTATTTGACAGAGAGAGAGACAGCCAGTGAGAGAGGGAACACAGGCAGGGGGAGTGGGAGAGGAAGAAGCAGGCTCCCAGCAGAGGAGCCCAATGTGGGGCTCGATGAGCCTAAGGCAGACGCTTAATGACTGAGCCACCCAGGCACCCCTAAGCATTTTACTCTTGATTGCAGCTCAGGTCATAATCTCAGGATCACGAGATCTATGCCCAGCATGGAGCCTGCTTAAGATTCTCTTTCTCCCTCTCCCTTTGCCCCTCCCACCTCTCTAAAAAAATGAATTAACAATAATTTTTTTAAATAAGTAAATATTCATTCATATTTATTAAATGCCTAGCACAGACAGACACTGTTCTAAGTGGACTGAGGGTATAGCATCATGGTTCAGTTGCTGTCTGAGTCTGGGTGTGGTTGGGTGGCAACTTCATTCGTCCTGATGCATTCATATTTGAACTTTGACACAGCATATTGTTTACTCAAATGGATTTGAAGAAGAAATAGTGAGGCCTATAATTAGTAGAGAAGGGTGGCAAAGACACAGGCAAGCAAGGAGTGGCCCTAACTCCAGCAGGTTCATCCCTTCCTCTTCCCCAAATTGTAACTTGATTTGCTTAGCTCCTGACTCTC
The DNA here is from genome assembly GCF_017311325.1 of Ursus maritimus. Taxonomy (NCBI): domain Eukaryota; kingdom Metazoa; phylum Chordata; class Mammalia; order Carnivora; family Ursidae; genus Ursus; species Ursus maritimus. Next base: position 8,989,963 of record NW_024425119.1, read on the forward strand.
CAGTGGTAGAGTCTCTAATCAGCAGTCCTGGAATGTGATGGAAATAGGCCGCTGTCTTCTGGCCTCTTCTGGAATGAGAACAGAAAGCTGGCTTGCTCAGAATACCATCCCCTATGGGGTAGTATTCAAGATATCTTGTAAGAGATTACCAAACAAGGTGTGCCAGTAGCTTTTTGGAGAATAAAGTATTGAAAGAAAATGTCAGCAGGTGAAAGACCAAAGACTATTTGTGAAAAAGTAGAAATAATCTGGACTTGAACAAATAACATCATTGAGTAGAATGATAAGGAACAAAATATAAGATATATCTATATCTATATCTATATCTATATCTATATCTATAATATATATATATTTTAAAAGATTTTATTTATTTATTTGAGAGAGAGTGAGAGAGATAATAGAGGGAAAAGGAGAAGCAGACTTGCCACTGAACGAAGAGCCCAATTTGGGGCTTGATCCCATGACCCCAAGATCATGACCTGAGCCAAAGGCAAATGCTTAACTGACTGAGTCACCCAGGTACCCCTATAAAATATATTTTTAAAAGCATCAAGAAAGCTGGGATAATACAAATAAAGAAGAATTCCAAGCACACCAGAACAATTTTTTTTTCCTTAGCTTTATTGATGAGTGCTTATCACCAGTAAGTTTTTGGTGTAGATGAATTGGAAATTTATGAGTATCCCTGAATAACTATTATATACATTATATAACTATAATATAGTTAACTTAGTTATGCCTAATATAATATATAGCACAAGATAATAACCTATTAGGATAAGGTGATAACAATAGGATAATATATAATTTATATGATTTTTATTCCAAAAATACTTTTATTATTTACAGTAAAGGTCCATATGCAAAAACCCTTCCAGGTGATATATTACGATGTTTATTCAGGCTAAAACCCTCAAGTCAGGATTCTGATATCCAGAACAAAACTAAGTAGGCTAACTCTTTACAAAATAACTATTAATATGGCTGTTTCCTCTGTATGTGTCATGTGATGTGCCAGCAATAGGATTTTATGCAGTTTTGGAAATTATTAGACTCTGGACATTTTTCCCCACCAACTTCCAGGCAGATTATCAGACTGATAACTGCATTAAATAGATTTTTAAAAGATATTTTATTTATTTATTTGAGAGAGAGAGAGAGCACAAGTGGTTGGGAGGGAGAGTGGGAGGGGAGCCCAATGCGGGGCTCGATCCCAGGACCCCAGGATCATGACCTGAACCTAAGGCAGACACAACACCAACTGAGCCACCCAGGGGCCCCCATTAAAGAGGTTTTAAAATGGATCAGAAGAGATAAAAATATTTGACTGAAAGGGTAGTAAAGTGAAGTAAACAACTCCTAATGGAAGGTCAGCTAGCCTCCCACAGAGGGATTGGCATTACTGGAGCTGGAAGATTTTCCTTATACAGAATGCAGAAACAGGGTGATGGGACAAAGGAGAGACAAGACTGGCCAAAATCAAGCTTATATCATGTTCTTACTACATGCCAATGTTATGGGCAAACTATATTCCGGGGGGCCTCAGGGAGGTCAGGCTCTGGAGTTTATCTCAAAAGCAGTTTGATTCAAATTTAGAACAGACACGGAGAGGTTTCCTGATTCTAACTCAAAACAGCTTCCAGTTAGATCAGTAAATATAATTGATAGGGAAGTGTTTGGACTAAACTAGTGTAAATATAATACTTAACTAGTGACGCATGTTTGAAATTTCTTCCCTGCCACCAGCTTTATCGAGATGTAATCCACGAATAACATTGTGTTAGTTTAAGGCATACAACACGATGATTTGCCATATGTGTATGTTGTGGAATGTATCCACATCAGGGTTAGGTATTACATGTATCTCTTCATAGAATTATAATTTGTGTGTGTGGTGAGAACATTTAAGATCTACTTAATCTTTGCAAATTTCCAGTATACAATTCAGTATTGTTAACTACAATCACCATGCTGTACATTTGAATCCCTGAACTTATTATAACTGAAAGTTTGTATATGTTGACCACATCTCCCCATACCTCCCTCTCTCAGCCCCTGGCAACCACCATCCTACTATGTTTTTATGAGTTCAAGTTTTTTAGATTCCACATGTAAATGAGATCATACAGTGTTTGTCCTTCTCTGACTTATTTCACCTAGCATAAGGCTCTCAAGTTTCATCCATAATGTGGCGAATGGTAGGATTTCCTTCTTTTTTATGGTCGAATAGTATTCCTGTGTGTGTGTGTGTGTGTGTGTGTGTGTGTGTGTGTGTGTGTAGACATATCACATTTTCTTTATTTATCCATTGACAAACACTTAAATGGCTTCCATGTCTTGGCAATTGTGAATAATGCTGCAATGAACATGGGGATGCAGCTATATCTTCAATATAGCAATTTCATTTCCTTTGGATATTTGCCCCAAACTGAAATTGCTGGGTCATATATGGTCATTCTATTTTTAATTCTTGAGGAACCTCTATACTATTTCTCATAGTGGCTGCCCCAGTTTACATCCCACTAACAGTGCACAAGACCTGCTGTTTCTCTTCATCTGCACCAACATTTGCTATCTTTTTTCTTTTTAATTATAGCCATTCTAACAGGTGTGAGGTGCTACCTCACTGTGGTTTGATTTTCATTTTAATACAGTTGACATACAGTGTTGTTAGTTTCAGATACATACACAGTGATTCAACATCCCCATATACTATGTATGCTATGCTCACCACAAGTACAGCTGCCATCTGTTACCACACAAGGCTATTACAATATCATCAACTATATTTCAAATGCTGTGTCTTTTGTTCCCATGACTTATTCATTCCATACCTGGAAGCCTGTACCTCCCACTCCCCTTCACCCATTTTGTTCATTCCCTTACCCTCCTTTCCTCTGGCAACCATCAGTTTATTCTGTGTATTTACAGGTCTGATTCTGCTTTTTGTTGTTTATCCTTTTGTTTTATTTTTTAGATTTATATATGAGTGAAATCCTATGGTACTTGCCTTTCTCAGTCTGACTTATCTTACTTAGCATAATACCCTCTAGGTCCATCCATGTTGTTGCAAATGGCAAGATCTCATCCTTTCTTTATGGCCGTGTAATATTGAAGTGCACCCATGCACACGTGTGTGTATATGTGTATGTACACACACACCACATCATTTTATCCATTCATTTGTCTATCAGTGGATTCTTAGGTTGCTTCCATATTTTAGCTACTGTAAATAATGCTGCAATAAACATAGGGGTACATGTATTTTCTTGAATTAGTGTTTCTGTTTTCTTTGGGTAAATAGTAGTAGGATTATTGGATCAGATGGTACTTCTATTTTTAACTTTTTGAGGAACTTCATGCTGCTTTCCACCATGGCTCTACCAATTTACATTCTTGTCAACAGCGTGTGAGGGTTCCTTTTTCTCTACATCTTTACCAACCCTTACTATTTCTTGTGTTTTTGATTGTAGTCATTCTGGCAAGTGTGAGATATCTCATTGTGGTTTTGATTTGCATTTCCCTGATGACTAGTGATGTTGAGCAACTTTTCAGGTACCTGTTGGTCATTTGTACGTCTTCTTTGGAAAAATGTCTTTTTAGATCTTCTGCCAATTTTGTTTTTTGGTTTGTTTTTTTTTTAAAGATTTTATTTATCTATCTGACAGAGAGAGAGAGAACACAAGCAGGGGGAGCAGGAGAGGGAGAAGAACAGTCCCACTAAGAAGGGAGCCTGATGTGGGACTGGTCAATCCCAGGATCCTGGGATCATGACCCAAGGCAAAGATAGACGCTTAACCTACTGAGCCATGCAGGCGCCCCTCTTCTGCCCATTTAAAAACTGGATTATTTGCTTTTTTTTTTTTTTTTTTTACTACTGAGTTGTACAAGTTCCTTATGTATTTTGGATGTTAACTCTTTATCAGATAGATGGTTTGCAAATATTTTCTCTCATTCCATTCGTTGCTTTTTCATTTTGTTGATGATTTCTTTTGCTGTGTAGAAGCTTTTTCGTGTGAAATACTTGTTTATTTTTGTTTTTGTTGCTTGTGCTTTGGGCATGATGTTTTGTTGCTGGGGTGCCTGGGTGGCTCAGTCAGTTAAGGGACCAATTCTTAGTTTTGGCTCAGGTAATGATCTCAGGGTCATGAGATCAAGCCCTGTGTCAGGCTCCAAGTTCATTAGGGAGTCTGCTTGAGATTCTCTTCCTCTCCCTCTGCCCTTCCCCCCTGCCTGTGCTCTCTCTCTCTCAAATAAATAAGTAAAATCTTCAAAAAATATAATTATTTATTTTAGAGAAGGAGAGGGAGAACCAAGCCCTCCATATGACCTGAGCTGAAGGCAGATGCTTAACTGACTGAGCTGCCCAGGCGCCCCTAAAATAAATAAATCTTAAAAAAAAAAAAAATCATTGCCAAGACCAATGTCAAGGAGCTTGTTTCTTATGTTTTCTTCTAAGAATTTAACATTTCAGGTCTTACATTTACATCCTTAGTCCATTTTAGGTTAATTTTTTTGAGATAGGGATCTCTGGCTATGGCCTTATACTCTTCTCTCATTTGGGACAAATTCCTCTGTCTTCTCATCTTGTCTAAGTCTCTGTGTCTGTTTCTGTATACTTGGAAAGTCACCTATGTCTCCTGCTCTTTATGAAGGAGAGGTCCTGTAGTACCCTGCAGTATAGCTTCCCCTGGTTCCCCAGGGTTTGGTGCTTCTGGGAGTGTCTCCAATGTGTGATGCGTGTGCTCTGCTGTTGTGTCCTGGCTGCTTTATCCTTCAGGCCAGTTGTCTGCAGTGGCTCTTTACCTGTTGTGGTCAGTGTTTGGCCCCTGGCCTGAATGTGGCTTGTTTTAACTAGGTGTGCTCTGGTCTGCTTGCAAAGTGAGACCTGTTGCTGCTGCCATGGAACCAAGTCCTTACAAAACTCCTGGGTCTGGAGATGTGGTGTTGGCAGGCGTTTGAACCAGTCTTCTGGGGGAGGGGGCCATCGTGCTGGGACTGAGGCAGGTGTGACAGGGAAGGGCAGTTCTTTGGAGTGCAGGGGACAGGGCTTGGTGTAAGCAAGTTGGGGAGATAGTGAGTGTCAATGACGTGCTGGTTCCCACAGATGGCTCTGTGTTTATGCTGAAGTGCAGGGGAGGGGAATGGCACCTGCCAGTTCCTTTTTTCCAGGAGGGGTCTCTTTGTGAATGCTGTCTCTCTGGGATGTGCTCTGAGATGAACAAATAACCTTCCCACTGTGCGCTCCAGGCATTCTTCAGATCGCTGTTTCCACACTGTATGTTCACAGGCTGTCTAACTACCTTTTCTCCAAGAGCAGTCTCAATTTCCTCTGATTTCTCCCAGAGCCAAGCATGCTGACCTTTAAAACTCCAGGTTTTAAGACCAGATGGTTGCAAGAACTCACAAAATTTGGGCTCTCTTGCTTTCCAAGCCAACTGCTATAGGCAATCATTTCCCCCACGTGCTCCCCTGTGTGCTAGTCTGTCTCTCCCCCTTTCCATGTCTGCAGCAGCCATGATCCCTTTCTCTCCCAAGCTGCATCTCTGAACTTGCTACCTTCTTCGATGTGGCCTCTTCTGTACCTTTAGTTGTGAATTTGTTCTGTCAGTCTTCAGATCAATTTCTGGGGTATTTAGGATGATAACTATCAAATGATAGTTATCCATTTCTATTCATGGGATGAGGTGAACCCGGGGTCCTCCTACTCCACCATCATCTTCCCCTCCAATCCTAACACCGTACTGTTTTGATTACTATAGATTTCTAATACAGTTTTAAATCAGGAAGTGTCATGACTTTATTATTCTCAAGATTGCTTGGGCTATTTGGGGACTTTTGTGGTTCATATGAATTTTAGCGTTTATTTTTCTATGTCTGTGGGGAAAAAAAGCCATTGGATTTTTGATAGGGATTGCTTTGAGTCTATAGCTTACTTTGGATAGTATGGACATTTTGACAATATTAATTTTTCTGACCCATAAACTTGAGATATCTTTCTACTTATTTGTGTCTTCTTCATTTTTTTTATTAATGTCTTATAGTTTCCACATGTACAGATCTCTCACCTCCTCAGTTAAATTTATTCCTAAATATTTTATTGATTTTAATGCTATTGTAAATGGGATTTTTAAAAGCTTCTTTTTCAGATAGTTTGTTGTTTGACATGTCTATAAGGCAAGACTGTCCCTATCAGCAGTTAAAAGCTACCTGACACTTACTCTTAATGGTCACGTCAGGGAGAGACAGATAGAAAGGAGAGGGATAACACAGGATAGAACCATATATTTAAAGACAAGTAGTAGAAAAAAAATTAAAAAATTAAAAATAATAAAGACAAGTAGTTATTAATAATAGAAAATGGAATATAATTTAGGGTATTTAATAAATATTTAATAATTTAATAAATAAATAAAATCTTAAAAAAAAAACAATTAGCAAAACTGAGTTCCTGTCCTCAGAGGTTATACAGTCTGTGCATACCAGAGGTTTCCAAATGAATGTAGATGTGAATCTTATATTCTGGGCCTTCAGATGCTAACTAACTATTCCACGGTGTGGATTAAATTTAACATTCACTGTTTAACTTACATGTTACTGTTTATATGGGTATATATTTTAAAAAATTATAGAAAATAAAACACAGAGGCAGCCTCTCATATTTTCTGAACAACTCTCCTTTCCCATCAAGGGAGAGTTCATCGGGATTCATTCCACAGAGAGCTCATTAGTGTTGGCATCTTATTTCTTCTACCCCATATGGTTATCATTTCCATTTCATTCCAGGTAGCAGAATTGCTAATGGTAAGTTCATAGAAATCCTGGGAAAAACCGTCTGCAAGAGAAAGAGAGTGAAGAGGGAAAGGTAGACAGTTTCATGACCTCTTTCTTTTTTTTTTTTTTTTTTTTGACTTTTTTTTTTTTTTTTGACAGAGATAGAGACAGCCAGCGAGAGAGGGAACACAAGCAGGGGGAGTGGGAGAGGAAGAAGCAGGCTCATAGCAGAGGAGCCTGATGTGGGGCTCGATCCCACAACGCCCGGATCACGCCCTGAGCCGAAGGCAGACACTTAACCACTGCGCCACCCAGGCGCCCCTCATGACCTCTTTCTATTGGACATTGGTATGGGAAGTGCAGAGGGGAGTTGACATTCTGCATCTTTATTATCAGAACCTTGATCTAAACTCCAGGCAGCCTTTCTGAATAACTACTCTTAGACCTGGCATCATAGCAGCTATTCTCAAAGTATGGTCCCTGGGCCAGGAACATCAGCATCACCTGAGAACTTGTTCAAAATGCAAATTCTCAGGCCCCACTGCATACCAAGGAGTCAGAAACTCTGGGATGGGGGCCCAACAAAAGGTATTTCAACAAACATTTTGTCATGAATAAATCGAGAGAAAAGATAGATTCTTTGGGGGCGCCTGGCAGCCTCAATTGGTAGAGTGTGTGACTCTTGATCTCAGTGTTGTGAGTTCAAGCCCCACTTTGGGTGTGGAGCCTACTTAAAAAAAAAAAAAGATGGATCCTTCTTCCTAGTATGTGAAGTTAGCTACAACGAAGAACAATTAATTAATGATGCCATTAATCATAAAATCATACCAAATAGGAGCTGCAAACAGGGAGGGAACGTTGAAAGAGTTTGCAGAGCTGGAACAGAGGAAATTATTTTGGAGATAATTAAGAGATGGATAAGATGTGGGATAACCTTTGCCCTTTGCTCCTTATTTATGCATTCATACTGAATACCTAAGCTAGGGGAAGAATTAGGATAAGCTTTGCCTCTCACTCTCAAGCATCTCACAGAATAGGTTGGGAAAGAGGAATGTAAGTAAAGAGGGATAAGACAAGATGACTAGTGCTGGGGTCAAGCTCACTAGGAACCCAAGTTTTGGGGCCCAGGAAAAAGAGAAATTATCTATTTGGAGCAGTGAAGAATATGAGGTAGTAGAAACGCCTTCATGGAAGTGTTAGCTAAATCTGGAAGGATGATGAGAGATTCTCCATGTAGAGAAGGAGAAAAGGCAATCCAGGCAAAGGGAATGGCACGGACAAAAGCTACACGTATGAAGTCTTTTCCTGTCTGCTTTGCTGTGTCAGTCTGTGCCTTCTGCTGACCGTGCGGAACCCACAGTGTAGCCAAACAAAAGAAAACCTCTCAACAGATTTTTCTCTTTTTAATGAAAGTTGCAAGTTTTTAAGTTTAAGAAATACTGAAACACTATTTTACTTTTGCTGTTTTTTCCCAACTTCCAGATCTTTTTATAATTATTATTTAAAAAATTTTAAAGATAGCTTATTTACTTATTTTTAAGTATGCTATATCATGCTGAACCCACCATGGGGCTCAAACTCACGACCCCAAGATCAAGAGTCGCATGCTCCACCAACTGAGCCAGCCAGGTGCCCCTATTTTAATGCTTAATGACAGTAAAAAAATACATAATATAAAATTTACCGTCTTAATCAGTTCTAAGTGTACAGTTCAGCAGTGTTAACCATACTCACATTGTTGTGTAACAAGTCCATAAATCTTGCTTATATCATTCTTCAAAATGCTGATTGCTTGAAAGTTGCTGACTCTGAGAAAGCCTGTTCCACCATAATCTTTAATAATACTAAAGCTAACATTTTTGGTGCCTGGGTGGCTCAGTCAGTTAGATGTCTGCCTTCTGCTCTGCAGGGAGCCTGCTTCTCCCTCTGCCCCTGCCCCCACTTGTTGTCTCTCTAAAATAAATAAAGAAAATCTTAAAAAAAATATAAAGCTAACATTTGTAGGAAGCTAAGTGTGTATCAGGCACCGTTCTATACACTTCCCACGCATCTCATCATTCGATTCTTACACCAACTTTGTAAGATACATGGTATTGTTGTTCTCATTTTATAGATGAGAAAACCAAAGCACGGAGAGGTTATACCTTGTCATGAGTCACACAGCTAACAAATGGCGTTCAGTATGCAGATACGTTGCACCATTGTCTTTCTTCTGCAAGACTGGTGTGTTCTGGTTGCTAGGGCAGCATAGAGCTGTTTTAAATCTCCCTTTGCAGTGAAGTTAACCTCCTAGAAATTCAAGCTAAATACATTTGATGTAAGTAAGCACTGCTTTCTAGCTCAGGCAATACTATTTTTTCGTATCATGACTAATACATGACTGGATGCATAGATAGGCCCCCCTTCCCCCGCCCATGGCTGGAACAATACCTATATCCATTCTACCTTCTCTTTTAGAGGCACAGGATTGGAAAATGCTCAGTAGGACCCCAAAGTTAACCAATCTTATCTGCTAGAATCAAAGGGCCAGGATAAAAGAAGATTAATGGCTGAAGAGAATTAAGGTATCTTTATTGGGCTTTTATAAAAGCTGAGAGAATCAGACGTGAGGAGTAGTGGGCCCTGAAAAAGTTACAAAGGGAAAAGGAGAAAAATTTCATCAGAAAATTCAAAATAGGAGAGAAGGAAAAGGTGCCAAAGAAATTATGCAAAGCAGGTTCCTCAGTATTTCTTTCTTCATTTTTCATTCCCTTTGTCTTGACATGTAAAAAATACCTCATCCCTACAATGTAGCTCAGAATGAACTATTTTTTGCTTTGGGCAGTCATTTATCTTTTAGAGTGATTAAAAATGGATTTGAATGTCTTTTATATTTATTTTATTTGATACCATTTCCAGAGATATTCATTTATTTGTGCAGTTTCTGTCTGGCATCCTGAGAGGAGTTAGCTAACTTTCTATAAATGATCAGATAGTAAATAATGAGGCTTTGCATGCCAAATGGTCTCCTGTAATCCCTCAAGTCTACCAGGATAGCACAAAAGCAAATGAGTGTTACTGTGTCCTAATAAAACTCCATCTACAAAACCTGTGGGAGGCTGGATTTAACCTGCAGGCTATAGTTTGCCATCCCCTTCGTATCTACTGCCTTAAGAACTCCCTTTAGGGGCGCCTGGATGGCTTAGTTGTTAAGCGTCTGCCTTCGGCTCAGGGCGTGATCCCAGCGATCTGGGATCGAGCCCCACATCAGGCTCCTCTGCTGGGAGCCTGCTTCTTCCTCTCCCACTCCCCTGCTTGTGTTCCCTCTCTCGCTGGCTGTCTCTCTCTCTGTCAAATAAATAAATAAATAAATAAAATCTTTAAAAAAAAAAAAAAGAACTCCCTTTAACATTGCTCGTAGCACAGATCTGGCAATACATTCTCTCAGCTTTGGTTTCTCTGAAAAAGTCCCTTTTCCCTTCATTACTGAAAGATATTTTTGTTGGCTGTAGAGTGCTGGATTTGGGGGGTTTTTTCTTTCAGTATTTTGAAAATGTCAATCCATTGTCTTCTGGTTAACATTGTTTCACATGAGAAGTTTGGTATAATTCTTACCTTTATTTTTCTGTATATAATGTGTTTTTTCCCGTCTGGCCATTTTCAAGACCTCCTCTTTATCTCTGTCTTCAGCAGTTTGAAAATAATGTGATTAGGGGCGCCTGGGTGGCTCAGTCGTTAAGGGTCTGCCTTCGGCTCAGGGCATGATCCTGGCGTTATGGAATCGAGCCCCACATCAGGCTCCTCCGCTATGAGCCTGCTTCTTCCTCTCCCACTCCCCCTGCTTGTGTTCCCTCTCTCGCTGGCTGTCTCTATCTCTGTCGAATAAATAAATAAAATCTTTAAAAAAAAAAAAAAGAAAATAATGTGATTAGGTGTGTGTGTGTGTGTGTGTTTGTGTGTTAAGTAGGCTCCACACCCAGCGTGGAGCCCAGTGCAGGGCTTGAAATCACAACCCTAAGATCAAGACCTGAGCTGAAATAAAAAATCCGACGCTTAACCAACTGAGCCCCCCAGGCGCTCCTAGGTGTGTTTTATTTTGTCATTTATCCTGCTTGGAATTCTCCATGATTCTTGGATCGGTTCTTTGATGTCTTTTATTATTTTTGGAAAATTCTCACCTGCTATCTCTTCAAACATTTCTTCTGCTTGTTCTTTCTCTCTTCTCTTTCTAGGATTCTAATGACATATATTTTAAACCATTTGATATGTTCCTGCAGCTCGTGGATATACTGTTTGATTTTTTTCCAGTTTTATTGAGAAATAGTCGACATACATCCCTGTATAAGTTTAAGGCATACAGCATGGTGGTTTGATTAACATGGTGGAAATGCTTAACCTAATAGGTGCAGCTAACATCCACCTTCTTATATAGATACAGTAGAAAGGAAAAAAAAAAGAAGAAGAAGAAAAGAAAAAAGAAAAAAAAATTTCTCCTTGCAATGAGAAATAACTCTTAGGATTTACTCTTTGAACAACTTTCCTATTTGGGGAGCCTGGCTGGCTCAGTTGGTGAAGAATATGACTCTTGATTTTAGGGTCATGAGGTCAAGCCCCCTATTGGGCATGAATCCTACTTAAAATAAAAATAAAATAAATTTTAAAAGTAACTTTCCTATAAATCCCACAGCAGTGTTTGCTACAGTCATCATGATGTATACTATATCCCTAGTCTGTATTCATCATATAACTGGAAGTTTGTGCCTTTTGACCACCATCCTTCAATTTCCCTTCCCCCCTGTCTCTGGTATCCACAAATCTAATCTCTTTTTCTATGAGCTTTGTTTTGTTTTGTTTTTTTAAAGACACAGAGGGAGAGAGTGCATGTGAGTGTGGAAGTAGGTTTGGAGGTGAAAGGCAGAGGGAGAGGGAGAGACAGAAGCTTAAGCAGTCTCCATGCTCAGCATGGAGCCCAATGGGGGGCTTGAGTTCCCAACCCTGAACCGAAATCAAGAGTCGGACACTTAATTGACTGAGCCACCAACCCACTGAGCACCTGTTTTGTTTTTCAGATACCACATAAAAGTAAACTCATACGGTATTTGTCTTTCTCTGTCTGACTTATTTTGCTTAGCATAATGCCTTCAAGTTCCATCCATGTTGTAAATGGTAAGATTTCTTCATTTTTTATGGCTAAATAATACTCCTCTGTGTGTGTGTGTGTGTGTGTGTGTGTGTGTGTGTATGCACGCACATATATATCACAACTTCTTTATCCTTTCATCCATCAGTGGACACTTAGGTTGTTTCCATGTATTGGCTATTGGAAATACTGTTACTATGAACATGGGGGTGCAGACACCTTTTCAAGTTAATGTTTTCATTTCCTTTCGATAAAGTCCCAGGAGTGGAATTGTGAGAGAATATGATAGTTTTATGTTTAAGTTTTTGAGGCTCCTCCATACTGTTTACCACGATGGCTGCACGAATTTATAATCCTATCAACAGTTCAGAAGTATTCCCTTTCTCCACACACAAGCTAGTATTTGTTACCTCTTGTCTTTTGATGAGATTCAATTTTTTCCACCTTTTTTTTCTTTGTGTTTCAGTTGGATAATTTCTATTGACCTATTTATAAGGGAGATATTGGTTAAATATTTTCTCAGCTGTGTCAAATTTACTTATGAGCCTGAAGAAGGAGCTGCTCATCTCTGATACCTGATTTTTTTTTTTCAGCATTTCTAATTGACATTATCACTTCTATCTTTCTGCTGAAATTTCCCATCTGTTTAGGGATGTTGTCCACCTTTTTAAAAATTTCCTTAACATATTACTTCTAGCTATTTCACTTTTTTTTTTAAAAGATTTTATTTTAAAGTAGTCTCTAGGGGCGCCTGGGTGGCTCAGTCGTTGAGCGTCTGCCTTCGGCTCAGGGCATGATCCCAGAGTCCTGGGATCGAGCCCCACATCAGGCTCCTCTGCTGGGAGCCTGCTTCTTCCTCTCCCACTCCCCCTGCCTGTGTTCCCTCTCTTGCTGGCTGTCTCTCTGTCAAGTAAATAAATAAAATCTTAAAAAAAAAAAATAGTCTCTACACCCAAGATGGGGCTCAAACTCACAACCCTGAGATCAAGAGTCACATGCTCTCCTGACTGAGCCAGCCAGGTGCCCCTCTTCTAGCCATTTGAATGTCCCATTTGGGTAGATCTAACACCTGCATCATCTCTGAGTCTGGCTGTGTCAGCTGCTTTGTATCTTCACAGGGCGTCGTCACCATTGCTGTCTTTGTTGTCATCGTCATCTTCTTTTTGTCAGTCATATAAGTTTTTTCTTTTTAAGTAAGCTCTACACCCAGCATGGGGCTTAAACTCATGACCCTGAGATCAGGAGTTGCATGCTGTACTAACTGAGCCAGCCAGGCGCCCCATCATATAATTTTTTATTGAATGCCAGACATCTTGTGCAAAACGGGAGATTGGGTAAATAGCCTTTATGCCTAGAAAGGGACACATCTCTTCTCAGGCAGTTTAGCAGGGTAGATGGAGTCATTCTCGTTAAAAGATGAGGTGGATTTAGGGTGTGCTCTTTTAGTGTACCATAAGCTTCAAATACCTCTTAGGATGCCCTGTACTTAGGATAGGGTCTGGAATGCTGGAGGTTTTTCTCAAGGTTTTTTCCCCACTTTCAGCTCTCCACCTTCCCTATACACATTATAGGCACTACAGAGGTGGTCTCTCTCCATATTTTTGCCCCTCCACCAGTGGTGAACTGCTGCTTGTTATGTTTCTTGCTAGGGTGCTGGTGAGAGGGTGCAGTAGTTCTCTCTTGTCCTTTTCATCTTCAGTCTTAGGTAGTTTATATGCCTGGTCCTGGAGGATGAGATTTTCTTCGGATTCCTGCCTCTACTCCCAATCAAACTCTGCTTTGTGTCCATGGCAGGTCTTGTGTGGAAAAGATTTCCCTGCCCTTCCTTCAGTCTTAGGAAATCTCTGAAAGTATGGGTATAGAATTCTGGGCTGAGGTCTTTTTCTTCTCCCTCCCTGTGGGGTAGGGTCTTCCTCCTCCTCCTCCTCCTCCTCCTCCTCCCCCTCCCCCTTTCCCTCCCCCTCCCCCTCCTCCTCTTCTTCTTCTTCTTCTTCTCCTTCTCCTTCTCCTTCTTCTTCTTCTTCCTCTTCTTTCTCCCTCTTCTTTCTCCTTCTCCTTCTCCTTCTCCTCCCTCTCCCTCTCCCTCTCCCTCTCCCTCTCCCTCATCTTTCCCCTGGCAACCGTGGATCTTTACCTGTGCAACAATCAGAGCAACAGTATTTAATGCTTCTCCCCAGAGTCTTAAGCCTTTTGAAAATAGTTTGGGCAGCTGGGGCCTTTCCTACAGGATAGATAATACTGTCCTCTATCTCTATACTACTATGGGAGGCTCTTTTGAGTCTCATTCTGTATCCGATCTTTCTTATGAGCACTTGGTAAAGGTCATGGAAGAGAACCTGTAATTAAGTACAAGCTTCCCGTGTGGCACACAGAGATTCTTTGTTGTTATTCTAGCCCACACTACACCTTTAGTGATTCATTAAAATCTTAGCTGTGTTCTCACTTGCTTCTGTGATGGACCAAACACCTCCCATGTTCTGGCACAGATGAGACAATTCAACACTCAGTCTCTTCTCGGAAGGAAATGTGCCTCCTTGGATTTTATGCTACTTAGTTAACCAGCAACCTCTGCTCAGCTCTTAGATTCAAATTTTTGGTTCAAGGAAAGTTATGATTTTGCAGTTTATCTGGCTTTTTTCACTATCAGGGAGGGAAAAACGTTCTTTCCAGTTGTTTTTACATCCTAACTGGAAGTGGAACTTCCCACATATTGTTTTGTACTATATTCCCTCTTCTCCACCCTGCCATTCAATTAATATTGCAAACAATTCCCCTTGTCATGAAAATATTATTTTTGATGACTGTGTATTGTTGCTTTATATTATTATGACAATTTTTCAACCAAATTTAAATTATTGGGCATTGTAATAGAGTTAATATTCGATTTTCCCAGCATCTTTACCCCAATGCACTTCCTATAGCAGTGGACTCCTTTCTTTAGAGAGCCCCCTCCTGTCCAATTCCATGTGTCTTTTGAGGGTTCCCAATCACAGTACTTCATCGTGCTGGCCTCTGGTTGATAAGAATGACCCAAGTCCACCTTGTTGCAGTATCTTGGCTACAATGATTAATTCAGAGGTGAGCATGTGAGAGAAGGAAGAACAAAATCTTTTTTTTCAGAAATTTCTCTTAGGATCATAGAGCTGGAAGAATTCCCAGCTCCGTCTTCTTCACTACTTGAAGGAAATCTTGTGCGCAGTGGGGAAGAAATGAGTACTGACAGCATCAGTGCCTAATTTCAGGCCATAACATTTCCGGTTTCTCTGGTTCCTTCAGTTCTTCACATCTGATTCACCCCAGTTACCAGAAATTCTTTTTTGTTTAAGTTGGCTTGATTTGAGTTGTTCATTGCTCCAGAAAGTATTCTCACTAATTTATACCCCAGGAAGCATTCAAGTCTTGCCATTATAAAGAATACAGTGAAGAAAGTTAGGGTTGATACATCTTTTGCATACATGCATGCTCTCTCTCCTCATTAAGAAACATTTCCAAAAAAGGAGTTGCTGGGCCATAGAAATCTGAAACGGTTTTGATGTGTGTGAAATTACCTTCAGAAAGGCTGTCCACTTATACTGTTTTATAAGGAGTGTGTGTCCCTATTTCCACATAGTCAGAAGAATATGAGTAGTATTCATTGTTTTAATTCCCAACTAGATAGATATACTGCTTTTCCATTGATATTATTCCCGTACCTGTGTTTCCAAGTATGTCTTAATAGAATAATAAAAAGAGAACAAAGATCAAATGCGGATGGAAATTTGGAATGAAACCAGAAGAAAAGGGAGGAGTCCAAAATTTGTTCTGAGAGCATTACCACTGCAAATACTCAGCCCTGGGTTTTTCCCAGGATAGGTATTAAGGACTGGCTGAGCCAGCATGAATGTTTCAGGGAGAAGTAAAATTGAGGAAGTGAACAGAAGTGCTACCCGGAGTTACCACCTTAGCCTGAGGCTCTAAGAGGTGATTGGCTAGAGTCATAATCAAAGCTCCACACCTTGTGGGGTTAATATATAAGTTATAGCAGGGCTGCAGACTTCTGGTTCCTGCTCTTGAGGATTCTCACCCACAAGGATGTGGGCTCAACTCCTTCTAGGAATATTGACCCTATCACCAGCCATTGCAGAGAACTATCTCCCGTAAGTGCTTGGTGTCAGAGCTGATTTAGGGCAGGTGGCTTCTTTGTCTATTTTTCTCAAATGTGAATATGGGAAAGAAGAGATAACCTCTGATTTATTTGAATTTCCTTCTCATCTGTTCCTTCTTAGGTTTTCCATTTCTCCTTTACCCAGAGAGAAAGGCAGAGGCACCAAAAGAAAGCTTTAAGAAAGATAACGTTAAAAAAAAAAAAAAGTAAAGAAAAGATAGCATGAAACTATAATAGACTCCTCATACCCTGTTCTCTGTAATAGAATTAATTTCCTTCTTGGTACCCTAGGTGTATGTTCTCGATGATGGCCTCCTACCTGTAGTTGGTTTAAGCTGTGCATGGCTTAAGGCTGAGTTATTTGTTTCTCATCTGTTTCTCCATTATAGAAAATAAGGTTCATAAAGGCTGGGGATCAGTCCGTTTAATTCACTGCTATATGCTGAGCGCTTAGGAGAGGGCTTAATTTTTCATTGAATGAATGAGTCATTACTGCCCTGAGATCCTTTTGCTTCCTTAATAGAAACTACCTGGTGACAGTACCAGCCCAGCTTAACTTCCCCTCTACCCAGAAAGTTTGTTTGGATCTGAGCCCCGGGTCCCATAATGTAAAATTCACTATTACTCTGGAGACGAAGGACAAGACCCAGAAGTTGCTAGAAACCTCTGGATCGAAGAAGAGGCACTTACAGTGCATCTCCTTTCTGGTAAGCACAGATTCAACCCCAACTCTGCTCCCTTCCTTTCTTACCCTCCTTCCTAGGCACTTAGGCAATCTACTTTCATCACAGTCTTCCAACCTGTCTCCCCTAAAGCTAAACTCAACTCCTGGCCATAACACATTCACCATTTCCTTGACCTTGGATTTCTTCTTTTAGTTTTTTTACCTTAACCTCCGAATATTGTTTCCCTTCTTCCTCCCGGCATCTTGTTTTATGGCCCTGCCCCTCCTACCCCCATCTAACTCAGTTGATTCCACTCCCAGTATCCTACTCATCCGCAAGCTCCCTTCCCTTGTTCAGGTACCACCTCCTGCTGGTGGCACAGAAGAAGTGGCTACAGTCTGGGTGTCGGTGACTGGAAATAATATCAGCTTTGAGGAGAAGAAAAAGGTTCTAATTCAGAGACAGGGGAATGGCATCATTATACAAACTGACAAACCTATCTACAACCCAGGGCAGGAAGGTAAGAGAGGCACAGATGGGACTGGACAAAAGACAGGGCAAACCGCTGCACATATTCAGAAAGAGGGGCTTTGTGGTTTGGTGGGAGGTCCGTGGAACAAGACTGGAGGGAGAAAGGTCTGCAGGGAGGAAGGGTCACAGGTGTTGAAGACGCCCTGTGTCACACAAGCAGGAGTAAGTCAGTGAAGTTGCTAGTGTGTGTGTATCTGAAACAAAAGTATGTACTTTTTTCCTGGGGTGGAATTTGGCAAGTTTAACCGGCTGCTGCGTTTCAGGGCAAGCTGCTTGTACGTGAATACGAAAGCATCAAGGGCATTTGGCTTGAGCCCCTGGTATTTGAACTTTGTGCCTTCTTCCTCAGAAGGGCATTCCATTCTAATGTTTCCAAGTCAGGAGCTGTGAAGAGAAACCCTCTGGGGGCTTTGAGCTCTCTCTCAGACTCAGTTGTTTGTTTGTTTGTTTTTTAAAGCAAAACCTGGTGGAATTTTGCACACTCAGAAGTGTGTGTGGGGGGGGAATAGAAAGGGTGGAAGAAAGTTTCAGGGAGGGGAAAATCCCCTTTGCCAATGATGCCTGTTCTGTTCCAGTGCACTTCCGCATTGTCACCCTGAACAGCGGCTTTTTTCCGGTGAATGACAAGGTGAGAACTTGGTTGGGAAGAGGGAAAGGGAGAGGAGTAGGGCAGACTGAAAGAGAGTAGGCAAAAGGAGAAGAGATTCTTTTTAACACTGTGATGAGATGCAGAATGTTTGTGCTAGTCTCAGGGTACCGGTCTAAACCCTCCTTGTCCGGGGCGCCTGGGTGGCACAGCGGTTGAGCGTCTGCCTTCGGCTCAGGGCGTGATCCCGGCGTTATGGGATCGAGCCCCACATCAGGCTCCTCCGCTATGAGCCTGCTTCTTCCTCTCCCACTCCCCCTGCTTGTGTTCCCTCTCTCGCTGGCTGTCTCTATCTCTGTCAAATAAATAAATAGAATCTTAAAAAATAATAAGATAAATCCTCCTTGTCCATCTCCTAAAAACGGGCAGTGGTGTCTGTCTCAAGTGGATAGCTGAGAACATCAATTAAGTTAACATTCCTGAGAGATGCTGATATCCACTGTCATTTTAAAGGGGTTTTTAAAGCCATGCCTGGGTGGCTCAGTTAGTTAAGCGTCTGCCTTCTGCTCAGATCATGATCCCAGGGTTCTGGGATCTTGCTCCCTGCTCAGCCAGGAGCCTGCTTCTCCCTTCCCCTGCCACTCTCCCTGCTTGTGCACTCTCTTTCTCTCTGACAAATAGATAGATAGATAGATAAAATCCTTTAAAAAAAAGTTTTTTTAAAAACCTCAAGGCGTTCTCTCCAGGAATGACACCACGTGCCTTTGCAGTTAGGATATTAGAAATAATTCAGGAGTATGTTTAACAAAAGGAAGAAATAAGAGTATCCATCCCCACCATCCTTTTTTACTACAAGGCAAGGTGTTCGATAAAGTAGGCAATTCTCTTAAGACTATATTACGTTTGCTGCAACATGGATGGGACTGGAGGAGATAATGCTAAGCGAAATAAGTCAAGCAGAGAAAGACAATTATCATATGGTTTCACTCATTTATGGAACATAAGTAGGAAGATCGGTAGGGGAAGAAAAGGAAGAAGAAAGGGGGGGTAAACAAAAGGGGGAATGAACCATGAGAGACTATGGACTCTGGGAAACAAACTGAGGGCTTCAGAGGTAGAGGGGGGTGGGGGAATGGGATAGGCTGGTGATGGGTAGTAAGGAGGGCACGTATTGCATGGTGCACTGGGTGTTACACGCAAGTAATGAATCATCGAAATTTACATAAAAAACTAGGGATGTACTGTATGGTGACTAACATAATATAATAAAAAATATTATTAAAATTAAAAAAAAAAAGACTACGTGCCAAAGGTAAAGAGGTGGTAACATTTGGCGATTACTTAAATGTTCCTTGAACAGCTCAATCCCTAGAATCATAAGCCTTCTGATACGTTTGATCTCAATTTAGGGCCTGGTCAGTTTTACATTTCTGAAACACTTACCTCTCCCGAGATCCCTGTTGCTTTCTTTCTCCTTCAGTCGCAGCCCAGGATACATGCTGTGTCATGAAGCTTTAAAGATAATGATAGGGCATGCATTAATTTTTATTTCCATTCCCATGTTCTCAGGGCCTGTTTCCTTTCCCTATACATACAGTGAAGCGTTCAGCTTATTAATTAGTAGTTTCCTCCACCACTACTTTCTCCCCCAATTTAGAATTCTTTGCAGTTGCTCCTTCCTACCACCTGTATCTTCTCTTCATCGATCTGGTTTAATATTGCCGACTTCTTTCTCAACAGACCGTTAATCCCAGAGTTGAAAGGAGGAAGTACTGGGGGAGAGCGTGACCACCGCAGCCAAGGGTTAGTTTAGACTCTACTGCCCCCTGCAGGTGGATCTCATAGCCACCCTTGTTACACTGTTGCCCGTTATTGAGAGTTGTTGTGATTTCCATTCTCATTCTCTATTTCTGTTGTAAAATTACTTCTTCCTGTTTCCACCATTTCTTTAGCCAGCCCCCCACTCCAGGTTCCAGTATGAAACACTGAAAATTTGAAACTCCATTTTGGTTTTGGGGTTTTTTAAAATATTTTTTATTATGTTAGTCACCATACAGTACAACCCTAGTTTTTGATGTAAAGTTCCATGATTCATTGGTTGTGTATAACACCCAGTGCACCATGCAATACGTGCCCTCCTTAATACCCATCACCGGCCTATCCCATTCCCCCACCCCCCTCCCCTCTGAAGCCCTCCGTTTGAAACTCCCAATTTGAAACACTGAGATCAACTAAAGGAATTTTACTAAGAAACGGAGAGACAAAAATTGTGAGGTTACAGAGCACAGCATTTTATCCTTAGGCAACTGAAATATACTTGAGATTAACTGAGCCTCTCTGGTTCGGTTGATGCAACTATTTATTCAGAAATCTCAGCCTGCTTCCAGTTGGAAGTGCTATCTTCCTAGCATTGTTGAACACTTGGTTTTTTCCAGAGCCTACTTCTAGGTAACTGGTTCCTCCCTGCTTCTTGACCCTCTGTGTGAGAAAAGTACTTTGTCATCGGAGAAGTGTTCCTTTTCTGTACTTTTTAGCAATCCATAGTAGTCTCATTTTTGTCTCCTTATTGTCTGGATCGCTCTGGTTTGTAAAAGTCCTGTCTCCCCCTTGATCCTGAAGGGCAGCAGAATGTGCTACCCTAAAATGAGCCACTTTGCCATGTGGATTATTTTGAGCTGAAGGCAGTCAAGAGCCAAAATACTCAGGAAAAAATTTTTACCTCTCCCTTAACTGACTAAAAGAACTTATATAGTCGGGGAGGCACCTGGGTGGCCCAGTCGGTTGGGTGCCTGACTTTTGATTTTGGCTCAGGTCAGATCTCAGGGTCGTGAAATTGAGCCCTACTTTGGGCCCCATGCTCAGCTCAAAGTCTGCTTGAGATTCTTTCTCTCCCTCTCCCTCTGTCCCTCCCCCTGCTCATGCTCTCTGTCTCTCTCTAAAATAAATAAATAAAATCTTAAAAAATAAAAAAAAAAGAACTTACATGGGGGCATGGCTCAGTTACCAGATATAACTTTTTTACCTAAAAGATTCATCTTCATGGTAGGGCAAGCATTTGATTACCAGACATCTGCTCTTCTGATCTTCCTGTGAATTGCCCTATTTCCCGCTGAAGCCCCAGGCCCCTATCTCATTCCTTAGCTCAGAATGGTATATAAGCCTCAATTGCCTGGCTGCCTTTGAGTCTCATTGTCTTTGCGGGGCTCCCAAATGTATGTAATTAAATTTTTTCTCCTGTTAATCCATCTTATGTCAATTTATTTATTAGACCAGCCAAAGAACCTGGAAAGGAAGAAGGGAAATTTTTCTGTTCCTATAATCCTTGTCTCTCATTTTTTTTTGGCTTTTCTGAAGAATTGCCATTATCCTGGGTATCAAGACTGATAGCTGTATTTTGTGACATTCTGTTTCTTCACTAGTTGACATCATGTGGTACTTGGTCCAAGAATCAAAGGCAAGCACCGTCTTGATTTCATTCCCTTTTCCTTCCAAGTGGGATCCAGTTCTTGTACCCTCGCTGAGGCTCCTATATTTAAATTCCAGCTTTCAATCCCATTTAGTTTTTAAGTGTATATAATACTAATCGGAATGCCCTGAATTCAATAAGTGTACCGTCTCTAATCAGAGTCTTAATAATATTAACATTTTAGACATTCTTTCTTTCTCTTCTTTTTAAGATTTATTTGAGAGAGAGAGAGAGGGCACGAGTGTCAGGGACAGAGGGAGTGGGAGAGGGAACCTGAAACAGACTCTTCAGTAAGTGTGGAGCCTGATTCGAGGCCCTGTCTCATGACTCTGAGATCCTAACCTGAGCCAAAACCAAGAGTCCGTGGCTTACCCGACTGTACCATCCAGGCATCCCTAACATTTTAGACATTCTAATTACCAATTTCCTTGGCTATGATTTTGTACAGTTCTAATGATTACAACTTGAAAAAATCAAAAGATCTTATACAAACAAACAACACAATAAAAAGATGATTTTCTCATAGATTATCTGGAGCAGCCGTTTTGTTCTCCATTTTTTATTACAAGAATTTTCAAGCGTAACATTCTTTATGTTTCATTTTGCCGTATCATTTTAATCGATCTTTTTTCCTTTTTTTTCGGAATCGTTTAAAAGTAAGTTGCAGACATCTTAACACGTTACTCCTGCACACTTTAGCAGGTATCTTCTTAAAAGTGGATCTTCAGGGCACCTGGCTGGCTCAGTCCGTGGAGGGTGCGACTCTTGATCTTGGTGCTGCGAGTTTGAGCCACACGGTGGGTGTAGAGATTACTAAAAATTAAAATCATTAAAAAAATAAAGAAAAGGTCCATCTTAAATAATCATGATGTCATTATCAAACCTAAGAAAATTAATAATAATCATTTAATATCATTTAATACCCAGTCTTAAATCAGGTTTTTTCAAATGAGGTTGAGGGTTCTTTTTTTTTTTTCAAAGTAGGATCTGATCAAATTCATGCATTACATTTGGGTATGTCTTTCAAATTTCTCTTAATTTAAAATAATCTTAAATTTTCATTATAGACTTTTTTTTGAGAGAGAGAGAAAGTTATCAGGCTTAATGATAATGTCCCCGTTCCAGAATATGACATTGACTTTTGAGGAAGCCTAATTGTCTTACAGAATACTCAACATTCTTGATTTGTCTGATTATTTCTTTATTGTGTAGTCCAACTTGTTCCCCTGTCTTCTGGAAGTAGTTCGAGGTCTTAATCAAATTTAAGCAAAAATACTTATTAGGTAATGCTGTGAACCTCCAGGTACTCTGCAGGAGACACATAATGTCAGGTTGTCGCCTTATTAGTGATGATGAGATTGATTACTTGCTTAAGGTGGTGACAGCCTAATTTCCCCAGTGTGAACGTATGTCTTCTTTTAAAAATTTTTAAAATTTATTTTAATTTTTAATTTTTTTATTTTAATTTTTTTCAATATTTATTTGATAGAGAGGGCATGAGTTGGTGGGAGGGGCAGAGGAAGAGGGAGAAGCGGACTCCCCACTGAGCAGGGAGCCCTGATGTGGGG
Organism: Ursus maritimus; assembly: GCF_017311325.1. NCBI lineage: Eukaryota > Metazoa > Chordata > Mammalia > Carnivora > Ursidae > Ursus > Ursus maritimus. The sequence continues at coordinate 9,012,819 of NW_024425119.1, forward strand.
CTCAATCCCAGGACCCTGATATCATGACCTGAGCCAAAGGCAGACACTTAACTGACTGAGCCACCCAGGCACCCCTAATTTTTTATTTGCTTAATGTAAGTTCTGTGCCCAACAGGGGGCTTGGACTCACAACCTCGAGATCAAGAGTCACATTCCCTACTAACTGAGCCAGCCAGGTGGCCCTTCTTCTTTTTTTCTAATTAGCAAGTAATTTTGGTGACACTTTGGCACCTAGCCCAATAACCTGTTCACTGCTAACCTTGTGGTTTTAGCATCCATTTTCTTGAAGTCCTTTGATGGAACTCTTTTTTTTTTTCAATTAATTTTTTATTTTTTAAAGATTTTATTTATTTATTTGACAGAGACAGACAGAGCACAATCAGGGGGAGCAGCAGAGGGAGAGGGAGGAGAGGGAGAAGAAGCAGCAGGCTCTCTGCTGGGCAAGGAGCCCGACGTGAGGCTCGATCCCCAGGACCCTGGAATCATGACCTGAGCCGGAGGCAGATGCTTAACCAACTGAGCCACCCAGGCGCCCTGATGGAACTCTTTTTTTTTTTTTTTTAAAGATTTTATTTATTTATTCGACAGAGATAGAGACAGCCAGCGAGAGAGGGAACACAAGCAGGGGGAGTAGGAGAGGAAGAAGCAGGCTCATAGCAGAGGAGCCTGATGTGGGGCTCGATCCCATAACTCCAGGATCACGCCCTGAGCCGAAGGCAGACGCCCAACCGCTGTGCCACCCAGGCGCCCCCTGATGGAACTCTTTTAAACAAAATATTTTTTAGAAAGTAAATGTTCCGATGCTGCCAGTTGTATTCAGACAGCAGAGGAAGAGGCAAGGAGATAGTTGGCCAAGAAGAGGTTAAAACATGGGGGAGCCTCCGGATGTTAAGACTTTCTTTTAAGGCATGTTGTGGTAGAGTTCAGTTCCAGAGCACTAAGGGATGCTGAAGGGTCTGAAGCTTCATTTCTTCAAATGTTCTGGAGCCTGGCAATCCCTTTGAGGAAACCTCTTCTCTCTCCTCCCCTAGCCAGTAAGTTTTTGCTGCATTGTTACCCTGATGAGGGCACAAAAGAGCCATATAGGAAGGAAGAAGTGGGCAACAGAGAAAGAAAGAGGCCCTTGTGAACTTTCTGCTTTCAGCCCATCCTTGTTGCTTATCCGGCTTTAACCCACATTATCTGATTTTCCTTTTCAGTACTCCATGGTGGAGCTGCAGGTAGGTCGAAGTTTCCTTTTCTTTTCTGTCAGCTGTGGAAAAGGGGAAGTGAATTTGGTGCTAAACCGTGGAGCCAGAAACAGCTCTGCGATCTTGGCCCAGGGCCCAAGATTCTGACCCATACAGAGCACCCAGAGCCCCACCCAAGCCATGCCTGTTTTCCTGCCTGCGCCCCCCACCCTCTCAGTCCTGAACCTCTGTAGATAGGGACACCACTCCTTCTGCCACTAGCCCTCGCTCTCTGATTCCTGTGACTTCTCTATGCCATGCCGGTTCAACCAGGCTTAGTTCTGTACTCCTCTTATTCTAATGGCTCTTGTCATAGACACTCACCAGTTGAATATGACATGAATACCTTGGGAAGTGCTAAGAAGGAAAGGGACTAGAAGGGTGAATGTCCCACAGCAACCCCTCCATTGTTCTGTTAGATTTTCTTTGGGGTATCTTATGATAAATTCCTTCAGCATTGCCCCTAAATAGGTACCAAGAATAAACACTCTTTGTAAAGGACATCCTAAAGCCCACTTTCTGAAACTGGCAACAATACCTTTGAGGATTCAGTCTGATTATTTGAATCCACAAAGATGCTTTTCGTCCCAAATGGCGTTGGACCTATAGGAAAATTTATTTCATTTAGTAGTAAAGAAAATTAGAAATGAAACACAGAGCTGTTCTTCCTGGACACAGACCACGGGGGTCATGAGCAATGAGTGGGGTTCTTTACCTGCACTTTGCGTCTTTACCTGCTTTTTGCAGTGCAGAGTGAGAAACAAGCGGGTATATCGTGAGTTTCTTTCTAATGAACACAGGATCCAAATACCAACAGGATTGCGCAGTGGCTGGAAGTGGTGCCTGAGCAAGGCATTGTAGATCTCTCCTTCCAGCTGGCTCCAGAGGCAACGCTGGGGACCTATACAGTAGCAGTGGCCGGGGGCACGACCTTTGGCACCTTCAGTGTGGAAGAATATGGTAGGTGGGAGAATTAGCAGGTCAAAGTGTTGGACATAATCTTGTCCCCCAAATCAGCAAAGGTAAAGTAAAATCTACTATGGGAAGGGATTTTTTTATTCACTTTTGAATCCAGGCTAAACCAGCCAATAACTTTAGGAGAATTTTGCCTTCATAATCCCCCCTTAATTTAACTAATTCAAGTACAACTGTTTTTATACCCTCTGTCCCCTCCCTGTACGGTCAAATCCTCTTCCTCTCCCTTTCCCATTTCTGGTTCCGCTCTTTCCAGTGTTGCCTAAGTTCAAGGTGGACGTGGTGGAACCCAAGCAGTTATCGACAGTGGAGGAATCCTTCTTAGTGAAAGTCTGTTGTAGGTAAGAATAAAGCTCTGGATCTGGTGAAGAGTAAAGCTATACTGGGGCGCCTGGGTGGCACAGCGGTTAAGCATATGCCTTCGGCTCAGGGCATGATCCCGGCGTTGTGGGATCGAGCCCCACATCAGGCTCCTCCACTATGAGCCTGCTTCTTCCTTTCCCACTCCCCCTGCTTGTGTCCCCTCTCTCGCTGGCTGTCTCTCTCTGTCAAATAAATAAAATCTTAAAAAAAAAAAAACTTAAGATATTTTATGTGGTCCAGAGTCACGACTTCTCCAAGAACACATTTTCTAATTGTGTCTCTGCTGCCTTCTTTCCAGTGCTCGCTCAGTCAGCATCATTGATTCATTGTCTTCCTTATGCAGAACACAATATTGAGTCCCATGGAGAAATGGGAGTAAGGAGAGGGAAAAACACCGTCTCTGTCCTTCGGATAGTACTTACTGTGTAGTGGCAATATCGTAAGGCTTTGAGAAAAGCAGGGAAATGAACAAGACTAGTGAAGGATTGTCACTACTTTGAGAAGTTGGAGTAGGGGAAAGAAGGGACAGCGGTGTTTTGGAAGAGGAGGGTTGGATCTCAAGTGCCATCTCCCAACTCTGACTTCTCATGCTTTTCTGGGTTAGGTACACCTATGGAAAGCCCATGCTAGGGGCAGTGCAGGTATCGGTGTGTCAAAAGGCATATAGTTACTATTTTCCAGAAGGAGAACGGGAACGGCTACCTGACAAGTGCAGGAATCTTTCTGGACAGGTGAGTAAATGGGCTGTAGAAAAGGAACCTTATTCGTATGTCCCAATGAGTAACTAAGCACCTATATAAAAAAGTGGTAAGGGAATTTAAGAAATGAAACAGATGAACATGGGGGGGGAGAGAGAGGCTCTTAACTGTAGAGAACAAACTGAGGGTTGCTGGAGAGGAGGTGGGGGGGATGGGTTACGTGGATGATGGTCGTGAAGGAGGGCATCCTGAAACTAATACTACACTATATGCTGACTAACTGAAATTTAAGTAAAAACTTAAAAAAGAAAAAATATATTGAAAAGTGTAAAAAATAAAAAGTGGTAAAAAGCCCAAAGTAGAAATCCTTTCATACAATTATTGCCCCAGTTCCAAAGAACAAAGCAGTCTTCCTTATTCTAAACAGGTGAAGTCTTTAGAATCTGCCTTGGAGTCAAGAAATTAACCTAAATCCTTGGGAGATACAATTTTCCTGCCCTGCAGTTGGTTCTTTTCCCCACTCTCATATCTTGGACCCTCAAAGTTGTTTCAGGATTGTATACGGGCAAGTGGATACTCTATGTTATAAGAGAGTTTTTCTGACTTCAAGGTGGAGAAACTAAAGCATGGAGATAAGAATTTTTTTCAATAGTACATTATGAAATGGGAGTAAAAGTTAGGTTATTCACCCTCTTCCTCTCTCCCTGATTGCTCCACTAGACTGACAAAGCAGGGTGCTTCTCTGCTTCTGTGGACATGTCCACCTTCAACCTCACTGGTTACATGTACAGCCGCACCATCAATATTGTGGCTACTGTGGTGGAGGAAGGAACAGGTAAGTGGGATAGTCCTTGGTTCATTAAGAAAAGTGAAAGGAGAAGGGCTGTTCCAGGAATAGACTTACTCAGAGCACTCAAGACCTCTTACCCTCACTAGTGTTTGGGAACGACTCTGTTCCTAGTTCCTAGTTAGAGGGAGAAGCCGATTCCCATCTATCATCTGTTACCTATTTCCTCAAAAGGTGGGGGAGGAGGAGTTTGTTTGGATCTTTGACCAGAAATATGTTCAGCTTTTTACTTCCGCTGGCACTGTCCTTTCAGGGATTTTATGTTAGACATGAAGGTGAGGATATCAGGTATTTCGGTTGTCATACATCTGGTTTCTCTCTGTAGGAGTAGAGGCCAATACCACTCAGGATATCGACATTTCTTCGCAAGTGGGAACAATAACCTTTGAAGATACCAAAAATTTTTATTACCCCAATTTCCCCTTCAGTGGGAAGGTATGTTGAAACTGGTCTCTACACAAAAAATGCCTTCTTCCTGTAGACGTATAATAATGGCCACTTTAGCATTGTTCTAAGTACTTCACACATATTTACTTATTTAATCTTTACAACTATCCAGTGAGGTAGACTGAGGCACAGAGAGGGTAAGTGATTTTCCAAAAATTATACAGCTGGTAAATCGTAACTAGGATCAAACCCAGGCAGGCAGCCTGCCTCCAGAGTATATACTCTTAATTCCGTCTGCTGTGCTGCCCTTAATCTCACATGAGATGTACTTTGAATATTCATGTGACTTTATTGCTTTCCCAGTGCCAGAGGCTCATATTCCAATGTTCAAATCTTTGAATTTTAGACCTGAGAGATATCTAGAGAAATCATCTAGCGTGGCTTCTCATCTAAGCAAGATTAACGTTAAACTTTCCTTGACAGAGAGCCTTTCACAGCTCCTTGAGCAGTTTCTTCAGAGATTTATAATTTTCCTTTGTTAGTGTCTTCTTTCTTTCTCTTTAAGAAAGCATTTATTTATTTAAGTAATCTCTATACCCAACGTGGGGCTTGAACTCATGACCCCCAGATCAAGAGGTGTATGCTCTCCCAAATGAGCCAGCCAGCGCCGCCCCCGCCCCGTGTCTTCTTTCTGATACTCAACAATCTATCCCTCTCTCCAGCTTATCTTTTTTAACTTCCAGATAACTGCTCCACACGGTAACCTTGTATCTTTTTGGATCCATTTACATCTATCCTTAGTCATCTTTCCTCTAGACCAAGAGTGATCCAGATTTTCTTAGAGCCTAACAATTATGCAATTTGGGAGTGGAAGGGGACTCAGTTTAAAAAAATTAAAGCAAAATAATGTACAGAGGGGCTTGGAAGGGGCCTGTGTAAATGAGGGGTCCTAAAGCTTCATTAGCTCCATGGCAAATCCACTTCTACTCCAGGCTGAACTGCTTCTGTTTGTTTCTCATTTCCTCATAGATGTTAGTTTCCAATGCTTGAATCACATTTTCCTGTTTCTGGACTCTTTCCTGAAATGTATTCTTAGAGTTTCTTTTATCACCTCGCTATACCTCATACTTGAACCTACTCCAGACCTAACTCTAATGTCCCGATAACCTTCATCCCCCAGATAAGAGTTAGGGGCCATGATGGCTCCTTTCTCAAGAATCATTCAGTATTTCTGGTGGTTTACGGCATCAATGGAACCATCAACCAGACCCTAACTACTGACAACGATGGCCTTGCTCCCTTTAAGCTGGATACAGTTAATTGGAATGGGAGAGATATTTCTCTGGAGGTAAGGTTCCCTGAAGGAAAACTTCAAACTTTTCCTGTGTCTCTACCTCTTCCCTCATTTGTAATTCCATCTCCATCACTCACCAGTCCTGCTTCCTAGTTGACAAAAGGTGTTTTTTTTTTAAAAAGGTTTATTTATTTACTGGGGGGGGGGCAGAGGGAGTAGGAGAGGGAATCTCAAGCAAACTCCCCGCAGAGCTCTGTCTGACATGGGGCTCGATCCCAGGACCCTGAGATCATTGACCTGAGCCAAAACCAAGAGTAGGATGCTCAACGAACCGAGCCACCCGGGTGCCCAAGGGTTTTTTTGGTTTTTAATATCAATCTAATGAATGACCCTTCAGATAAAAATTGTTATTTCTACTCATTTATCTTACAACTTACCCCATCTCTATTTGATCCTATATTTAAAATCACAGTAGGGAGCTAAAAATAGTTCAGAGTCATTTTCTTCCTCCTAGATCCCTCCTCCCACCTGCCCCCGGTCATTACTCATAAAAATGGCAAAGAAGAAAATTCTAGGTTTTGGATAACTTGTAGGGAAGGCTACTCATATCAGTTATCAACTATGAAACAATGTTGCTTAGCAAACAACTACAAACTTTAGTATTATACAACAAGCCTTTATTGTTTGCATCTGGGGTAGTCAGATAGGCAGCTCTGCTGATCTTGGTGGAATTTCTTGCATGCTTGTGGCTGAAGGCCAGTGTCTCATGCTCCAGCAAGCTATCCCAGGTATATTCTGATGACAACGATGAGTTGCGAGAACAAAAGTGGACACCCAATGGTTTTTCCAAGCCTCTACTTGTCTTGCATGTGCTCGCATCCCATTCCCAGCAAGTCGCGTGGTGAGCCTGCAGTTAGACTAGAAGGGCAATGTAAGATTACATAGTAAAGGACGTTAATACAGGGAGGGATGGATTGTGCCATGAATGCAATCATGCAGCCATATTACTTAAGCAAACACATACAATTTGTGTTGTGGCTAATTTAATTCTTTAGACAAGGCATCACTCAATCACTCTACTTAGAAATAATTATTTTTAATCTTATTATCCTTTATGCCTTGTGTTCTTATCCCCAGGATGTATTCTTTAATTTCTATGTAATCTTAGTTGTGCTCATCTATATCCCCTGCATCAGTCCATGAAAGTTTATGATCTACAATTGCCTGTTACTTGACAGCTATAATTCAGCCCTTATTTCACTCCTCTTCATACTGAAGTGCTGCTGTTGTGGATTTCTCAAACATCCTTGGCTGGACCCCTAGGCGAATATCTACATGCCATTCTTAGACAGTGAAGATTTGAGAGAGATCTGTTTGAAAACCATAACAAGTCCATGGGTTTACTATGGTCCAGGTACGTGTTAAGAGCCTTTTTCTTCCTCTCTTTTCTTAGGGCAGATTCCAAATGGAAGATTCGGTATATAATCCAGGACAGAGGCCTCGTTACTACAGCAATGGCTATCTGCACCTGTGGTCCTTCTACAGCACAACTCGGAGCTTCCTTGGTATCCAGCCACTACATGGAATCTTGGCGTGTGGCAAGCCCCAGGAAGTGCTGGTGGATTATTACATTGATCCAGCGGATGCAAACCCTGACCAGGAAGTCATCTTCTCCTACTATGTGAGAAGGGAAATGAGGGCTGGTGAAAGCGCACTGGGGAAGGAAAGGAAACGAGGAGAGTGAGCCGGAGAGGGTGGGTAGACTGTCTAGAGACATAATGCAAGTCCCAGAGGCAATTTAAAAATGTTTAGAAGCCATATTTTAAAAATTAGAAGAATAGGTAAAACTAACTTTATTTTATTTATTTATTTAAAAAGATGTATTTATATATGAGAGAGAGCATGTGCAACAGTGGGGAGAGGGGCAGAGGGAGAGGGAGAGAGAGAATCCCAAGCAGATTCCCTGCTGAGCTCAGAGCCTGACCTGGGGCTCTATCCCTGGACCCCAAGATCATGACCTGAGCTGAAATCAAGAATCCCGTGCCTTGGGACCCCTGGGTGGCTCAGTCAGTTATACATCTGCCTTCAGCTCAGGTCATGATCTAGGGGTCCTGGGATCAAGTCCCGCATCAGGCTCCCTGCTTCAGTGGAAAGCCTGATTCTCCCTCTGCCTGCTGCTCCCCCTGCTTGTGCTCTCTCTCTCTGTCAAATAAATAAATAAAATCTTAAAAAAAAAAAAAAAAGAACCCCCACTTAACCGACTGAGCCAGCCAGGTGCCCCTAGGTAAAACTAATTTTAAAAATATTTTTTTGGGGGCACCGTCTGGTTCAGTCGGGGGAACATGTGACTCTTTACCTCCGGCCATGAGTTCGAGCCCCACATTAGGTGTAGATATTACCTAAATAAGTCAATAAACTAAAAAAAAAAAAAAGTATTTTATTTAACGCAGTGTATCCAACATATGATCATGTCAACATGAACATAAAATCCACCTCAAAATTATTAATAGATATTTCACATTTTTGGTTTCAACTGGTATTTATTTTACAGTAGCCACATTTCAAAGGCTCCAGCAGTCACTTGTGGCTAGTGGCTACTGCATTGCACAGTGTAGGTGTAAAGGATGGGAGGGAATGAGAAAAAAAGAGATTTTTAAACAGGAAAATTGTATGGGAAGATAAAATGAGGAATTGAGGATAAAACATTGCTGGTGGGGGCTGAACGGGAGCTGGGTGGGTGAGTGGGGGAGAGGGTGAGGAGGGGATGGGACTCAGAATAAATTTCATTCTGTGTTTCATTGGTCAATGTTTTAAAATAGATGATAAAGGTTAAAATTAACATGGATAGCAGCTTTGTGGTATAAAACTGTAACTTGTAGCTTGAAAGAAATGTATAAAGATAAGCAGCTTTACTGGTCACCTTGGTGATAGTGAGAAATTAGATTTGTGTAACTCCCGCGTTTGATGGCCTAGAGTCTCCGTTCTCTTACCATCATCTCAAGGTTTCTGAGGGCTCGTCTCCCCGTTGATTCATTTCAGTACCTTTGTCAAGCTGACACAGTCATCCTGACATGACAGAGGAGGAGTCAGAGTGATAGCCCACGCACTGCCTTTAGGACAGGGGTGTGGCGAGGCCAGGAGAAGTAGTCGGCAGATAGTGTGGAAGGGCTGAGTGTCAGTCAGGAGTCTGAGAAGCTGGCCATAGAGCCCTCGACAGCAGTCTGAGATGACAGCCCTGCTTAGAGAGTTTCTCTGAATTTGGTTTCAAGGGAGCGAACAGGAAGGGAAGTCAGACAAAGGGATTTCTCCTCCAAAGACTCAAATGTCAGAAGGGTTCAGGTCAGTTTAAAGCACACTCATTTCCATTGAATTTTGAATTAAGTGATTAAAAAAAAAAAGGTCATGAAGATGGATCTTAGGAACTTTATGTTATAAGGATTATAAGAGAATAAAACCTGGAAACTGAAGAATTGGTGGACAGCTATCTGTTGTGAAGAATAGTTTCTCTTCCGTTTGGTGTGGAGGTACTGATGACCTTTGTCTCTTCCCATCCACTCCCGTGGTTCTCAGGCGGACCTTCAGGAGGCAGAGTCAGCAGGGCTCTTGGCACCATCCGACATTTGACCAACTGATGGACACTGCATGAAGTATTGACCCAGGCTCTCGAGCTATGAAAAGAGCCTCTCTTTATGGAGAGGTGCAGGGGTGCTCTAGAGTAGGGTCAAGGCGAAACTCTCATAACTTCCATGCTGTTGATTTTTATGTGTGTGTGTGTGTCTTTTTTAGTTAATAGGGAAAGGGCATTTGGAGATGGAGGGGCAGAAACACCTGAACTTTGAGAAGGAAGGTGAGTATTCATACTTCTGTTGAAAGACCAAAGGATATTTTAACAGACCAAAGGATATTTTAAGCTTCCAGGAAATGTTATACTGGAAGCAAAAGACGAAGCAATGAGAGCAGAACACTAAGGATAACCATAGGAGAACAGGAAGATGGGAAGTAGCTTGCACGATGAGGCCGGCAGCAGGCCCAGTGAGAAGAGCAGACATGTGGTTGGAGGTCATCAGGGCATGTTCTCATCCCTGTGTATCCCCTCTTCTTTTTCAGGAACGAAAGGCTCCTTTTCCCTCTCACTGACCTTCACTTCCAGACTAGCCCCTGATCCTTCCCTGGTGGTCTATGCCATTTTTCCCAGTGGAGGCATTATAGCTGACAAAGTTCAGTTCTCAGTGGAGATGTGTTTTGACAATCAGGTAAAATGGCAGTTGAGGAAGGTGAAGAAAAGGTCTGGGCACAGAGAGAGAGCATGTGTATGGTGTGGGTGGAAATCAGGCAGGGGCAGGGAAATAAGGAGATCCCATTGAAGTGGATGTCATTATTGTATTCATGTCTTCAGTACGCTTTGTTGAATCTATCTCCCACTTCTTTTTAAGAAGTTGTGCTGGGAAATTGCACAATTCTTTCTCTCTAGTTTTTGTCTCTTAACTTTCTTCTTTTTTTTTGAACTTTTTAATTAATTTTTGTCTCTTAAACTTTCTATGTTATTCCGTGCTATGCCGCTCACTTTTTCCAATGTATACCACAAGACACGAGTTCCAAAAGGACTATACTTTACAAAAAAAAAAAAAAAATCAGTATAAAAGTGAAAGAATGGGCTTGAATACCAGAGTTGGGGCATATCGGCTGATGATCCGAATTACATTGTTTCCCCTTCTCTCCGGGCTGACCTGACCCCCAAGTATACTTTTCCCTTTCACAGGTTTCCCTTGGCTTCTCACCTTCCCAGCAGCTTCCAGGAGCAAACGTGGAACTACAGCTACAGGCAGCTCCTGGGTCCCTGTGTGCAGTCCGGGCTGTGGATGAGAGTGTCTTACTACTTAGGCCAGAGACAGAGCTGAGCAACCATTCCGTGAGTAGTCTGCCAACAGGGTGGGAAGAGGGAGTTGACAGAGAAGACGGTTTGACTGAATTAGAATAAAAGATGGGTTTCAGGGAGTAGGAAAGAAAGTCTGAGGGAAATTGTATACCACCACAAGGTGGTAGAAAAGCTGGTGTGGAAATGAAGGTCAAATGATGGCAGAAGAAAGATGGTTCATGTGGACATAGAGGCAGGAAATTTGTAATAGGAGATAAAGGTGACAAATTATTGAAAAAGGTGAGAAAGAGATCAAAATTTAGAAAGTAGGGAAGGGATGGGGTACCTAGGTGGCTCAGTTGGTTGAGTGTCTAACTCTTGATCTCAGCTCAGGTCTTAGTCTCAGGGTCATGAGTTCAACCCCCACACTGGAGCCCAGCATGGAGCCTACTTAAAAAAAAAAAAGTAGGAAGAGATTATGATGGTTAAATATAGGAAGAATTCTGGAGTAAAGAAGAGAAATAATACAAGAGCAGTGAACTATGGCACCAGAATCTGAGTGAAATTTCTCAACTGATTTCACTGTGTCAATAGTTTATTTCTTTTTCCCCTCCCATTTCAGGTCTATAGGATGTTCTCAGTCTGGTATGGTCACTACCCCTATCAGGTGGCTGAATATGATGAGTGTCCAATGTCTGGCTCCTGGGACGCTCCTCGGCCCCTCTCAATTATGTGGAGGCCTTGGTTCTCTGAAGACATGGACCTCTTCCACTTTTTCCAGGTAGATGTTCTTACCCATTTTGTTCTTATAGAAATAATGGTGGTGGGGTGGGGGGTGATGGAAAGTCCATATCTAAAAAAGCAGAGAGACTCATGTGGGCACTGAAGGGATAAAGTCTTGGAAGAAACTCCTGATACGTGAGGTAGCCTCTCTTGGTCCTTATGCTTGAAGAAGGGGCCCAGCCGCCTGATTGCATCAGAAGAGAGCCACTGTGAGAGGCTGTGTGCAGCCTCTTTCTGACCCTAAACAAACTGATCTCCGTGGGATCGGCCAAGAAGGAAAAACTGAGGAAAGGTACACCAGAGGCATCTTACTATTATTATAAAAACTACTACGTGAGTAGGAACTGAGTACTTTGTGAGTAGAAGTTGGGGATGCTGTGGCCCAAGGTTGACCAGGAAGTCTCTGAAGTCAGGAACCATGTCTTGTTCGTCTTTGTATCCTCTTTAATGACTGATCCTTCATAATACTCAGTGTATTTTTGTGAATTGACTGAGTTGATATGGTTCCTGCCCTCAGAAAGTTCAGTCTAAATTGAATAATAATGATACAGTGATTAATATTTGGAAGAAGCATTAAACATATTTGACAATGAAATAAGTGGAATACTATTCAACCGTAAAAAAAGAATGAAATCTTGCCATATGTGACAACATGGATGGATCCGGAGAGCATTGTGCTCAGTGAAATAAGTCAATCAGAGAAAGACAAATACTATATGACCTCACTTATACATGGAATCTAAAAATCAATGACAACAGCCAAACCAAGCTCATAGATACACAGAACAGTGTGGTGGTTGCCAAAGGCAGGGGTTGGGGTGGGTAAAATGACTGAAGGTTGTCAAAAGATACAGACGTCCAGTTATAAGATAAGTAAGTTGTAAGATACATAAGTCCTGGGAATGTAATGTAGAGCATGGCGACAGCACGGTTGATACTGTATTGCATATTTGCAAGTTGCTAAAGAATAGATCTTAAGAGTTCTCATCCCAAGGAAAAAATTTTTGTAACCACGTATGGTGATGGATGTTAGCGAGACTTATTGTGGTGATCATTTTGCAAAGAATATATTTTAAAAAATTGAAGGCCTTTCACGTTAGCTGACAGAAGCGAACAAAACCTTCGTGGCTGAGTATTGGGTAGTAACCAGCAGTCTCACAATTAATAGGAAAAGAATGTCTTGGTTCAGTCCCTGGAGGGTTGCATTCCTAGGCAGTTGGCCTGGTAGTAAGGGAGGGGGCCACCCTAACACTTCACTCTGTGGTTTCTTTGGTGTCTCTCAGGACATGGGCCTGAAAATACTGTCCAATGCCAAAATTAAGAAGCCAGTAGATTGCAGTCAACAGTCTCTAAGATACAGCACTGCAATGGCTAGAGGTAAGCTACCTGTGTGGCTTGTGGATTCTCTGCGATATTTAAATCATAGAACTCTGAAAACTTATTCTTTGCCTCCTGTTCCTGCACTAAGCCTCTAGCCTCAGAATGGCGATGGGTTGTGGGTCATAAATGCAGGCAGCCGGATCTCTCTCCCTTTGAAGTCTGAAGCCCTTACCTGTTCATCCTCTGGCCCAACCTCCTTATCTGTCACTTCCCCCTGATGGCCGTATGACTAGTCAGTTCCTCTGTGGTCCTTCCTCCTTGTCTCTGACTGGATGTTCTCTGTTTCCCTCTAAATTTCTTGGTAGTATCCCTCTGCCTCAATTTGTTTTACAATGGAAGTCTTCTGTTTTCCCCTCAATTCCCTTATTCTTGCTCTCCTTAGTAAATTATGGTGATGTTGAGATGGGATCTGAGTCATCATCACCTTCGTCAATTCAGTCAAAGGACGCTCAGGTCCGCCAGTACTTCCCGGAGACTTGGCTCTGGGATCTGTTTCCTATTGGGTAAGTGGTGCCTTTAAAGGTACAGCAAGAGTGTCCAGTGGGGAGTCAGGAGAAAAGTCAGACTCAGATAATGTCTGATGAATCTAAGCCTCAAGCCAAGAAAGTTTAATGGGGACATGGGAACTTGCTTCTTTCCCTGAATTCTTAGGCAATCATAGGCAATCCCTTAAAACGAATTCACATGTCTCCACATTTACACAGTACAGACAGTGCATTTGGAGTCCAGGTCCGACAGACATAAACGCACATGTTGACATCAGTTCCTGCCCGCTGCTTACCTGCTCATTTTGACAAGCCAGAAGAATGACCAGCCTCTCTCACCTCAAGGCTCGTGTGTCCAGCAGGCACATGAGAAGATGCTCAACAGCATTGATCGTCAGAGAATGCAAATCAAAACCCCAACAAGATATCCTCTCACAGATTCAGAGGGCACTGGCCTCTTTCAGATGTGTTTGCACACGTGCCCCCCTACTCTCACTCACCCCCTCACGTACTCAGGCACCCCCCTTCTCCCATATTCGTACATCCTCACTCACCTGAACGTTCACGCTCTGAGATTGCATGTTCCTCGGTTCAGTTGCCTTTTTTCCCCACCCCCCACAATAACAATAACAATAACAATAACAATAACAATAACAACAAATGTCTTCTGTAGGTAAATGTATAGCTTAATTCACAATGTTCTCCTGCTATGTCCCTCACCTGGGTTCTTGTGTTCTTGCAGTTACTCCGGGAAGGAGGCTGTCCATGTCACGGTTCCTGATACCATCACCGAGTGGAAGGCCATGACTTTTTGTACCTCCCAGGCCAGCGGCTTTGGTCTTTCACCTACTGTAGGACTGACTGCTTTCAAGCCATTCTTTGTTGAACTGACTCTCCCTTACTCAGTAGTTCGTGGGGAATCCTTTCGCCTTACTGCCACCATCTTCAATTATCTGAAGGACTGCATCAGGGTAAGAGCTGGGGATATGGGAAGCAGATGTCCCTGGGAAAGAGGGGATGTGTCTCCACCCCCACATTTTCCTAAGCCTCTGTGTGTTGTTTCCTGTACTCAGACCCTTTATTTCTTAAACACCTTCAGGTTCAGACTAACCTGGGTACATCAGATAAGTACCAGGTGGAATCGTGGGCAGATTCTCAGGGCTCCAGCTGTCTCTGTGCTGATGAAGCAAAAAGCTATCACTGGAACATCACCGCTGTCAAATTGGGTAAGAGAAGGAAGCGACAGAGGAGCAAGGAAAGCATATAGCAAAAGCTCAGCGATGGAGAACTTTACCCTTTCCTCTCCCGCATTTGCTTTGTTCTCGTTCTTTCTCATTTTATTTGCCTCTATTTTTTTCCCTCCTAAGTCTATGCTATAAATAAATAAGCAAATGCTCTTTGATAGATGACCAAAAAATTATCCAAACTAGACATTTTTGAATGTGAAAAGGGGAGCTTTTCATATTTATGCCAAGACAAGGGATATATAGTCATATTACTCATCAAATAGTTACTACGGGCCAGCTGCGATTCTAACTGCTTAACAGGTGGTAATCCATTTAATCATCCCAGTAACCCTGAGATGTCATTTGCTCTTAGGATAAAAACCCTGGCAACTGGAAGACCTGGTATGGTCTTCAGATGTGTAGTTATGTCCTGCTGCTTAACAAATCACCCTAAAACTTAGAGGCTTGGGGCGCCTGGGTGGCTCAGTCAGTTAAGTGTCTGCCTTTGACTCAGGTCAGATCTTAGGGTTCTGGGATGGAGCCCTGCTCGTGCTGTCTCTTAAAGAAATAAATAAAATCTTAAAAAAAAAAAAAAAACCCAACAACTTAGAGGCTTAAAAGAATAAACATTTATGATCACCCAGTTTCCATGAGCCAGTAATCTAGGTGCAGAGAACAGCAGGATGCTTCTGGCTCAAGGTCTGTCATGAAATACCAGTCACGCTGTCAGCAGGGCCGTGTTCTCATCTGGAGACTTGACTGGGAGAGGATCCACTTCCAAGCTCCTTCCAAAACCTCTGTCCCTCACAGGCTGCAGTTCTGGGCCTCAGCTGTGGTCTAGTGGCCTCCCTTAGTATCTCATCACATGAATCTTTCCAGTGGGCTGCCTCAGGACAGGACAGCTGGCTTCCTGCAGAGCAAGTGACCCAAGAGAAAGAGTGCACCCAAGACAGAAGCTATAGTTTTTTTTAACCTAGTCCCAGAAGAGCATCTCATTGCTTCTGCCCTATCCTTCTCATTAGAAGTGAGTTGCTTAGTCCAGCCCACACTCTGAGAGAAGCTTACACAATGGTGTATATATTGGGATGCAGGGATCACTGGGGGTCCTTAGAGGCTGCCTACCACACTGGACCAGCATTATTGACATCACCTGGAAACTTGTTAGGAATGTGAATATAGGCCCCACCCCAGATATATTGAGTCGGTTTGTATTCTAAGATCTGCAGGTCTTTGCATGTTGTTAAGTTTAAGAAGCCCTGGTCTAGAAGGGAAGAGACCTCATTGGTACCTCTGGCAATAGGGTTAATGCCTTCCTTTCCCCTTCTCTCTTCTAGGTCTTGTGAACTTTACTATCACCACTAAGATTCTGGACAGCAATGAACTCTGTGGGGGGCAGAAGGGGTTCCTTCCAGCAAAGGGCCAGAGTGACACACTCATCAAACCAGTTCTGGTCAAGGTGAGTTTTCTTTTCCTTCCCTTCGCTACCCTTCTCCCTTCCCTTCTTTTCCCTTCCCTTTTCTTTCTTTTTTCCTTCCTTTTTCTTTTCTTTTCTTTTCTTTCTTCTTTCTTTTCTTTCTTTCTTTCTTTCTTTCTTTCCTCTATTTTCTCTCTCTTTCTCTTTCTTTCTCTTCTTTCCTCTTCTCACCTCCCCTCCCCTCTCCTCTCCCCTCCCCTTCCCTTCCCTCTTCTCTTCTCTCTTTTCTTTTTTCCCTTTCCTTTTCTTTCTTCCTTCTTTCTTTCTCTCTCTCTCTATTTTCTCTCTCTTTCTCTTCTTTCCTCTTCTCCCCTCCCCTCTCTTCTCCCCTCCCCTCTCCCCTCCCCTTCCCTCTTCCCTCTTCTCTTTTCTTTTTTTTCTTTTCCTTTTCTTTTCTTTTTATTTCTTTCTTTTCTTTTTTCTTTCCTTCCTTCTTTCTTTTTTTCTTTCTTTCTTTCATTTCTGTGAGTTTTCTGCAGGCCTAGCTTCAGAGGTAGAGACAGCAGTCACCCCAGGGATGTTGTGTGTGTGTCTAGCCATATGGTTAGTCTTTCACAGTTGTCTGATTCCAACTTCAATCAGGTAGCTCACCTTCCTTCTTCTGTGGCTCCCTTCTGCCCTTAGTATTTGCTTAACCCATTCCAATACTCTATGAAAGTGCTGAATACGGTACCTGGTACACTCAATGAATGTTAGTTTCTCTTATTAACATCTCTAATATCATCATTAATTGCTTTTTATCCCACTAAGAACCCCATTGTCAACCCTGCCTCTTAGAAGTTTCCTAAACTTGTCCTTAGCTCTAGCCCTTGCTCAGAAAGAATTTGATTGACAGGCCCACTCCTGCATTGAAGTGGAGTTCTCCTGAGCTTCAAAGAGAAGCTCTATTCTCTCCAGTTCTGAGAAGTCCTGGGGACCACAGAGAGGGCCTCTTCTCCCCTTTTCCTCCTTCAGTGCCATCTGCCCTGACATTTGTCTTCATTGTTTTCGTCCTATGTCTCTCTTCATGTCAGCCTGAGGGAGTCCTTGTGGAGAAGACATACAGCTCATTGCTTTGCCCAAAAGGTGGGTGAATGCAGAGAGGGGTTGGTGCTGAGAGTTCCTGTCGACAGCAGCAGATTTTTGTAGGCCAAGGGAGGAGTATACAGGACAAGAAGGGGTAGAAGAGAGTCTGGGGTGCTATCCGTTATAGGGCCAATTAGCTGAGAGACAGGATGAAGAAGAAAACATGTACAGCACAATTACGGTTTTGGGGGGAATTTATTTTCAGCAGAGAACACTATGAAAAGGTTAAAAAAAATTGCTTCTAACCCACAGAAAGCACTGGGTACAGAAAACCCTGGATTATAGAAAGTTTTTCTATGGTTTGGGCTTGAACTCGCACTATTTCCACCTTCTATACTTTCTCCTTTTCTCTGCCTCTCACAGGACAAGTGGCTTCAGAATCCATCTCCCTGGAGCTCCCTGCGGATGTTGTTCCTGACTCAAGCAAGGCTTATGTCACGGTTCTGGGTAAATAGCTAGTGATTCTTGCTCAAAAGAAAAAAAAAACACACAGGGCTGAAATCTGCCAAAGCATGGAGTGGGTTGGGGCATGTGGACCCATCTGAAGGAAAGCATGTTAGAATAGAAGTGACAGAAGAGCTTAGCTTATATAGTCTGTAAATACATCCTATAGGTAACAGTACATGTGGGATTAGATGTATATGATAGTTAAAAACAGAAAGGAGTGTGGACAGGAAGAAGTTAAAGGTCAGTGAAGCTTCATATGCATTTAGGTTCAGGTAGTCTATAAATTGAGTGGAGGAGAAATACAGTGTTTGTAGCAGCCATTTTAAAAATGAGGAATTTATATATCTGAGTATAGTTAGGGAAGATAAAACCTTATTTACACAGATGGGGCATTTCACTCCTCTGGGCAAGGAGAGGGATTGAGTAGAAAAGCCTGAGCTTGGAAATCATACCAAACTGGGTTGGGATCCAAGTTGTGCCATTTAATAGCCACGTGACCTTGAATAAATAAGTGAACAATTCTGATCATTGTCCCCCCTTCTCTAAGACACTAATGATAACCTACCTCTCAGGATTGGTGTAAAAATTAAATATAAAGTTTCCACCGTAATATCTAGCAGATAGTAGGAGCCCTGGACATGTTAGATTATTTCTTTATTCTTATCCCCTACCAAGATCCCTTCCAGGTTAAAATTTCTCTATTTGCTGTATTTGATGCATACTTGTTGTATAGAACTTATCTTTTTATAGCATAGCCCACTGTCTATACCTGTCTTTCACACTGCCTTGTGGGCTCCTTGAGGGTAAGGGCCACGTCTTTTTTATTTCAGGTCCTAGTGAAGTTTCTGCCAAATAGTTGACCTTTTTTTTTTTTTTAAGATTTTATTTATTTATTCGACAGAGACAGAGACAGCCAGCGAGAGAGGGAACACAAGCAGGGGGAGTGGGAGAGGAAGAAGCAGGCTCATAGCGGAAGAGCCCGATGTGGGGCTCGATCCCATAACGCCAGGATCACGCCCTGAGCCGAAGGCAGACGCTTAACCGCTGTGCCACCCAGGCGCCCCTAAATAGTTGACCTTTGGTACCTACTTATAGGTTTGAATTGAACTTGATGGCTGAAGTGCAGATATTACTGGGTCGTTTGTGTCAGGCTCACTGGTTTATAAAATAAATATACGGATGAGTCAGTAGCTATCCCTGGAAAAGGGTGTCAGGATTGTGTGTGCTTGGGGGGAATGTGGTGCTTTGGAGGATAATGTATTTATAGGCAGTGGAGGACCTTAGAGATTGAGCCTAAGTATTGCGGGTTTTGTTAGGGCACTCACCGGCCCCAGTGACATGTCTTCTTAAAAGTCCTGAACTCCCTTCCGTAGCCTATGTACTGCTCTGTGTACTCCAGCACCTTGTACGAACCCACAACTACAGTACTGTATTATAATTGTCTATAATGAGTTCTACTTGCAATGTTCTGTCATTGTTTGCCCCTCTGATTATGATCTTTTGAGGTAAAGACTGTATTTGACTTACGGTCTCCCAGGCACAGTGTAGGTACTCAACTAAATGGTTGCTGATACATGGTTTTTTTTTTTTAAAGATTTTATTTATTTATTTGACAGAGACAGCAAGAGAGGGGACACAAGCAGGGGAAGTGGGAGAGGGAGAAGCAGGCTTCCTGCTGAGCAGGGACCCCGATGCGGGGCTCGATCCCAGGACCCTGGGATCATGACCTGAGCCAAAGGCAGACGCTTAATGACTGAGCCACCCAGGCGCCCCACTGATACATATTTGTTAAATGAATGACAGTAATTCACAAGGGCTCCTTCCTCTCCCTACCATCACTTTCTCTCTCCTTTTGGATCTCAGGAGACATTATGGGCACAGCCCTACAGAACCTAGACAATCTGGTACAGATGCCAAGCGGCTGTGGGGAGCAGAACATGGTCTTGTTTGCTCCCATAATCTACGTCTTGCAGTATCTGGAGAAGGCAAGGCTGCTGACTGAAGAAATCAGGTCTCGGGCAGTGGGTTTCCTGAAGCTAGGTGAGTCGGTTCAATCTTTTCTTCTTGGACACGTTCTCTAGAGCCTAATGATAGGTTAATAAGATACAGAGGAATTCCCCAGTGAAGTGTCCTGTACCCTTGAAAGCCTTGAAAGCCATGGTTTTCGAAGTTGTCCCTGTGATCTAACATGGTATCTGGCTTCCCAGGGTACCAGAAGGAGCTAATGTACAAACACAGAAATGGCTCATACAGTGCCTTTGGGGAGCAGGATGGAGATGGAAACACATGGTAATATTGCCCAGTTCTCAGTGGACCCCAGAGCATAATTCCTGGGCCTATGGAACTATTCCTCTCCCTCTCCTCTTACCCCATTCCTTCTTATATCCATCTTCTCTACCTCTTTAATATTGTTTATTTCAGCCTCATGCATGGTCAAGCCCCTCACCCTTCTCCCTGACCTTGTGCCTCCCCAGTTCTTGTCCCCCATTAATGCCCATTAATACCTCCGTTTTCTAGGCTCCTATGGCATTATGTTTCATTAATCCCCTTCTGGAACCCTATACCAAAATAAACTATAGAACTATTGTACCCTTGCTGGGAAATCCCCCTTTATGCCACACTTTCCTCTTTACCCATATAGGCTGACAGCGTTTGTCACCAAATGCTTTGGCCAAGCTCAAGAATTCATCTTCATCGATGACAATAATATCCAGGACGCTCTCAAGTGGATGGCAGGAAACCAGCTCCCCAGCGGTTGCTACGCCAATGTGGGAAGGCTCATTCACACAGCTATGAAGGTGCAGACCTGCCCCCGGGCCTTCAGCCCACTACCATGTCTGGGAGGAATTTGCACCTCTGACTGAGCAATCAAAAGAGCATAAGCCTGGGATCAGTGTTAGTGTTCTTCAGGTCTCAGCCCTGGCTTCAGATGACCTTGGTCAACGTACTTAACCAGTCTGAGCCTCAGCTTCCATGTCTGTAGAATGGGACTATGTACTAGCCCACGGCTCTCATAGTGTGGACCTCAGATCAGCAGCAGAAGCAGCACTTGAGAACTTGTTTAAAATGCAAACTCCAGTCCTACCCCAACCTACTCTGAGAACCTCTGGGATTTGTTGTGTGTGTGTGTGTGTTTTTTTTTTAAGATTTTATTTATTTGACAGAGAGAGACATAGCAAGAGAGGGAACACAACAGGGGGAGAGGGACAGGGAGAAACAGGCTTCCCGCCAAGCAGGGAGCCCGATGCTGGGCTGGATGCCAGGACCCTGGGATCATGACCTGAGCCGAAGGCAGACGCTTAACAACTGAGCCACCAGGGGTCCCTGGGATTTGTATTTTAAACAAGTCCTCGAGGTGGTTCTGGTATTTGTGGAAGTGTAAGAACCACTGGACTAGAAGTTCTCTGGGTTTCTTACTATGTCCCTAAATCTACAGCAAGGCCATCTGCTCTGGTAAGGACTGATAGGCAGCCCAGTGTTTTTTGTAAGAGGCACTGTTCTAAGCACTTCGTTTATTCAATATTATTTAATGTTTACAACAAATTAATGAGCTGGCTGCTGGTATGCCATTATTAATCCCATTTTACGGATGAAGAAACTAAGTTTCAGAGATTAAGTGAATTGCCCAAGGTGAATGCTAATGCTTGGTAGGACGACTGTCATTTGAACCACAGCCGCTGGACTCCAGAGGCACTGCTCTTGCCCCTTCACTACATTGCCCCTACCCTTCCCAAACACAGGGTGAGGTGTTGATGCTTCCAGAGAATTTGTTCAATTCAGAATATACCCAGTGAAAGACAGATTTGTGCGTATGTTGCTAGAGAAATTGTTTACATTGCTGTTCCAGGGCCTGGATTAAAAATCTTGAGCATTTAAAAAAAAAAAAATCTCTGTATAGGATTCATTAGTTTTCCTTATGCAAGATTTTATCAGTGCCCCCCAAGGCTCTCTCCTCTTATATCCTGTGTGAAATACACGTGGGAGGAGCACAAGCCAGGGCTTGACTCCAACAAGATCCCAGAGGTCTTTCCTCTTCCTTTCTTACCAGACCCTGCCAGTCTAGTAAGAAACCCATTACCCGTGCAGCATGGTTCGTGCAGGAGCTCCGTAATTAAACTCCCTGCGTTCAAGTCCTAGTCCTGCTGCTTATTAGCTGTGTAATCTCGAGCAAGTTGTTTAAGCTTTTAAGTGTTTTTATTTTTTTTTCATATCTACAGAATGAGGATAACAGTTTAGATTAGCTGTTTTTAAAAACTTGCTAGTATCTTTCCGTGAAAGGCATTAAACAGGGCAGGTGCCACCTAATCCCTCCTGGAGAAGAGTCTGGGCCTTTTGCTTCTTGAGAGGATGTCCGTTTGAGGAGCTCAGATTCAGTAAGAAGCTGAGAATGAGAGATTTCTCCCTATCCCCTCCGCTGTGTTTGTTTGCTTGTTCATTTAGTTCTCCACCCATTCAGAGGGGATGCTTTTTTGCAAACTGCACACGATTCTTGCATATGCTGTGCTGGCTGCTGCCGTGACCGGTCTGCCCGTCTCCCTCTAGGGCGGCGTTGAGGATGAGACTTCCCTGACTGCGTACATCACAGCTGCATTGCTGGAGATGGGAAGGACCACACATGTGAGTGTCTCTAGCTCCTCCTCTTTATGTCCTTCTTATTACACCTCGTTCTAGGGGAATTCACCACCTTTCAATCCCTGTTCACCCTTGTAAACTCAAAAAGGATATGATGATTTCCTTACCACCTCCCATTTCCCAAGGAATGCCTTATAAATTCAGTTCTTCCTCTTGCTTTCCAGGACCCGATGGTGAGTCAGGGTCTGCAGTGCCTCAGGGGCTCGGTTTCCTCCACCACCAACCTCTACACACAGGCCCTCCTGGCTTATACTTTCTCTCTGGCTGGGGAGATGGACATCAGAAACACTCTTCTTGAGAAGTTAGACCAGCAGGCTATCAGCTCAGGTACGTTGGCCATGTTAGGAGATTTTTGAAATTATGAAAATATGCTGTGAGTTATCTATAGTTTTCCTTAGTCCCCATAGTCCCACATAGATGCTCTCATATATAGGATTCCTTTTAGGAAGAGTTTTGAAGTCATTAGATTATTGTTGAGAGTTTTGTGAGAAAGCCTGTGGAAGTCCTTAAAAGGTATCGTTATACTTCTAACATGAAGAGGAAAGAGATGGTGGAAGCTAGTCAGAAGACCTGTGGGCATTGTAGAATCACCCTGTAAAAGTTCTTTGGTGTGAGATCACTGAGGTTGACGGGGTAAGAGTTAAACTTAGAGACTTTTTTTTCCTCCGGGGGGGGGGCAGAGGGAGAGAGTGAGAGAATATTAAGCAAGCTCCATGCCCAGTTGGATAAGGGTCCCACTCTTGGTTTCAGCTCACATCATGATCTCAGAGTCATGAGATCGAGCCCCATGTCAGGCTCTGTGCTCGACAGGAAGTCTGCTTGGGAATCTGTCTCTCCTTCTCCCTCTGCCCAACCCCCAACTTGCTCTCTCGCTCTCTCTCTCAAATAAATAAGTAAATCTTTAAAAAACATTAAACTTTTTATTAGGTAAAATAAAGACTGAAAAATTAAACTTAAAATTCTATACGCCCCTCCCAAAAAGCCCCCAAACACATAAGATTCTTAAAAGTTTCTACTTACCTACCTCCGCTAGCATTAGAATTTACAAATTAACAAGAATCGTTTTCCTGTAATTGCGGGAGGGAGGTTTTTATTGATAGTCTCAGCTTCATCTTGGGGAATGATGTATGTTCTACACACACACTTATGTACACACATTCCTGTGTAAACATTATGGCCAATATATCAGAAGATTTTGAGAAATATCTTTGTCTAACTCACGCTTAATTTTTGGTTGGTACTTGCTCTGCTCTAAGGTGCACCATTTACAAATTGAATATGAGAAATCATTTCCTTCTAAGACCTTCCTGATCATGCTTCTTTTTCCATAGGAGAGTCCATTCACTGGAGCTCAAAGCCTAGTCCATCACCGGATGCCAGACCTTGGTCTCAGCCTGCGGCTGTAGATGTGGAACTTACAGCATATGTACTACTGGCCCAGCTTAGCAAAGCCAGCCTGACTCAAAAGGAGCTCTCCAAGGCCACTGCCATAGTGGCTTGGTTGGCCAAGCAACGTAATGCCTATGGGGGCTTCTCTTCTACTCAGGTAAATAGCCTCGTCTCCAACTGCCATTTATCCGGTAGGATTAGGTCCAAATAAATGAATAAAATCTTTAAAAAAAATTAAAAAGTTTGCAAACTAGAAGTAAAGTTAGGAATAGTTCTATAATTACAGAGCAGGATTTGGTTATATAACATAAGAAAGATACAGAAGGTACAAAATAACATGTTCCAAAAGGGAGAGAGTTTACACCAACTTGTAGGTAAGAAAAGTCTTCAGGGGCATGGCATTCGAGATAGATCTAGAAGGATATGTAGGACCCCTGGTTGGCTCAGTTAATAGAGCATTGGGGTTGTGAGTTCAAGCCCCACACTGGGCATAGAACCTACTTAAAAAATAGATGATAGATAGATAGATAGATAGATAGATAGATAGATAGATAAAAGTGTGTGTATGATTTTGAGAGACAGCTATTGAAAGGAAGAGGAAATGGCTTGAGCAGAGACAACAGTTTGCAAAAGTATAAAATGACTGTTGGGAAAACTGGGTTAGCTGAGGCATAATGGAACTTCAGTTTAGAAAGTTAGGGCAGCTTTATACCCTGAAGGTCCTTTCATATCAGACTCAAGATTTTGCCCAGTTCGGAGGAGCTATTAACTTTTTTTAACCTTGTTTCAGAAAAATCGACCTGTTATTGGTGTAGGGGGTGATTTAGAGGAGGAAGACATTGGATTTGAAGAGATAAGGACACTATTTCATTTGCCAAGGTTAGGGATAAGGAGAAATTGAATCAGTCAGATGGCAATAAGGGAAAAAGGGGTAGAATTGCATTATAAATTTGAATACCATCATAAAAATTGTCTTAAATGATAATAAAGAGAGTAGTTATTAATTCATTTGTCTGCAGATGTTATTAAATACATACCATGTCCAATTCACTGAGGATACAAAATGATCAAGAAAACATATTTCTTATCCTTGCAAAGATTATATTCTGACTTGTTGAAATTACGGCCAGTTCACTGAGGATGTAACGTGTAAATTAGACCTGGAAACAGAATAGATTTTAATTGATAACAGTGTTTGGTAAAGATGTAAAGAGCACTGAGTTTGAATATGGAAAAGACTTAATTGGAATTTTAAAAAATTATGTGGTACTATGCTTCCTTACTTCAAGGAAATTCTTGGCCCAAGATCAGGAAGGACTTTCTTCTTGCTGAGCCCTAAATAATTATGATATATAGTTTTAGAAAGCAGTGGGTGAAACGTTTGGAACACTCAGTGACACACAGACGTCAAAATTGTTTTCAGTAAAATCCTTAGCTATGACAAGAAGTCACACATCACTCACATGGGTTTTTCAGCTAATGATGAGGTTTCATTTCTTGAATTGTTTCCCCGTATTTGAACAATAAGGACCCCTAGGACCCGTTCACAGAGAGTAGACAAGTTGTTTGTAGCTTCCCCAGGGTGGGTGACCTGTCTTCCCGTTTTTATATGACAGTGCGATGTCTAAGTACAACCGTTCTTTTAAATTTGGGGTAGGAAGAAGTGGGGTTCCTTGCTTCTGCAGATGTTGTCCGAAGTGTCGAGCGTGTAGACATACTAGGAACAGTAAAATACAACAATTTTCTGAACATCTCATTCTTTTTTTTCTTTCCTTTAGTTGTAATTTATATAAGTCATGTTTTCAGAATGGAGAAGTTCCAGCTGCACGATACCATGTTCTCTTAGTGGCAGTTTGTCTGTCTTATACCCGAATGAAGGAAAGCTTGTCACATGGCACAGTGGCGAGGAAGCCTTGGCTTGCAGGAAGGATCCCGGCTGTGCCACAGAAGATCATTACCCAGCTAAATAACTCCGAAGAATGTGCAGTGTTTAGGGCTATCATATCACCGCTGTTTCCTCTCCAAATAAGGAAACTGCAAAACATATACTGACAGTTATCCACGTGCTTCTAGCCCCAGCCCGTTCTGAAACGAGGTTTCATTGAATATGAAAATGAGATTAGCCTGGTGACCTATAGGTGTCCAATACTAGCTTGATGGCAGTTTTCTATGCAGGCAAGACATGATTTCTGTGTCAGCTTCCGCAGCACTGGTGAGTGTGGTGTTTAGAGACTTGGAAGGTATCGTCCAAGCTGGGGAACAAGAACCAGATGTGTAGGTTATAGGCTTCTTTGGGGCTAATGCCAGTGGCTCACAGAATGTAAGCAGATGCTCCATTGTTTTCTTTAGGACACTGTCGTTGCTCTCCAAGCTCTTGCCAGATACGCCACTACTGCCTATGTGTCATCTGAGGAAGTCAGCCTGGCTTTAAAATCCACTGAGAATTTCCAGCACACTTTCCACGTTCAGGCTGCCAACCGGTTGGTGCTTCAGCAGGAGACCCTGCCCAATGTCCCTGGGGTGTACACCTTGGAGGCCTCAGGCCGGGGCTGCATCTATGTGCAGGTAAGTGGCGATCCGCGAGAACAAGCATGTGTTGGGAAGGAGAGTCCGAGAGCAACTCTGCCTCCAGTGGGACCTTTTCTCTCTCTTATTTGTAAAGAGAATTGTTAGGACTGTGCGATAAAGTTCTTCCCCGCTCTGATTTGGGTGTCCGTTTCCCCCCACTAGACGGTGCTGAAATACCATATTCCCCCTCCTAAATTTGCGGACACCTTTAGTCTTAGTGTGGAAGTGGGAAAAGCTAGATGTGAGCAAGGTGCTTCACCTCGATCCTTGACGCTCACCGTCCGTACCAGGTGAGAAAAGCTGAGCGGGTGGTGGGGGCACCTGGATCATAGAAGCTGAGTGTGAGTGTGTGTGTGCGTGTGTGCACGCATGTGTGTGTTGGGGATATAGAGTATGCTGAGAGGGAGAATAACGGGTTCACACTGATGTGCTCCTTTCTGCCCTCAGTTATGTGGGGAGTCGCAGCTCTTCCAATATGGCCATTGTAGAAGTGAAGATGCTTTCCGGGTTCGGTCCCATGGAGGGCACCAATCAGTTCGTAAGTCTGTTCTGTTTTCTGCATCTGGTTAAGCCTCAAGAGGACCTAACATTATTCCTAAAACACTGGTGAAGTGGGCCTCATGGTATATACATACCACTCATGGTTACGCTGTTTCAGTGGGCTACAAAGTGCATCAGATAGATACGATGGAAACGACTCCTCTCGGTCCCTTTTTCTTACCTTTTCCGCAGTATATATTGTTTCCTTGATCATGAAAGAGCTTTGGAATATTACCCCAGGGCAGCGGGAAGGCTCTGGATCTTAGTCTGTTTTATTTTCCCCTTTTTTATTCAGCTTCTCCAACAACGTCTGGTGAAGAAGGTCGAATCTGGAACTGACATACTGAACATTTACTTGGAAGAGGTAGGCATTCGGAAGGGAACCTAAGAGCTGGATTGCTTATACAGCTTTGCAACTTCCCGTCTAATCTGCGTACACTAGGGTCGCATACACAGGGATGGGGAACGGGGAGAGTGAGTCCACAGCCACAAAATGAATTCTACCTCCCCGCTGGTGTACTTAAAACACTCTTATTCACCTCCAGGGCAGTGCTGTCTAACAGATACAAAATGGAAGCCATCTATGTCATTTAAAAATGTCTACGCCAGAATGTGACTATTGTAAAATAAAGTGGTCAGGGAGGGCCTTTCGGAGATGTTACCTGATCGGAGACTGCAATGAAGAGAGAAAACCAATAGGGAGCATAGAATCATTGAAATAAAATGGAAGTGTCTGTTTCTTTGGCCACTTCAGTTAATTTCGTGGAGGAACTGTGGGTTAGAGTAGACCAAGAACAGAGGGAACCAATTTACCGAAGGGCCAGGGAGCTATAAGATTCTAAGAAGAAAGACTCAGGAAGTCAGCAGAAGCGGGTATCTTTAAGACTGGCTTGGGGCATGGGGCGCCTGGGTGGCTCAGTCGTTAAGCGTCTGCCTTCAGCTCAGGGCATGATCCCAGAGTCCTGGGATCGAGCCCCGCATCGGGCTTCTCCGCTAGGAGCCTGCTTCTTCCTCTCCCACTCCACCTGCTTGTGTCCCCTCTCTCACCGGTTGTCTCTCTCTCTGTCAAATAAATAAATAAAATCTTTAAAAAAAAAAAAAGACTGGCTTGGGGCAGAAGGGACAGGTAGAAGTGTTTCAGAAAATTTGTGTGGAGACAAGAGTCTCTTTTTTCTTTTTTTAAGGGAGGGTTTTTGTTTTTGTTTGTGTTTGTTTATTTGTTTTTTAAGATTTTATTTATTTATTTGTGAGAGAGAGAGAGAGAAAGCATGAGCTAGGGTGAGGGGCAGAGGGAGAAGCAGGCTCCCTGCCAAACACGGAGCCCGGTCTGGGGTTCCTGACCTGAGTTGAAGGTAGATGCTTAAGGGATTGAGCCATCCAGGCACCCTAAAACAAGAGTCTTTTAACCTCCACACAGACAGTCTTATTTTCACTTTAGTTTTAACATGATGCTTTGTCTGTCTTCTCCACAGCTGAATAAGACGACTCAGACCTACACCTTCACCATCAGCCAAAGTGTGTTGGTCACTAACCTGAAACCAGCAACCATCACAGTCTATGACTACTACCTCCCAGGTGAGGGCTGAGATCTACTTGTGTCTCCCAGCATATTTCTGCCTCATTCTTCATGATATCTCTCTTAATTTTACAAATACTCCTTCCCAAGCCAAGTAGCACATAACTACATTTTTCGATCTCCTAAAACATTATAATTCAATTGTATGTCATTCTTATGTCTTCTGCCCTAGGGATATTTTATCAGATGTGGTCTATAGACCAAAAGAACAAGAAGGACCATTGTCCTTTAAGGACTCACCATTCTGAGTATTTTTGGTGTGATTAATAATTTACTATAGTATTAGTGTTTGGAACTTCCCTGTAATTCTTAATGTGCTCATAGCCTATAGGGATCCTCTGAAAAGGGCTAAAGCAGTAGTTTTCATTAAGTATTTTCTCTTTGAATGAATAAGGCCTGTAATGTAATGATACATGTCATTTCGTTTTACAGATGAACGGGCAACAATTCAGTACTCTGACCCCTGTGAATGAGGTAAAGGTGAGCTTTTAGGGTAGGGTGATAGTATTAAAAGTTAAGGGGACCTTCTTCTGAGTTACTGTGTCCTTTGGAAGCTAATTTTTGATAGAAAGTGGGCTTTCCTTTTTTTTTCTTTTTTTTTAAAGTAAACTCTATACCCAACATAGGGCTTAAACTCACAACCCTGAAATCAAAAGTCACATGCTCTACTGACTGAGCCAGCCTGCCGCCCCCATTTTTTTGGCCCAAACTCTGAAAGAAAGAATAATTATCTCCATGGTTCACACCAGAAAAAGTTCATAATGGCATTTGTGTGAGGGCTTCTATGTGATTTTTATTTTTTAAAAAGATTTATTTATTTATTTATTTTAGAGAGAGAGAGAGACAGACAGAGAGAGTATGAGTAGGGGGAGGGGTAGTGGGAGAAGGAGAGAGGCAGACTCCCCACTGAGTGTGGAGCTGGATAACAGGGCTTGATCTCAAGACCCTGAGATCAGGACCTGACCCAAAATCAAAAGTCAGACACTTAACCAACTGAGCCACCCAGGTGCCCCTTTATGTGATTTTTAAAAACAATATTTTTTTTTCTGATTGAAATTAGTGAATTTTTATTTATTTATTTTTTAAAAAAGATTTTATTTATTTATTTGAGAGAGAGAGAGAGAAAGCCAGCGAGAGAGGGAACACAAGCAGGGGGAGTGGGAGAGGAAGAAGCAGGCTCCCAGCGGAGGAGTCTGATGTGGGGCTCGATCCCAGAGCACCGGGATCACGCCCTGAGCCGAAGGCAGACGCTTAATGACAGAGCCACCCAGGCGCCCCGAAATTAGTGAATTTTTAAAATTATTTTTACATTCTACATCTTTGTTATTTAAAAATACTAAGGGAAAAGTAAGGATTACCTGATTCTACTCCCCTAACACTATTAATAATCTCGTCATGCATTTGTGAGATTTTTTTCTAGATAGGAAAAAATGAAGACATGCCTGGCTGGCTCAGCCAGTAGAGCATGTGACTCTTGATGTCAGGGTTGTGAGTTCAAGCCCCACCGTTGGCATAGAGATAACTTTTTAAAAATAATTAAAAAAATAAATGGATAGGGAAAAGCTCTTCTATACTTGTGAAGATTTTCTGAGTATAATGATGTCTTCTTCTTTTTTTTTTTCCTCTCCCAGGATAGAAGTTGGAAAGAGACTAATTTAAATCCTCTGTGACATTACCGGACAGCATTCTTCTGCCTCTTAGAGCAAAACGCATTCAATCAAATAATGTGATTTCTCTGACTAGTGAGTGAGTAACAGATAAGCAGGCTTGAACCTCAGCTACTTTCTATACTTCACAGGTGCACAGATGCTGGAACAAAGGGCTGTGGAGATGGGGTAGGAATCGTCACACAAAGAAGGAATTACATGGAAAAGACAACTGGAGACGAGATGTGGTTTAGCCATGTGCGGGACTCTCCAGAGAGGATACGGAAGTAGAGGGTGATCCAGGGAAGATAAAAATGGCTTCCTGGAGGTTAAATCTAAGGGAAGATGTAATTTAGGGCTTTGGGAATAGATGTAAAAAATTTTTTTTTTCTTTGAAAAAGAAATCTGTGTGCTTGGCTCTGTGCATATTTCTGTAGAAACCAAAGGTTCTGTTTAAAGATGGTGATCATCCTTTAACCCAAACTGACATTTTGGCTTCTTCATTAAAGCTTTTGACCCAGACACGTTGGAGAATTGTACTGCGGATTCAGGGAGGGGTCAGGGTAGAGAACCCTAATGAAGGGACTGACTGTTCTTCCAGCCAGCACTGCAGGGCAAAACAGTGATTGATAACAAGAAGAGTGGCTTACCAGGATTCCCCATCTCTGCCTTTCTCCTTCAGGATTCCCCCAGCCTTTACCTGCAGGGAATATCTATTGTCGTGTAAACTCTTTCTGGAAGCAATGTTTTTGTTTTAGAAACCGGATTGGAGGCAAAGTAAGGGACTGACTGTTCGGCCAGCCAGCACTGCAGGGCAAAACAGTGATTGATAACAAGAAGAGTGGCTTACCAGGATTCCCCATCTCTGCCTTTCTCCTTCAGGATTCCCCCAGCCTTTACCTGCAGGGGATATCTATTGTCGTGTAAACTCTTTCTGGAAGCAATGTTTTTGTTTTAGAAACCGGATTGGAGGCAAAGGTATGGGGGGTGGGGGGAAGAGATGAATGATATTTCAACAGAGAAAATCATCTAGGTAATCACACTTTCTAACCCCAGATATTCACTCTTTCATCTTGCTCCTCTAAATTTTAGATTTTGACCAAAAGTGTCAGGAAAAAGTAAGTCCATGACGTAGAGATATCTCCCTAAGCCCAGGGCCATACTTGCAAAAACCATTCATTTCCTGTTTCCCCCACCCTAGACTCTGCCCTGGACCTCCCAGGAGCTCCCAAAATGAGAGAAGGTGGGGAACATACCCAAAGGAGGTCATCCCCAACCTGCCTTACTCCTCAGGTATCACAGGAAGGGAACAGAGGGAACTCTAAAGAGGGCACTCCTCCCACTTCCACTCCTGAGCACTCGACACTCTGTTACATTTGGCTCTGTAGCTCCTACCAGAGCACCCCCTTTTTTGCAATGGAGGGGGATGGTGTTCCTCAAGACTGAAGTTGTATCTGGATAGAACATTTTAAATGAATACGGAAGCTATTCTTACATCTTTGGGGCTTCAGATAGGAGAAAAAGAATATTCTTATGACTTAAGTTATCAACAGCACTAGCCGAAGGCCGGATACTTTACCAGTTCTGGGAATGCAAACATAAGTAAAATGAAGTTTCTATCCTCAAGTTGCTCACAACTGGTGGAGGGAGAAAATAAACCAATCAACAGTTACATTACAGTGTGGGGAGGAAGGAAGGAAACAAAGGAGGAAAGAGGAGACAGAAGAAATACAAAAAGCTTTGGGAGTACGTAGGAGAGACACCTTCCCAGACTGAGGTGAAGGGATGGTCGAAACAGCTTTTCCAGGTTAATGGATGCCTGAGCTGGACGAGCAACAACCAGAAAATGAAGGAGGAAATGGGTTTGGGCAAAGTGGGCTACATATGAAAGACAGAGGTAGAAGCAAGCACGGTATTTCATCCAAGTAGTTCAGTGCACTCAGGGATTGTGTGTATGTGTGTGTGTCTAAAAGTTAGATTGAGAAAGTAGAGAGAAATTAGGTCATGACTTGCTTTTTAGAAATATCATTCGAGCAGGGTGCCTGGCTGGCTCAGTCAGAGGACTGTGCAACTCTTCCATCTCGGGGTTGTGGGTTCGAGCCCCACATTGGGTGTAGAGATTATTTTTTTTTCCTTTTTTTTTAAATTTATTTTTTATTTTTTGATTTTTTATTATATTATGTTAGTCACCATACAGTACATCCCCGGTTTCCGATGTAAGGCTCGATGATTCATTAGTTGTGTATAACACCCAGTGCACCATGCAATGCGTGCCCTCCTTACTACCCATCACCAGCCTATCCCATTCCCCCACCCCCCTCCCCTCTGAGGCCCTCAGTTTGTTTCTCATAGTCCATAGTCCCTCATGCTTCATTCCCCCTTCTGATTACCCCCCCTTCTTTATCCCTTTCTTCCCCTACCGATCATCCTAGTTCTTATGTTCCATAGATGAGAGAAATCATATGATAGTTGTCTTTCTCTGCTTGACTTATTTCACTTAGCATTATCTCCTCCAGTGCCGTCCATGTTGTGGCAAATGTTGAGAACTCATTCTTTCTGAGAGCTGAGCAATATTCCATTGTATATATGGACCACAACTTCTTAATCCAGTCATCTGTTGAAGGGCATCTCGGCTCCTTCCACGATTTAGCTATTGTGGACATTGCTGCTATGAACATTGGGGTGCATATGGCCCTTCTCTTCACTACGTCTGTATCTTTGGGGTAAATACCCAGTAGTGCAATGGCTGGATCATAGGGTAGCTCAATTTTTAACTTTTTAAGGGACCTCCACACTGTTTTCCAGAGTGGCTGTACCAACTTGCATTCCCACCAACAATGTAGGAGGGATCCCCTTTCTCCACATCCTCTCCAACAATTGTTGTTTCTTGCCTTGTCTATTTTTGCCATTCTAACTGGCGTAAGGTGGTATCTCAGTGTGGTTTTGATTTGAATTTCCTTGATGGCTAATGATTTTGAACATTTTTTCATGTGTCTGTTAGCCATTTGTATGTCTTCATTGGAAAAGTGTCTGTTCATATCTTCTGCCCATTTTTTGATTTGTTTATTTGTTTCTCGTGTATTGAGTTTGAGAAGTTCTTTGTAGATCTTGGATACCAGTCCTTTATCTGTAGTGTCATTTGCAAATATATTCTCCCATTCCGTGGGCTGCCTCTTAGTTTTTCTGACTGTTTCCTTGGCTGTGCAGAAACTTTTAATCTTGATGAAGTCCCATAAATTCATTTTATCTTTTGTTTCTCTTGCCTTTGGGGATGTGTCATGAAAAAGGTTGCTTTGGCCGATGTCGTAGAGGTTGCTGCCTATGTCTTATAGAGGCAATGATATTGTGGGAAAGTAAATAAATATAGGGGGAAAAGACTGGAAGATTAAGGTTATTTTAGTTAGGTTTTCTTATGCAGATACAAGTTAATGCTGACCGGGCACCTGGGTGGCTCATTCAGTTAAGCGTCTGCCTTCAGCTCAGGTCATGATCCCAGAGTCCTGGGATTGAGTCCTGCATCAGGCTCCCTGCTCAATGGGGTGTCTGCTTCTCCCTCTCCCTCTGCTCCTTCTCTCTTTCTTTCTTGCTCATTCTCTCTCTCAAATCAATAAATAAAATATTAAAAAAAATTAGTGCTTTGCATCTCCTGTGATAAAGGTTGTTCTCCTCCTGGCTTGGGAGAGGGGAGGGGAGACACTCTCACTTAAGGAAATTAATGCCCTGCTTGCAGGCAGAAAGGGGGAAGGAGGAAAGCAGAGAGTTCTTCCTGTGCCTGCTTCCTAGAGACACCTTTGGTCTCTCAACCTTAACCCTTATTTCTCCAGGAACACCAAACTACATTTAGTTGCCTATTTCTACTGTGTTCTCTGATAATTTTGAAATATGCTTTTTATGCTTGCCAAACCTCTCCATCTCTTCTGCCTGGAGGACTTCCGTTGGTCCTATACGGTATGGCCTTCAAGGTGTGTTTTCTACTCTAGTAAGTCAGTCTTCCACAAGAATTCCTCTCCATTCCTACAGGACTTTGTGCTTCTTACTGAGGACTTACCAAACTGGGTTCACATTTTCTGTTAATCCCCCCCGTGTTCCCCACCAGAATGTAAGACCCTCGAGTGCTTGTATCTTATAGTCTGCATTGCTAATGCCTCCCCGTTATCCATTCTCTTCTTCGCTAAGGAAAAGCACAGCTGTATTTGGAGCAGTAATGTACCCAACTAAAATACTCATCTTCGTAGAATTACTTATGTTAGGGGAGGCAGTGGGGCAGAATTCTAGCCAAAAAAAGTAACTGGAAGTCTCTGGAAATAAATCCCTTCTGAATGAGGTGACAGAACCTCAGGAAGGGAAAGCTTTTGGCTTTTCCTCCTTCTTGACTGGCACAAGACACGAATCCTGAAGGAAGAGCATCCTTTTGCAATCATGCAGATAAAAGCCGTATGCTGAAGACGAGAGAGCAGAAAGATAAAAGGAGTTTGGGTGCTTGATGACATCACACATCTGTCCTGTCCTTGGACATTTTGGATAGGTAATGAAAAATAATCAATGGTTTGCTCTTTTTGTTTGTTTGTTTTAACTTTTTAAAAGAGATTTTATTTATTTGAGGGAGAGCAAGCAGGGGAGGGGCAGAGAGAGGGAGAGAAGCGGACTCCTTGATGAGTGGAGAACCTGACACAGGGCTTGATCCCAGGACCCTGAGATCATGACCTGAGCTGAAGTCAAATGCTCAACCGACTGAGCCACCCAGATGCCCCTAAACTTTTTACTGAAGTTTAATAAACATATAGAAAGTACACGTATTATAAATATGTAGTTCAATTAATTTTCACAAATTAAAAACACCCATGTAACTAGCATCTAGAACGTTACCAGCATCCTTGAAGCCCACTCTCCAGTTCTGGTCACCAACACCCAACGGTAACCACAACTCTAACTTCTAAGAGCGCAGATTATATTTGCCTGTGCTCTTTGCATATAAAAACAAGAATGTGGGGTGCCTGGTTGGCTCAGTCAGTGGAACACGTGACTCTTGATCTCAGGGTCATAAATTCGAACCCTATGTTGGGCATAGAGATTACTGTAAAAAAAAAAATAATTCATATGGTTGCTCCTGGCTTATTTCCCTTAACAGTAAGTTTATAGATTCTTTCGATATTCTTTTGTATAGTTACAGATCATTCATGCTCATTGCTACATAGTATTCCATTGTATCAGTACCTCAATTTATTTATCTATTCTACAATTGCTGGGAAATCTGGGCGTTTCAAGGTTTTGCTACTTTGAATAGCATTGCTATGAATATTCTAATACAGCCCTTCTGGTGAACATATCGTACGCATTTATATTGGATGTATACCTAGGAGTATATAGAGTCATAGGGTACACATATGTTTTAGTTTAGTAAACCATTTTCCAAAGTGTTTGCACCAATTTACACTTTCAATAACAATGTATGAAAACTTTAGTTTTTTTTACATTTTGCCAACACTTTGCTATTTCCTGACTTTATTTTAGCCGTTATGGTAAGTGTATACTGTCGTTGCGTTGGTTCTTAATTTGTATTTTCCCAATAACTAATACAGCTGAGCACTTTGAAAAAAGTTTATTGGCCATTTGAATATTCTCTCTTTTAAAAAACTGCTTTTTTTTTTTTTTTAAAGATTTTATGTATTTATTTTAGAGAGAGCATGCATGTGCACGCACCAGCAGAGGGAGGAGCAGAGAGAGGGAGAGGGCCAGGCAGACTCCATGCCAAGTGCAGAGCCCAACCGGGGGCTCTATCCCATAACCCTGAGATCATGACCTGAGCCAAAATCAAGAGTCAGACACTTAACTGACTAAGCCACCCAGGTGCCCCTAAAAAAAATCTTTATTGAGATATAATTAACATACCGTACAATTCACCCATTTGAAGTGTCCGATTCAATGGCTTTTAGTATATTTGCAGATACACTCAATCATCACCACAGTCAACTTTAGAATATTTCCATCATCTCAAAAGAAACCCCATATACCCTTTAGCTATCATCCTTTACTCCCCTTGCCCAGCCCTAAGCAACCACTAATGTACTGTCTATATCTACAAATTTTCTTACTCTGAACTTTTGTATGAATGTAACCATAGGGGCGCCTGGGTGGCTCAGTCGTTAAGCGTCTGCCTTTGCTCAGGGCGTGATCCCGGCGTTCTGGGATCGAGCCCCACATCAGGCTCCTCCGCTAGTAGCCTACTTCTTCCTCTCCCACTCCCCCTGCTTGTGTTCTCTCTCTCGCTGTCTGTCTGTCTCTGTCAAATAAATAAATAAAATCTTAAAAAAAAACCAGAATGTAAACATATAATAAGCAAACTTTTTTTTTTTTTTTTTTTTAGAGAGAGAGAGGTGGAGGGAGGGGCAAAGGGAGACAGAATCTTAAGCAGGCTTCAAGCCCAATATGGAGCCTGGCACAGCTTGATCTCATGACTTTGAGATCATGACCTGAGCCGAAATCAAGAGCCAGTTGCTTACCTGACTGAGCCACCCAGGCGCCCCAAATGTGAACTTTTGTGACTGGCTTCTTTCATTTAGCATAATGTTTTCAGGATTTATGCATGTTGTAGTATGAATCAACACTTCATTCCTTTTTTATGATCAGATAATATTTCTATGACCTGATAATATGGTCAGATATTATCTGTGGCTATACCACATTTTGTTTGTCCATTTGTCCATTGATGGACATTTAGTTGTTTCTACCTTTTTGCTATGATGACCACTACTACTATAAACACTCATTTACAAGTTACTGAGTGCATATATGTTTTCAGTTCTTCGGGGTGTATACCCAGGAGTGGAATTACTGGGTCATATGGTAACTCTGTGTTGAATTATTTGAATAATTGCTAGATTCTTTTCCAAAGTGGCTATCCCCTTTTATAGTCCCACCAGCCGTGTATGAGCACTCTGCCTTCTCCACACCCTCCTTAATAATCGTTGTTAACCTGACATTCTGATTCTAGTCATTTAGTTGGATATCCTTTTTTACAAAGTGTCTGTCCAAGCCTTTTGTCTGTTTTTCTATTGGGTTGTCTTCTTTTTGAAATTCTTTATATATTTGAAATAAGAGGCCTATTGCAAATGTCAGTCTCTGGGTTCCCTGCTTTTTCAATAGTGCCTTTTGGTGAATAAAAGTTCTTAATTTTAATACAGTTCAAATGAATGCTTTGATGTTCTATTTAAGAAATATTTGGGGAAAAAAAGAAATCTTTGTGTGTGCTGGGGTCACAAAAGTGTTTTCCTTATGTTTTCACTTAAAGGCTTTTTTGTTTCAACTTTCACATTTTTATAAGATTTTGGGTTTTTTTAAGTAATCTCTACACCCCCCATGGGGCTTGAATTTACAACCCTGATATTAAGAGTCACATGTTTTACCCACTGAGCCAGCCAGGCACCTCCCAACTTTCACATTTGGTATACAGTCCACTTGGATTTAATTTCTGCAAATGGCGTGAAGTAGGGGACAAAATACATTGTTTCCCCTCTATGGATACCCAATGGACTCAGCACTAGGTATTGAAACGCCATCCTTTCCTTACTACATTGCAGTGTGTTGCTTTGTCATAAACAAAGTAACCATACATGCAACAGTTTACTTCTGGATTCTGTTTTGTTTCATTGTTTAATTTGCTTATCCTCACAATAATACCCCCCCCCCCACACACACACACACTAGCTTTATGATGGTAGTATAGTTTTCTAGTGTTGTGAGTCCTCTTTAAGATAGCCTTGGCTATTCCCTGGCCATTGAATTTCCATATGAATTTAAATCAATTTGTTCAGTTCCTCAAAACACCTGCTGGGAACTTGAAAGGACTGTTTCGAAGCTATAGATTTGCTGACATCAGTCTTTATTGTATAATCTTTCAATTTACAAATATGCTTTATCCCTCAATTTAAGGATCATTCTTAATTTCTCTCATCAGTGTTTTATAGTTTTCAATGTAGTGGTGTTAGGCATCTTATGTTAGATTTATTCCTAGGTATTTAATGGTTGTTGTTGTTGTTGTTGTTTTTTTGATTTTTTGTAAATGGTAACAGTCTTTAAATTTAATTTCCTATTTGTTATATATTTGGACTTGAATCCAGTGACCTTTCTAAATCCACTTATTGTCTTTTTTTTTTTTTAAGATTTTATTTATTTATTTGAGAGAAAGAGAGCATGAGCAGGGGGCAGGGAGAGGGAGAAGCAGGCTCCCCACTGAGCAGGGAGCGCCATGCGGGACTCGATCCCAGGATCCCAGAATCATGACCTGGGCCAAAGGTAGATGCTTAACTGACTGAGCCACCCAGGTACCCCTAAATCCACTTATCATCTTGATTTTTCCTTAGAATCTTTTAGATTATTTAGGTACAAAACCTTGTAATCTATCTAACAGTGTAGTGGACTCTGGCACACCACCCGCATCTATTCCTGTTCAGGTTAGAAGCACTTATTTCCTCTAGCTCCTGGGACTGTTAAGAGTTGGCAACTTGCAGTGGCGTTCCTTCTGGATTATTGCCCTCAGCTATTATCCATTTCCCAGGGACAGCCCATAATCAGTAACTGGCCAGTGTGGGGGATGAAGATTCTACCTTCTTGCCTCAGTTCAGGAACAGTCTGCACAATCATGTCAGCTCCAGAGCTCCTCATGAGATCCATCGTGATGGAATTAATCGAAGCCCAGATTCTCCCTTCATCAACAACAGGCATTGGTCTTGAGATCATTCCTTAATAAATTTCCTGCATGCAAACCTATATCTCAAAATTTGCTTCCTAGAGAACCTGATTTGAAACAGTGGTATCAGAATTGGTCCAAGAAAAAGACTCTAAATTGTGCTTTTGTTGCTGGATCATCAACTGACCAGCTGCTGAAGACGACCTCATCACTGCAGGCAGGCGGAGCATTCATAGCCCCTGGCATCATTGGCAGCGCAATTGTTAGTATTTTCATCTGCGTTGAAGTGAAATGGCACATCTGTAGAAAGAAATGCAGGAGGCAGGGCGCCTGGGTGGCTCAGGTGGTTAAGAATCTGCCTTTGGCTTGGGGGCGCCTGGGTGGCTCAGTCGGTGAAGCGTCTGCCTTCGGCTCAGGTCATGATCCCAGGCTCCTGGGATCGAGCCCCACATGGGGCTCCCTGCTCAGTGGGGAGCTTGCTTCTCCCTCTCCCTCTGCCTGCCCCTCCCCCTGCTTGTACTCTCTCCCTCTGTGTTAAATAAATAAAATCTTAAAAAAAAAAAAAAGAACTGCCTTTGGCTCAGGTCATGGTCCCAGGGTCC